>NC_133324.1:664369440-664709604 GCF_042186555.1 Aquarana catesbeiana | reverse complement strand
TGGTCAGTGTAGTGGTCAGTGTAGTATAGTGGTCAGTATAGTATAGTGGTCAGTGTAGTGGACAATGTAGTGTAGTGGACAGTGTAGTTCTCAGTGTAGTGGTCAGTATAGGAATCCGGTAGGTCAGTACTATTGTATTTGAAGGGACTCAGGGATAGCTAAAGTCCACAGGTTGGGGGGGGGGCGCAAATTACTTGCCTTGCCCCGGGTGCTGACAACCCACGCTACGCCACTGCATCCAAACACAAACAGTAAATGGGTCTCCAACAGAGAACACTCACATAGTCTTTGATTTTATTATTTTAAGAAATGCTTCAGAAAAAAAACACCTAATCCCTCCTCCCTTACCCCAACAGGGGGTAACCCCACTCCTCTAAATGAAAGCCTGAGTTCCTGGGAAATCATATTTTTGGCGTCATCTTTCTATCCTGAAGAAGTAGAGATTCTCTTCAAACTAGTCCTCTATTACACAACCACTTCACTGGTTCCTCCTACCTCTTTTATATATCTCCCTCTGGATACCTTGAGTGAAAAGACACTTCCATGAAGACTAGAACAGCCCCATCCCTTAAAGGGTCCTAAATGTAAAAGTGCAGTTTTCTTTTAAATTGACTATCTATACTTACATTAGTGTTTCTTGCTTCTTCCACACAACATCCATAAATGTCCCTCCTAGACTCATGGAATTTTAGGAGCCACCTCTCCACTGTCTAATAACCAACCGCAGCTCTCACAACCAATATACTTTATACTACCAAAAAACCCATCTTTGATTTCTGCACTAACTAAATTCCTAATTTGATTTTTTACAGTTTTCTTTACAGCAATCATCCAAAACACATCAGTAGATATAGAGATAGAAATCTATCTCTATATCTATATCTATAGATATCTATAGATATAGATATATACTGTAGGCTACGTTTCCACTATTGCGACCCCAAAGTTGCGTGATTTAGAGTGCGTCTTTGATGTAATTTTGAGTGTAGCTTTGATCCAACTTTACACTCTCTGGATCAAAGTGGCATTAAATTAGTGCAGGTACCGTTTCAATGTCGCTGATTTTCAAAGTTGCATAGATGGGAATGGGTGCCATCAAAATCAATGGGCTGTGACTTGTAATGCGACTTTATGTGTCCAACGTCGCATGACAAGTCGCACTAGTGGAAACGGAGC
This sequence comes from Aquarana catesbeiana, assembly GCF_042186555.1. Lineage (NCBI taxonomy): Eukaryota > Metazoa > Chordata > Amphibia > Anura > Ranidae > Aquarana > Aquarana catesbeiana. Next base: position 664,708,428 of record NC_133324.1, on the reverse strand, counting down.
CTAATACATTAACACTTGATTTTCATCCACTTTTTTAGGGCTATGTAAGTGATAAGGGAAATAGGGACAGTTACTGAAACTATCTTACTATGCCCTCAGGGGAAATGAACTATCTTGGTACCAATGAACAATGTTAGATAAAATAATTGTTTATTACATATAAAATCATATATATTTACAGGAATCAAAAACACAAAAAATTCAGAACGAGGGAAGATCAATATAGTATTCAAGTACTTGTAGACTTCAGAACAGGTTACTGGTTATAGAAGTTGCTTGCAGATTTATGCAATCCTCAACAGTTTCGCAATCAAAGGGACCGCTTCTTCAAGAGGATAAATCTGTAAGGTAAACAGCATATATGAAACAATCATAGAAAAAATACACATGGTATTACACATCAAAAAACATATACAAAGAATACAGCAAAAGCCAAGCATAGCTGCTTACCGATGACTCTATGACCAGATGCACATCTCAGTCACCACAGGCTCCCCTCCGCGGCAGACATGGGGGATTTATGCGAATAGTGGATTATCTAAATAGAATATATATATATATATATATATATATATATATATATATATATATATATATACATATATGCAGGGCTTTTCTTCTTAGACAATAGGTGCAGGAACTCCCCTTTTCCAAGTCACCCCTTTTCCCCGCCCCTACCCACCTCCGAGCACCATCCCTTGGTTCCATCCCCTACCCACCTCCCAGTACCGCCCCTTTTAGACAATACAGTACCAAGTATCATTTTGTGGTGCTAAGTAATTTTATGGAATTTGGTAATGATATCAAGAAAAGCAGTAAAATAGATCCCCTTCAGCCAGCAACAATAGATCCCCCTAACAACAATGTACCACCCACAACAAAATTCCCCCCCCAGCAACAATAGACACCCCCGGAAGCATCAACAGATCTCTGCACAGCCAGCATTAATAGACTCTCTGGCAGTCATCAACAATAGACCACTCCCCCAACAGTAGATCTCCTTCAGCAACAACTGACCCCACAACAACATAAGACCCACCCCTAGCAACAATAGGTCCCCCACCAGCAACAATACACCTCCTCAGCAACAATAGACCCCCCTTCAAAAATAGATCCCCCTCCAGCTAGAATAGATCCCCCAGCAGTGAGCATCAATACCCTGCAGCACACCCCAACACCCCTTGCCATTACATACAGTCAGGCCAGGAGGTGCCGAAACTGTGTTCCCCCACGTTCCCACTGAAAAAAAGCCCTGCATATATGTAAGATTAGATTCCATTGGTCGGCCTATATGTAAAGAAAAAAAGAAGGATAAGAAAAAAGATGGTAAAACAAGATGTGGAAAGAAAGGGGTAAGCAAGGGAAAAGGGGGATGAAGGGGAAAGGAAAAGCGAAAGGGAGGGGGTGGGGCGGGGGAAGGGAAAGAGGAAGGGAGAGGGAGGGAAGGGGGAGAGGGGGAAAGGAGGGGGGAGAGGAAAAAATAGGTGAAGGGTGGGAAACAAGGAAAGCAAGAAACCTGTATACGGCCACCAAATAATAAGTAAGCAGATGGTAGAAAGCATACCTAAAATGTCACACTGAGAAGTGTGATAGCAATAATATTGAACCAAGGGGGGAGAAAGAGAGAGAAGACGGTTCTCCCATATAGCGAGGGTAGATGAATTAACGCACTGTGTAGTGTCCAGGATAGTACCCTGCTCTGTCCATCCAAGGTATGTAATGGTACAGCCAGTCAGATCTAAGAATGCAAAGCAAACAAATAGTGTGTCAATAGTTGGCAGCACACTTGCGTTTTTAAAAAAACAGCAAGCGGCCAAAGTGGAGGCTGAGTACATACATGATTGGTGGTGGGTCAGGGTTTCCTCCCTTGGGCAAAGATATCCGCAATGCTTTACAAGCGGGCAGGAGCCTGTTTATGAGCTCCCCAATCCAGAAGACGCCAGGAGGGCGCATTTTTAGGGCACATGAATACATATTTTTTTCTTTCTAAATTCAAATGATTCAGTGTATTGGAAACTTTTGCTAGTATGAAAAATCACTGCATCTTTTTTCAAATTATTAGTTCTGCAGGTAAAAATATAAACTTAAAAAAATAATACTCTCATTTGTTAGTTCAATGCTGAAGTCACAAACCTATTTATCTCCTTTGAAACGTGTAACACGTGAGTTTGTAGTGGAAATGATGCAGTGCAGTTCAGTCTCAGATAGGTGATGGAAGAAGTGGGCAGTAATGGCATCCTCACGAGAAAGTGGGATTTCAGATGGGGGAGCTTAGCCATTATTTTAAACAGGATTTAATTGGAAAAAAGGCTTTTATAGCTAGCAAAGACTTTTACCTTTTATTAGTGAGGAAAAAAACAATTTCTTAAGTAGGAATGTCATGGTCGTTGCTTTTGAGTAGTATACTTGTTTTTAAAGTTGAAAATGTGGAAAATGTTGTCTTTAATACTGAATTTTGTTAAGATTCCCATGATTTTATAAAGTCATAAAACTTCCAACATGTTTTATAGTGAGTACTTTAGGGAATATTACTGTTATATAATTAATGTCTGTAGTATAAAATGACCCTAGATTGTTATACAAGCATAAAGGATATAATTATTATTTAATGGCTGAAACATCCGATTATATTTATTTCAATTAGCTACAGATGTGTAAAATAGGGGCACTTGTAAAATGTATAAAGAAAATTTGATGTGATTTATAAAGAATTTTATAGAATTTTTGTGGTCACCATTTAGTTGATGATCACTTACTGGCTAATTTGCGTAATAAATTCTTAATGGCATTTTTAATGAAAACGCTATGCCCAGGGCACACTCTTTAAAGAGAAAACATTTTCCCTATTAGTGCCTTGGGCTATGTTATTGTAACTATGCACAATCTTTAAAAGAAAATGTAACCACAAGACCCACATAAATAGCATATACTTACCTTCACATGTTGTCAGATATGCTGCTGAAATTGTCTCTCTGTTTCTCAGGGACAAAATGTTTGTATATCACTTGTTTATTCAATAAAATTGTGTAAGTGCCGGTTCACACTGGGGCGACCTGTCAGGTGTCTTAGCCGCCTGACAAGTCGCACACCATTCAGTGCAATGGAACCGTTCTAATCTGAGCAACTCAAATCACTCGGACTTAGAAAAAGATTCATGTACTACTTGGGGCCGACTTCGGAACGGCTAACACTTACTTCTATTAAAGAATAAAGTCGGGTGACTTTGAAGTCGCTCCAATGTGAACCGCCATTAATGGTGATACACTAGGTTGGTCCGCCCTCTCTTTGTTGTAGTTTTCAGGGGTCATAACCCTCCCTTACTCTAAAATGAAAACAAAATTTTTCCTTTATTTCTACTTTAACTGGAGTGACAATCCATTCCCTGTTGCCAGTGACTTTGATTTGTGAAGCCAAGTCACTATGGATAAAATCCCTTAATGCACACCCTTCCATCACATCCATTAGAGCGCTGTGTTTCAGCTATGATGGCCTCTTACAAGCATCCAAGCTTGAGTCTCACATAGAGGTTATGTTTGCTCATATGCAAAGGGTATTTGCGCTATGTGGGACCTCAAGGATACATTCAGGGAACATCTAATACACTTACTCTTTATGGCAAAATGTCTCTTAAGGTATGCCTTTGACAATGTCATTCCTGATGGTACTGATGGTCAGAATGCGCTTCTCCCTCAATTCAGGAGATTTGTGGATGGGGCAACAGAACCATAAACATTATCTACCACTGAAGTAGTACCTCTTGGGGACCAGAGTCTACCTCCAGCTCAAACCACAGATTCTTGAAGTCAAAAGCCGTCTTTATCTGCTCTGTCTTCTGCATTAGGGTGCACCCCTATTTGGCAATTGAGGACCTGTTTTCTCACCTTACTGGGTCCTTTTGTACTTTACCTCCTTACAATTTGGATGGCTTGGCTTCCCCATGTAGCCTCCACTCTAGACCCTTGAATAAGGCACCTCCTTCAGCTGTCAGCACCTTGGTATCTCTAATTTCTGTTTCAATAGGAACCTATTGTCCTCCAACAGTTCTGGACCCTGCTCACAGTACTGACACTTTTGTGCCTTTTCCTGGCATCCCCATTATGAATACTCAAGACACACCCCCCCCCCCCAAGAAAGTTAGTTTTCTATTTTTTTTGTAGTTTATGTAGGGTCCAATTATCTGCAAACCTTTTGAAGATACAAATGAACATGCCTTCAGGGTCAGTGGGATTGTTTGTGGAATTCCCTTTTAGCATTGTTTCCACTTCTCATGCATGCTCTCAGTTGTTTTTTAGTCTCTGCCTTCTGCCTCTGAGTTTCAGAGTTTGAGATATGGACAAGGCACCAAGTTGGTCCCTTTGGACCAAGAAGCCCTAGACTCTATTTGCTGGACTCTGGCCCGGGTGATATTGGTCCTGTCCCTCATCCTGGAAAAACTCATTTATTGAAGGTATACTCTAGACTACTCCTTGAGTAGTCTAGAGCATCAGGCTATTCCCGTTTAGCTGTTATTCTTTAACTGAACTCTGGACTTTATCTGGAGTTGCAAAATATTTAGTCTACTCACTATCTAGGACAGTGTTGAGTGTGTCATTTGTGACCACATTATCTTTCCTAGAGTCAAGATATTAACTTTAAGATCCTCTCTTCTGATGATCCCCACTGTGAGGGTTCTGCTTGTTAATGCCCCCCTTTCTTCCTTCCTTGCAAGGAAGTATCTATCAGCAGAAAGTCATGTACTCCCATGGAGGATCAGCAAGCAGGCATGCTGTTAACATCCACAGATTTCCCTGTGATAGGGCAAGTCCTGGGGCTTTTGTGCTTCCTGATTATGTCTGTGACTGAGCTGCATTTTTTCAATAAAATCTTCTTAGATTCCTTCCCTCTTCCTATTTTCTATCAGGTAAATATTCATAGTGCTAGTACAAGGATCCATATTTCTCGCTCCTCAGAAGAGGATCCTGTTAGGATATTTATGTCTGGTTAAGCAGGTTGCAGGGCTACTACCAAACCCCTAAAAGACCTACAGTATGGGTGCTGGCTGAAAGAACTCCTCTGGTCCTGATGTTCTTCTCCACCACGTTGTGTTACAGTTATCCTTATCCTTGGCTACCCTTTATACAGAAGTTGTTGATCACCCCACCCTCCTCAAAAGAAGCATTCAGGGTTGCACCTTTCAATTTTTTTCACCTTAAGAGTTTACCTTCCCTTCTATCCATTTCCAATTTAGACTGTGATCGCATCAATTGATATCTCTTTCGATTAGAGGCTTTAAGCTCCTTCAGCATTTTCCCATAATCTACCCTGGTTGAGAGCACTAGGTTGATTCTCAATGCCCTCCCATTAGTCATGGCAATTTTCATATTGGTTGGCCTTTTTTCACCAAGCCTGCAATTAGGCATTGATTCCTTCAGATATGCTTGTAGTATGATCTCCACACCTGTTAGATCCCTTATTGGCTATTGCCCACCCTTCAATTTGATAGCTTTAGATGTCCCAACGGTTTAAGAATTTCTGCAATTCTCGTGTCCCTCAACGGACAATAAAAAATTTGATTTTTGTATTTACTGTGAATTCTCTTTCTTGAAGTCTATTAAGGCACACGGGTCCTGCCCCTACTATGTTATTGGCTCTGTACTGCTTGCTCACAAAACTAGTATGAATGTTGGAGGTGGTGTTATACGACACCTGGCTTAACATCTTTGTTTGCTAGTTTCCTGACCTCCCATAGGCAGCAGTAAAAACTGACTATTTAGGAATTTGTACAATTTCTGTGTCCCTCAAAGAACTTCAAGTAACATATTTTATGGTAATAAAAAAGTCTGTTTTTCCATACATCTACCTCAACTTTGACTATGGTTTCTTCTAGCCTAGTGTACAGTTTTATGTTAGTATACTATTATGTAAAATGAGCCACTTTTTAACAACTTGATGGACTTCTTTTCCAAGTTTTTCATTTTATGGAAGGAGTCACTAGGACAGCCCTTCTCTGTTCACAGTTTTGTACAGGTTTTTTTTTTATATATTCAGGAAACGTGCTAAGGTACACTTCTCATTTCTCATCACTTAGTGCCATAACATTAACCTTTTATTATCAAACACACATCTTGTCCAGCATATGGAGATTGATGTGTCAAAAATAGGGGAAACTTAAATTTAATCTCATGTAAAGAAACAGATCAAAACTTAAGGCTGGGTTCACACTTGAGAATGCAGCGGCTCACAGCAGGAGTCCAGTGCGTCTCCATTCACCATTTCAGCTCTGATTTCAGCCTGAATTTTGGGCTGAATTCGGACCTGAAATGGACCAAAAGACACGCAGGGCAGGGCCGTCTTTTTGCATGGGCACTCTGGGCAGTTGCCCAGGGTCCCCACTTGCCTAGGGGGCCCCACCTGCCCAGCGCCCCCAGCCAGGACCTTGTTACAGCTCGGCCGCCGAACACAGACCCAGCCAGCTCCATGATACACAGAGGAGATGCCCGCTGTGTGTGTTACCAGGCTATGGTGAGACTGTATTAATTGGCACAGTGATGCTGCATTCATGGGCACAGTGAGGGTGCAATCGTGGGCACAGTGAGACTGCATACATAGGCACAGTGAGGCTGTAATGGTGGGCACAGTGAGGCTGCATTCACGGGCACAGTGAGGCTGCAATGGTGGGCACAGTGAGGCTGCATTTACAGGCACAGTGAAGCTGCAATGGTGGGCACAGTGAGGCTACATTCATGGACACAGTGAGGCTGCATTTGATGGGCACAGTGAGGCTGCATTCACGGGCACAGTGAGGCTGCATTCACGGGCACAGTAAAGCTGCATTTGATGGGTAATCATGTGTGATTGTGTAGACAGGGCCCCAGTGCACTGTATTGCCTATAATGCTCTTAAGATAGCACTGACAAAGGGCTCCTGAGCAATTTGCACTGGAGCCGCTGCGGAGATGGGTTATTGGGGGGTTATTGGGGGGTTATTGTTTAGGATGGAGAGGAAGGGAAAGGGGGGTTATTGTTTAGGGTGGAGAGGCGGGGGGGTTATTGTTTAGGTTGGAGAGGCGGGGGGGTTATTGTTTAGGGTGGAGAGGCAGGGAGAGGGTTATTGTTTAGGATGGAGAGGCAGGAAGGAGGGTTATTGTTTAGGGTGGAGAGGCATGAAGGAGGGTTATTGTTTAGGGTGGAGAGGCAGGAAGGGGGGTTATTGTTTAGGATGGAAAGGCAGGAAGGGGGATTATTCTTTAGGGTGTAGAGGCAGGAAGGGGGGTTATTGTTTAGGGTGGAGAGGCAGGAAGGGGGTTATTGTTTAGGGTGGAAAGTTGAGAGGGGAGGTTATTGTTTAGGGTGGAGAGTTGTGGAAGGGAGGTTATTGTTTAGGGTGGATAGGCGGGGGTTATTGTTTATAGTGGAGAGGCGGGGGTTATTGTTTAGGGTGGAAAGGCAGGGAGGGGAGATTATTGCTTAGGGTGGAGAGGCGGGGTTATTGTTTGGGGTGGAAAGCAGGGAGGGTGGTTGTTGTTTAGGGTGTTGAGGCAGGAAGGGGGGTTATTGTTTAGGGTGGAGAGGCAGGGGGTTATTGTTTAGGGTGGAGAAGGGGAGGGGGTTATTGTTTAGGGTGGAGAGGGGGAGGGGTTAAGTTTAGGGTGGAGAGGAGGGGGTTATTGTTTAGGGTGGAGAAGCGGGGAGAGGGTTTATTGTATAGGATGGAGAGGCAGGAAGGGGGGTTAGTGTTTAGGGTGGAGAAGCAAGAATGGGGGTTATTGTTTAGGGTGGAGAGGGGGGAGGGGGGTTATTGTTTAGGGTGGAGAGGGGAGAGGGGTTAAGTTTAGGGTGGAGAGGCATGGGTTAATGTTTAGGGAGGAGAGGTGGGGAAGGAGGGTTATTGTTTAGGGCGGAGAGGCAGGGAGAGGGTTATTGTTTAGGATGGAAAGGCAGGAAGGAGGGTTATTGTTTAGGGTGGAGAGGCAGGAAGTGGGGTTATTGCTTAGGGTGGGGAGGCAGAGCGGGGGGTTATTGTTTAGGATGGAAAGGCAAGAATGGGTTTATTGTTTAGGGTGTAGAGGCAGGAAGGGGGGTTATTGTTTAGGTTGGAGAGGCAGGAAGGGGGTTATTGTTTAGGGTGGAAAGGTGGGGAGGGGAGGTTATTGTTTAGGGCGGAAAGCAGGGAGGGGACATTATTGCTTAGGGTGGAGAGGCGGGGGGTTATTGTTTAGGGTGGAGAGGCACAAAGGGGGGGTATTGTTTAGTGCAGAGAGGCAGGGGGGTTATTGTTTAGGGTGGAGAGGGGGGAGGGGGGTTATTGTTTAGGGTGGAGAGGGAGGGGGTTATTGTTAAGGGTGGAGAGGGAGGGGGTTATTGTTTAGGGTGGAGAAGGGGAGGGGGTTATTGTTTAGGGTGGAGAGGGGGAGGGGTTAAGTTTAGGGTGGAGAGGAGGGGGTTATTGTTTAGGGTGGAGAAGCGGGGAGAGGGTTTATTGTTCAGGATGTAAAAGCGGGAAGGGAGGTTATTGTTTAGGGTGGAGAAGCAGGAAGAGGGTTAAGTTTAGGGTGGAGAGGCAGGGGTTATTGTTTAGAGTGGAGAGGCAGGAAGGGGGGTTATTGTATAGGATGGAGAGGCAGGAAGGGAGTTATTGTTTAGGGTGGAGAAGCAGGAATGGGGGTTATTGTTTAGGGTGTAGAGGCAGGAAGGGGGTTATTGTTTAGGGTGGAGAGGCAGGAAGGGGGTTATTGTTTAGGGTGGAGAGGCAGGAAGGGGGTTATTGTTTAGGGTGGAGAGGTGGAGAGGCAGGGGTTATTGTTTAGGGTGGAGAGGCGGGGTTATTGTTTAGGGTGGAGATGCAGGGAGGGGGGTTATTGTTTAGGGTGGAGAGGCAGGGGAGTTACTGTTTAGGGTGGAGGGGGTTATTGTTTAGGATGGAGAGGCAGGAAGGGGGTTATTGTTTAGGGTGGAGAAGCAGGAAGGGGGTTATTGTTTAGGGTGGAGAGGCGGGGATTATTGTTTAGGGTGGAGAGGCAAGAAGAGGGATTATTGTTTAGGATGAAGAGGCAGGAAGGCGGGTTATTGTTTAGGGTGTAGAGGCAGGAAGGGGGGTTATTGTTTAGGGTGGAAAGGTGGGGAGGGAAGGTTATTATTTAGGGTGGAGAGTTATGAAAGGGAGGTTATTGTTTAGAGTGGAGAGACGGGGGGGTTATTTTTTAGGGTGGAAAGGCAGGGAGGGGAGATTATTGCTTAGGGTGGAGAGGCAGGGGGTTATTGTTTAGGGTGGAGAGGCAGGGAGGAGGGTTATTGTTTAGGGTGGAGAGGCAGTAAGGCGGGTTATTGTTTAGGGTGGAGAGGCAGGGAGGTTATTGTTTAGGGTGGAGAGGGGGGAGGGGGTTAAGTTTAGGGTGGAGAGGCAGGGGTTATTGTTTAGGGTGGAGAAGCGGGGAGGGGGTTTATTGTATAGGATGGAGAGGCAGGAAGGGGGGTTAGTGTTTAGGGTGGAAAAGCAAGTATGGAGGTTATTGTTTAGGGTGTAGAGGCAGGAAGGGGGTTATTGTTTAGGGTGGAGAGGTAGGAAGGGGGTTATTGTTTAGGGAGGAAAGGTGGGGAAGGGGGGTTATTGTTTAGCGTGGAGAGGCAGGGAGAGGGTTATTGTTTAGGATGGAGAGGCAGGAAGGAGGGTTATTGTTTAGGGTGGAGAGGCAGGAAGTGGGGTTATTGCTTAGGGTGGGGAGGCAGAGAGGGGGGTTATTGATTATGATGGAAAGGCAAGAAGGGGGTTATTGTTTAGGGTGTAGAGGCAGGAAGGGGGGTTATGGTTTAGGGTGGAGAGGCAGAAAGGGGGTTATCGTTTCGGGGGTGTCTATAGTATGCCTGTAAAGTAGCGCATGTTTCCCGTGTTTACAATAGTCCCGCAGCAAAATGACATTTCTAAAGGAAAAAAGTCATTTAAAACTACTCGCAGCTATTAATGAATTGTCGGGTCCTGCAATACAGATGAAAGTCATTGAAAAAAACGGCATGGGATTCCTCCCAGTCCATTACCAGGCCCTTTGGGTCTGGTATGAATATTAAGGGGAACCCGAACCAAAATTTTAAAAAATATTTGCGTGGGGGTCCCCCCAAATTCCATTACCAGGCACTTCAGGTCTGGTATGGATATTAAGGGGAACCCTGCACCATTTTTTTTTTTTAAATGGCATAGGGGTCCCCCTCAAAATCCACCAGACCCTTCAGGTCTGGCATAGATTTTAAGGGGAACCCCGCGCCAAAATTTTTTAAAAATTTTCCCCCAAAAAATCCATACCAGACCCTTATCCAAGCACGCAACCTGGCAGGCCAAAGGAAAAGAGAGGGGACGAGAGAGCGCCCCCCCCCTGAACCATACCAGGCCACATGCCCTCAAAAACACCTTGTCCCCATGTTGATGGGGAGAAGGGCCTTATCCCCACATCCCTTGCCCGGTGGTTGTGGGGGTCTGCAGGTGGGGGGCTTATCGGAATCTGGAAGACCCCTTTAACAAAGGGGACTCCCAGATCCCGCCCCCCCGTGTGAAATGGTAATGGGGTTGCGCGTCATTCTGCCGGGCACCTCCTATGGAGGAGGCTGTATCGTTCGTGGATCGTAGAAGGATTACATCGCTGGATATTTTTTTTTTTTAAAGGACTTCTGCCAAGCTGTGTGTGTGTTTTTTTACCTTTTTTGTCACTTTTTTGGGTGAAATGGTAGGAGTACAATGTACCCCATTACCATTTCACACGGGGGGGATCTGGGAGTCCCCTTTGTTAAAAGGGGCTTCCAGATTGCGATAAGCCCCCCACCCGCAGACCTCCACAACCACCGGGCAAGGGTTGTGGGGATGAGGCCCTTCTCCCCATCAACATGGGGACAAGGTGTTTTGGGGGGCACCCCAAAGCACCCTCCCAATGTTGAGGGCATGTGGCCTGGTACGGTTCAGGAGGCTCTCGCGTCCCTCCCTCTTTTCCTGCGGCCTGCCAGGTTGCATGCTCGGATAAGGGTCTGGTATGGATTTTTGAGGGGACCCCACGCCATTTTTAAAAAAATTTTGGCCTGGGGTTCCCCTTAAAATCCATACCATTCAGGTCTGGTTTGGATTTTGAGGGGTACCTCCACGCCATTTTTTTTTACATTTTGTTTCGGGGTTCCCCCGTTGGGAAATTCCATGCCGTTTTTATCAATGAACTACCGTATTTATCGGCGTATAACACGCGCCGGCGTATAACACGCACCCAAGTTAAGGAGGGAATTTTAAGGAAAAAAACTTTTAGGAGTAAAGTTTAAGGAAGAAAAACTTACATTAAAATGCCCATCAATGCAGCGTTATCAGTGTCCATCTGCAGCCTTGTCAGTGTCAGTGCAGCCTTGCCCCAGTGTCCATTGCAGCCTTGTCATTGCAGCCTTGTCAGTACAGCTTTGCCCCAGTGCAGAATTGTCAGTGCAGCCTTGCCCCAGTGTCCATTGCAGCCTTGTCAGTGCAGCTTTGCCCCAGTGCAGCCTTGTCAGTGCAGCCATGTCAGTGCAGCCATGTCAGTGCAGCCTTGTCAGTGCAGCAATGTCAGTGCAGCCATGTCAGTGCAGCCATGTCAGTGCAGCTTTTCTCCAGTGCAGCCTTGCCCCAGTGCAGCTTTGCCCCCATGCAGCCTTGCCCCAGTGCAGCCTTGCCCCCCCGTGCAGCCTTGCCCCCGTGCAGCTTTGTGGGATCGCCGCGATCCCTGCCGTCATACACAGCCCTGTGTAAATTTAAATATGGCGCCGAGACTGCAGGGACTCGGCGGAGCGCTGATACACATAGCCGAGAGTCCTCGGGTTTTCTCGGCGCCGCTTACAGTCCCGCCCAGTTCCGCCCTATGGGCGGGACTGTAAGCAGCGCCGAGAAAACCCGAGGACTCTCGGCTATGTGTAGCTCCGCTCCGCCGAGTCCCTGCAGTCTCGGCGCCGTATTTGAATTTCCACACGGCTGTGTATGTCGGCGGCGATCGCGGCAATTGCCGCGATCGCTCCGATCACACACAATTGGGGGGGGATCGGCCTATAACACGCACTCACGATTTTCCCCTGATTTTCAGGGGAAAAAAGTGCGTGTTATATGCCGATAAATACGGTATTATGTGTATTGCCGGACCGACAATTCATTATAGCCGCGAGTAGTTTTAAATGACTTTTTTTCCTTTAGAAATGTCATTTTGCACTCGGACTGTTCTAAACACGGGAAACAGGCATACAGGCATACTATAGGTACGAAATTTAAAGGAATATTACACTTTTATTGTTACACTTTAAGCATTGTTAAAATCACTGCTCCCGAAAAACGGCCGCTTTTAAACCTTTTTTTTGCATTGATACATGTCCCCTGGGGCAGGACCCAGGTCCCCAAACACTTTTTATGACAATACCATGCATATAAGCCTTTAAAATGAGCACTTTTGATTTTTCATGTTCGTGTCCCATAGACTTTAATGGTGTTCGCGTGTTTGAACAAAGTTTTTGCCTGTTCGCATGTTCTGGATGCTAACCGAACAGGGAGTGTTCGGCTCATCCCTACTAAGCATCAAAAAATAAATAAAATGCTTGACATCCTGTGACTCTAAGGATGTTAATATTTTTTTGTTAATTTTATTTAGTTTTTATATAGAGTTGTTATGACTTTGAAGATATATAATGTCCGAGTCCTGAAGAAGAGGTTGTTCCATGAAACGTGTAGACACATTGTCCGCTGTATACAATTCTTGTATTTTATTTTATTCAGTTATTTAAAGTTGGTCTTCTTCAATAATTTTTAGATTCAATTTATTTAATAAAATATTGCTTTTGACTGATTCTTATCTGTATCATGGTTTCCTGGGTAGCATACTTAAAGTCCAATTTTTTATGCTATTGCTATGAGTATGTTGGAATGATGCTCCCAGGAAACTGCACCACTACTTTTTCTAATACGAATTTGATTCCACTGGCTTAGTATTAATGTTGTACTACATGTTGTGAGCTCCTGGCCCTGCTGCCCACATGCCAGTTCTGACAGTGGAAGGCCTCTCACCTGGCTACCTAGAATGTCCAGGAACTCAGAGAACTCTGGGAAATATTGTTGAAAGGGACTGAGCCTGCATCTGAGCATAGTGAGTAATTGGCACTCCACTATACCAATACTTTACAAACATTTCCTTTCAGCAAATTACAGTAGCTTCACCAAGGTCAAAATTAGAAAATTAATTCAATAATTCAGTGTTCAAAGTAAAAACAAAAATGCATGTATTGAACGTATTAAAAGTCAAAATTTCTGTATATGATTTTAAGGGTTTTCTAATGTTTATTTTCCATTAATTATGTATATGAACATATCTTTAGTGGATTGGGCTACCCAAATATTATATGTACTGCCATTCCTGCACTATCAATAATTAATTTTAGAGGTGTAACAGGATGGTTAATCTACCAAATGATCAGATGGAAAGTAACATAACTTTCTGTTTAATGAACAGGTGCAAAGTATATTTCATGAAGGACACAGTCAGATTGGAAAAAAAAGCATGCATAGACTACAAAATAATTCAAAACAGATTATGAAAGCTGAATAAAAATGGACTCTTTACAGCAATGCTTCTGTGGTAGTCAGGGTAACATGTGGTTTCATAGCATAATCTCTATAAGACTCTATGGCAACAGAGACTCAAGCTAAGAATGACTACTTCTGTAAAATAATTCAGAACTTGTAATCATCCTCATGAATCCCTCACAGTGATGCCCAGGTTAATTCTGGTAACACAGGTGAACAGCTGGAGGGATCCAAGACAGAAGGACAAAGCGCCAATCAACTGGAACTGGAGGACCATGGAAGCAATCAGGAAGTGTCTCCCCACAGAATCTTTTAGAGAAGTTGTGTGCTATTGGACTCTAAGCCTGGCTGTCCATACGGCAGTTCTGACAGTGGAGGGCCTCCCACGTGGTTGTAAATTACTTGTACGGCTACCTCTGCTTCATTGGGTTAGGCTTCTCAGCTGCTGAGGAATTGAAGAGAACTTATCTTCTTATCTTTCCTGGAATAGTCCAGGGAGTTGTGGGAGTAAAACTGGACCTGCACCTGCATCAGGGGATAGTGAGTAAATGGTCAATCCGCTACAAAGAGATACAGGTACATGCCACTGCATGCCAACTTTTTAAATCCTTAGGCTTTAAATAACTGTCATCTGGTCTAGCCAGCCCTAATGACTGTGCCTGTCAGGAGACCATGCCAGACAACCATAGCTGATAAATAACAATTAACCATGCTGGATCTTTTTGGCTGACTCTTTTCCATCATGATATGCCCAAACCAGAATTGCTTGACAGTCAAGCAATCAAAGCATTCATTACAGTGTGCTTGACTTTGATTTAAAAGAAAACTTTCTGGCTGTTAGGGTATGTTGTCAAATTATGCCTGTGGGTCCCTATTATGCTATGTCAAGCTTCTGGGGAGTTAAAATTGAAGGCAAGATCTCCATGTCCATGTCTGTTACCCCACCTCCATACCACATGCAATATTTCTCACCTAGCTTTATGGCAAACTTGGTCATCCAAAAATGTTTTCACTGTAATCATATTTGGTTCACTTATCTTGGATGGATTCTCAGTTCATACATAATGAAAAAATAAGAGTTTAAAAATATTTCATTAAAACATAGTCATACTTAACTAATTGTTACACAGCTTGCATTTCACTTATGAACACAGAAGAAAACATAACTAAAGCAGTACAGTTTAATGGTCATAAGGTGGTGGAAATGTTACAAAGAAACCAGTGAGAGAAAAAAATTAAATCCAAGCCTGAGGATATGTGAAATCATTGCAGATGTCTAAAATAATGGATTCATGAGAAGATCTGGAGACCTAACAATATATGGTAATTCACTGATGTAATTAATTCCAAAAAAATAAATAATCAGACTCAATGCCAGCTAGCTGTAATAGGTGAATAATAAAATATTCCAATCAATTGTCTATACACATTTTACCAATTTATTTGACTGTGTTTATTTGACATAATTAGATTTAATGAATATTGAAAATACAATTTTGCAAGTATATGTTGAACTGAGCATCCTGTTCCTGCACAACAGATGTGGCATATGGTTTTATATAACTAATTAGTATAAGCTGGTCTGTAATGTGATTCTGTGCATTTTAGCTGCTTACATCAAACGTGTCCAGCAAAGGTGCAGATAGTGCTAAATGTTAATGTACCAGCTAATTATTTAAATTTGCCTTTAAATGCTCAAAACAGTATAAAATATTTAGGTGCACAAATACAATTAGAATGTTGCAATCAGTGTCGACTATAACTATTTGGGTTATTACACTATGAATTGGATAAATTGTAAATTTTCTTCTCTACCTGCCTTGATATTTTAAGGGCACTTTTACACTGATCTGTTGCAAAAATATTTGTGTTCTGCCATGATTTAGTTGTGATTTTATTGCCTTTGCAGTGTGGTTTTTGAAGGACTCAAAAAAATTTACAAAAAATGCATTGCGTGCACATTTTTGGCACATTTTTGCCACGTTTTCCATTGTTTTCAATGGAAATGTGTGCTTTGGTGCATTTTTCTTAGCTCCCCAAACATGCCCCACAGATTCTGCAAGCAAGATTTTTTTCACCGAAACGGAAGCGAACCGCCCCAGTGTGAACACATTCATTGATTTTAAAGGGAATCATTTTTCTTAAGCTTTTAACACAAAAGCGCTTTAAAAACTCCTGAGTGTGAAAACGCCCTAATAATATAAAAAGGATCCTTAAGGCCTCATGCACGCTATACGTTTTACAGCTGCTTCTAGGGGCTTTCCTACTTCGAAAAGCCCCTTCATGTTAGTCTATGTGTCCATGCACACATAGACTTTTAGCAGCATTTAGTGGCAGGGGCTTTTAGGGGATTTTAGAGGCAGAGCTCTTGAAGCACAAGTTCTAGTTGACACTTTTCCAAATTCAGCCGCAGTGACCCCTGTGGTGGGATGACTATTGCACAGCATAATTGAACCAGAGCTTGCAGCAGACTTGCAGAATGTTTGCAAAGAAAGTTGATCTGGAGTCATGCAATTGTGCAACAAACTTGTGAAGCCTGGCAAGTCTAGCAAGAGCTTAGCAAGTCATTTTCAAACTTGCGCCTCAATTACTTGCTATCTGGGTAATTTAAATTTTGCAGGGTAGAGTAGGACCTGGCTATAGAGAGATTACTTTGGCACAATTAGTGAGCTTAAAAATGTATTGCAATGTATGTGAACCAAAAACCTTGTTTTTATGCAAAGTTTGCTGAAAATGTTTAACCACTTGCCGACCGCCTAACGCACATATACGGCGGCAGAATGGCACGGGCAGGCAGAATCACGTACCCATACGTGATCTGCCTACCGCGGGCGGGGGGTCCGATCGGACCCCCCCCCGGTGCCAGCGGCGGTCGGCATTTGACTGGGAGCGTCGGGAGGCGAGGGGGAGACCATCCGATCATGGCCCCCCCCTCGCGATCGCTCCCAGCCAATCGGAATCCTCCCCTGCCTGTGTGTAGTTTCACACAGGCAGAGGATGTGATGTCATCTCTCCTCGGCTTGGCAGTTTCCGTCCCAGCGCCGAGGAGAGAAGACATGTAAGTGCACAACACACACACAGTAGAACATGCCAGGCATACTTTACACCCCCGATCCCCCCCCGATCGCCCCCCGATCCCCCCCCAATCACCCCCCCCCCTGTCACAAACTGACAGCAAGCAGTATTTTTTTTTTAATTTTTTTTTTTTTTCTGATTACTGCATGGTGTCAGTTTGTGACAGTTACAGTGTTAGGGCAGTGAGTATTACCCCCCTTTAGGTCTAGGATACCCCCCTAACCCCCCCTAATAAAGTTTTAACCCCTTGATCACCCCCTGTCACCAGTGTCACTAAGCGATCATTTTTCTGATCGCTGTATTAGTGTCGCTGTTGACGCTAGTTAGGGAGGTAAATATTTAGGTTCGCCGTCAGCGTTTTATAGCGACAGGGACCCCCACATACTACCTAATAAATGTTTTAACCCCTTGATTGCCCCCTAGTTAACCCTTTCATCACTGATCACCGTATAACCGTTACGGGTGACGCTGGTTAGTTCGTTTATTTTTTATAGTGTCAGGGCACCCGCCGTTTATTACCGAATAAAGGTTTAGCCCCCTGATCGCCCGGCGGTGATATGCGTCGCCCCAGGCAGCGTCAGATTAGCGCCAGTACCGCTAACACCCACGCACGCAGCATACGCCTCCCTTAGTGGTATAGTATCTGTACGGATCAATATCTGATCCGATCAGATCTATACTAGTGTCCCCAGCAGTTTAGGGTTCCCAAAAACGCAGTGTTAGCGGGATCAGCCCAGATACCCGCTAGCACCTGCGTTTTTCCCCTCTGCCCGGCCCAGCCCACCCAAGTGCAGTATCGATCGATCACTGTCACTTACAAAACACTAAACGCTTAACTGCAGCGTTCGCAGAGTCAGGCCTGATCCCTGCGATCGCTAACAGTTTTCTTGGTAGCGTTTTGGTGAACTGGCAAGCACCAGCCCCAGGCAGCGTCAGGTTAGCGCCAGTACCGCTAACACCCACGCACGCAGCGTACACCTCCCTTAGTGGTATAGTATCTGAACGGATCAATATCTGATCTGATCAGATCTATACTAGCGTCCCCAGCAGTTTAGGGTTCCCAAACACGCAGTGTTAGCGGGATCAGCCCAGATACCCGCTAGCACCTGCGTTTTTCCCCTCTGCGAGGCCCAGCCCACCCAAGTGCAGTATCGATCGATCACTGTCACTTACAAAACACTAAACGCATAACTGCAGCGTTCACAGAGTCAGGCCTGATCCCTGCGATCGCTAACAGTTTTCTTGGTAGCGTTTTGGTGAACTGGCAAGCACCAGCCCCAGGCAGCGTCAGGTTAGCGCCAGTACCGCTAACACCCACGCACGCACCGTACACCTCCCTTAGTGGTATAGTATCTGATCGGATCAATATCTGATCTGATCAGATCTATACTAGCGTCCCCAGCAGTTTAGGGTTCCCACAAACGCAGTGTTAGCGGGATCAGCCCAGATACCTGCTAGCACCTGCGTTTTGCCCCTCCGCCCGGCCCAGCCCAGCCCACCCAAGTGCAGTATCGATCGATCACTGACACTTACAAAACACTAAACGCATAACTGCAGCGTTTGCAGAGTCAGGCCTGATCCCTGCGATCGCTAACAGTTTTTTTGGTAGCGTTTTGGTGAACTGGCAAGCACCAGCGGCCTAGTACACCCCGGTCATAGTCAAACCAGCACTGCAGTAACACTTGGTGACGTGGTCCCATAAGTGCAGTTCAAGCTGGTGAGGTGGCAAGCACAAGTAGTGTCCCGCTGCCACCAAAAAGACAAACACAGGCCTGTCGTGCCCATAGTGCCCTTCCTGCTGCATTCGCCAATCCTAATTGGGAACCCACCGCTTCTGCAGCGCCCGTACTTCCCCCATTCACATCCCCAACCAAATGCAGTCGGCTGCATGAGAGGCATTTTCTTTATGTCCTCCCGAGTACCCCTACTCAACGAACCCCCAAAAAAGATGTCGTGTCTGCAGCAAGCACGGATATAGGCATGACACCCGCTATTATTGTCCCTCCTGTCCTGACAATCCTGGTCTTTGCATTGGTGAATGTTTTGAACGCTACAATTCACTAGTTGAGTATTAGCGTAGGGTACAGCATTGCACAGACTAGGCACACTTTCACAGGGTCTCCCACGATGCCATCGCATTTTGAGAGACCCGAACCTGGAACCGGTTACAGTTATAAAAGTTAGTTACAAAAAAAAGTGTAAAAAAAAAAAAAACACATACAAAAATATAAAATAAAAAAAAAATAGTTGTCCTTTTATTGTTCTCTCTCTCTCTATTCTCTCTCTATTGTTCTGCTCTTTTTTACTGTATTCTATTCTGCAATGTTTTATTGTTGTTATGTTTTATCATGTTTGCTTTTCAGATATGCAATTTTTTATACCTTACCATTTAATGTGCTTTATTGTTAACCATTTTTTTGTCTTCAGG
The DNA here is from genome assembly GCF_042186555.1 of Aquarana catesbeiana. Lineage (NCBI taxonomy): Eukaryota > Metazoa > Chordata > Amphibia > Anura > Ranidae > Aquarana > Aquarana catesbeiana. Next base: position 664,689,389 of record NC_133324.1, on the reverse strand, counting down.
TACGCCATTCACGACTTTGAGTGGTTATACCAGAATGATGCCTGCAGGTTTAGGTATCATCTTGGTATCATTCTTTTCAGCCAGCGATCGGCTTTCATGTAAAAGCAATCCTAGCAGCTAATTAGCCTCTAGACTGCTTTTACAAGCAGTGGGAGGGAATGCCCCCCCCCCAACGTCTACCGTGTTTTTCTCTGGCTCTCCTGTCTCAACAGGGAACCTGAGAATGCAGCCGGTGATTCAGCCAGCTGACCATAGAGCTGATCAGAGACCAGAGTGGCTCCAAACATCTCTATGGCCTAAGAAACCGGAAGCTACGAGCATTTTATGACTTAGATTTCGCCGGATGTAAACAGCGCCATTGGGAAATTGGGAAAGCATTTTATCACACCGATCTTGGTGTGGTCAGATGCTTTGAGGGCAGAGGAGAAATCTAGGGTCTAATAGAACCCAATTTTTGCAAAAAAGAGTACCTGTCACTACCTATTGCTACGATAGGGGATATTTACATTCCCTGAGATAACAATAAAAATGATTTAAAAAAAAAAAAAAATGAAAGGAACAGTTTAAAAATAAGATAAAAAAATAATAATAATAAAGAAAAAAAAAAAAGAAAAAAAAAAAAAGCACCCCTGTCCCCCCTGCTCTCGCGCTAAGGCGAACGCAAGCGTCGGTCTTGCGTCAAATGTAAACAGCAATTGCACCATGCATGTGAGGTATCACCGCGAACGTCAGATCGAGGGCAGTAATTTTAGCAGTAGACCTCCTCTGTAAATCTAAAGTGGTAACCTGTAAAGGCTTTTAAAGGCTTTTAAAAATGTATTTAGTTTGTCACCACTGCACGTTTGTGCGCAATTTTAAAGCATGTCATGTTTGGTATCCATGTACTCGGCCTAAGATCATCTTTTTTATTTCATCAAACATTTGGGCAATATAGTGTGTTTTAGTGCATTAAAATTTAAAAAAGTGTGTTTTTTCCCCAAAAAATATGTTTGAAAAATCGCTGCGCAAATACTGTGTGAAAAAAAAAATGAAACACCCACCATTTTAATCTGTAGGGCATTTTCTTTAAAAAATATATAATGTTTGGGGGTTCAAAGTAATTTTCTTGCAAAAAAAAATTATTTTTTTATGTAATCAAAAAGTGTCAGAAAGGGCTTTGTCTTCAAGTGGTTAGAAGAGTGGGTGATGTGTGACATAAGCTTCTAGATGTTGTGCATAAAATGCCAGGACAGTTCAAAACCCCCCCAAATGACCCCATTTTGGAAAGTAGACACCCCAAGCTATTTGCTGAGAGGCATGTCAAGTCCATGGAATATTTTATATTGTGACACAAGTTGCGGGAAAGAGACAATTTTTTATTTTTTTTATTTTTTTTTGCGCAAAGTTGTCACTAAATGATATATTGCTCAAACATGCCATGGGAATATGTGAAATTACACCCCAAAATGCATTCTGTTGCTTCTCCTGAGTACGGGGATACCACATGTGTGAGACTTTTTGGGAGCCTAGCCGCGTACGGGACCCCGAAAACCAAGCACCGCCTTCAGGCTTTCTAAGGCCGTAAATTTTTGATTTCACTCTTCACTGCCTATCACAGTTTCGGAGGCCATGGAATGCCCAGGTGGCAAAAAAAAACCCCAAATGACCCCATTTTGGAAAGTAGACACCCCAAGCTATTTGATGAGAGGTATAGTGAGTATTTTGCAGACCTCACTTTTTGTCACAAAGTTTTGAAAATTGAAAAAAGAAAAAAAAAATTTTTTTTTCTCGTCTTTCTTTATTTTCAAAAACAAATGAGAGCTGCAAAATACTCACCATGCCTCTCAGCAAATAGCTTGGGGTGTCTACTTTCCAAAATGGGGTCATTTGGGGGGGGTTTGTGCCACCTGGGCATTCCATGGCCTCCAAAACTGTGATAGGTAGTGAGGAGTAAAATCAAAAATGTACGCCCTTAGAAATCCTGAAGGCAGTGATTGGTTTTCGGGGCCCCGTACGCGGCTAGGCTCCCAAAAAGTCCCACACATGTGGTATCCCCATACTCAGGAGAAGCAGCTGAATGTATTTTGGGGTGCAATTCCACATATGCCCATGGCCTGTGTGAGCAATATATCATTTAGTGACAACTTTGTGCAAAAAAAAAAAAATTTGTCACTTTCCCGCAACTTGTGTCAAAATATAAAACATTCCATGGACTCAACATGCCTCAAAGCAAATAGCTTGGGGTGTCTACTTTCCAAAATGGGGTCATTTGGGGGGGTTTTATGCCATCTGGGCATTTTATGGCCTTCAAAACTGTGATAGGTAGTGAGGAGTAAAATAAAAAATGTACGCCCTTAGAAATCCTGAAGGCAGTGATTGGTTTTTGGGGCCCCGTACACGGCTAGGCTCTCAAAAAGTCCCACACATGTGGTATCCCCATACTCAGGAGAAGCAGCTAAATGTATTTTGGGGTGCAATTCCACATATGCCCATGGCCTGTGTGAGCAATATATCATTTAGTGACAACTTTTTGTAATTTTTTTTTTTTTTTTTGTCATTATTCAATCACTTGGGACAAAAAAAATGAATATTCAATGGGCTCAACATGCCTCTCAGCAAATTCCTTGGGGTGTCTACTTTCCAAAATGGGGTCATTTGTGGGGGTTTTGTACTGCCCTGCCATTTTAGCACCTCAAGAAACGACATAGGCAGTCATAAATTAAAGGCTGTGTAAATTCCAGAAAATGTACCCTAGTTTGTAGGCGCTATAACTTTTGCGCAAACCAATAAATATACACTTATTGACATTTTTTCTACCAATGACATGTGGCCGAATACATTTTGGCCTAAATGTATGACTAAAATTGAGTTTATTGGATTTTTTTTAGAACAAAAAGTAGAAAATATCATTTTTTTTCAAAATTTTCGGTCTTTTTCCGTGTATAGCGCAAAAAATAAAAACGGCAGAGGTGATCAAATACCATCAAAAGAAAGCTCTATTTGTGGGAAGAAAAGGACGCAAATTTCGTTTGGGTACAGCATTGCATGACCGCGCAATTAGCAGTTAAAGCGACGCAGTGCCGAATTGTAAAAAGTGCTCTGGTCAGGAAGGGGGTAAAACCTTCCGGGGCTGAAGTGGTTAAGAGTGGAAAGCAGAGTGCATAGGTTTGATTCAGTTTTTTTCAGATCACTGGATCTTGTAACCAATGATGCCTAATGGTGTGGCAAGGTAATGCTGTCACAGCACACACTACTCAGGGACCCAGACCCCTTACCAACCTCTGTCAGAATACAGGATGGTGCTCTATGAGTATACAAATACTCATAGATAATACATAGATAATACAGTGACCAAAAGATACCTGCATGCAAAATGACTCATGTATCCACCCCAAACTGAAACTATAGACAATTTTCTATTACTTGCAATAAAGGCACGCAGTGTCAGCTCAGCATTTTCCACAGAACCGGATGTGGGCGAATTGACAGGTCCTTAAATGTGTCACAAATGTCTCACAGTTATGTATCCTGCTTAGAGTGCATTATACTTCTTTTCAATCTATATAAGGTTGGCCTACTGGCGGACCCTCTTTGTCCCAAGTTTCAGAGGTATCATGGGGATCTGCTTCATATGCTAAAGCGCTGCCCAAAGCTCCATAGATACTGAGACACCGTCCTTTGTACAATAAATCAGGTTTTCCAATTAAATTTATCTCTGGATCCCTTATCTTGTATCCTTGGTATTTTGGATCCTGTGATTTCTGACACTTTTATTAACCACTTCCGGACCCCCCCCCTGTCGTTTTACATCGCTACTTTGAAGAGGAATACTGTTGTTATGGCAGCAGCTAGCTACCATAACCCCAGTATCCTCTACAAGAGCCAGCGGTCCGCTTCAAGATAAAAGTGGTCTCTGCGACGATTCGCCGCGAGATCACTTTTATCGGCAGCGGGAGAGAGGCCCCCCTCCTGCCGCTCTCCGGTGCCCTCCGTGGTTTACCGGAGCTGTCGTAGCGGCGGAGGTGATCGGATCCTCTCCCTAGCCTGACATAGAGACGAGTGAGGGGAAGCCCCCACCTGTCTCCATATCAATGCGGGGCGGAAGCGGCGTCAAAACGTCACTTCCGCCCAATGCTCTTAAAGGGACTTTTTTAAATGACATACTTTTTTTATTGCATTTTAGTGTAAATATGAAATCTGAGCTATTTTTGACCCCAGATCTCATATTTAAGAGGTCCTGTCATGCTTTTTTTCTATTACAAGGGATGTTTACATTTAAAAGAACAGTGTAAAAATTAAAAATAAAAGGTCAAATAAATAAGAAAAAAAAAGTTTTAAACGCGCCCCGTCCCGCCGAGCTCGCATGCATAAACGAACGCATACATGAGCAGTGCACGCATATGAAAACGGTGTTAAAACCATATATGTGAGGTATCGCCACGATCGTTAGAGTGAGACCAATAATTCTAGCCCTAGACCTCCTCTATAACTCAAAGCATGCAATCTGTAGAAATGTTTAAACGTCGCCTATGGAGATTTTTAAGGGTAAAAGTTTGTCGCCATTCCACGAGCTGGCGCAACTTTGAAGCGTGACATATTGGGTATCAATTTACTTGGCGTAACATTATCTTTCACAATATAAAAAAAATTGGCTAACTTTACTGTTATTTTACTTTTTATTTCAAAAAAAGTGAATTTTTTTTTTAAAAAGCGCGCTTGTAAGACCGCTGCGCAAATACGGTGTGACAAAAAGTATTGTAACGACCTCCATTTTATTCTCTAGGGTGTTAGAAAAAAACATATATAATGTTTGGGGGTTCTAAGTAATTTTCTAGCAAAAAAAACTGTTTTTAACTTGTAAACAACACATTTAAGAAAGGGGCTTGGTCCTTAAGTGGTAAAGAGGTTGTCTCCAGGGCCTTATTTCAGGCTCGTAAAGTGCTTTTGATGTATTGGAAAAGTTCCTCATCCCTGTCCCCACAGGATTGGATTACCAATATGAGTACCACCCTTTGTTATGAAAAAATGATATATCAACATTATGCTTTTGATGTATTGGTTATATATAGTGGTGATCATTGTGTTCTGATGAGGGGGAGTCCCCTCTGTCAATATACAATAGCACAACAGGGAAGAATCCTGCATCCGCAACGATTGTGTAGTTGGGGAGATCTGTGAGGTTTTTTTTTTTCTGTTGAACAAAACAAAAACTCAGCGTTTGTACCCAGCACTAGGAACGCACTCTACAGAGATGCCATGATAAGGCAGTGCAGCTTCCACATATACATATTTACACATGCTGTGCAACTAAAACCTTTGTTTTAATGCAAACTGTTAAATGGCACACTTTTTTTTTTTTTGCTGGCTAGCTGGTAAGTGTGCTGATTTTGTTGGTTCTGTGCAAAGTCCTTACATGTGCATCTTATTCTAAAAACTAGATCAAAATTGGGGGTGCTTGCTGTGTTTGTTTAGCTTGCTGGAATTGGTGCAGGTACACGCTGGAATTTATCTAATGGATCTAAATGGATCAAATCCTCAGTAAAGCGCAAGACGCAAGAGGTGAGTGAACAACCCAGTTTGACAGAATCCATGGTCTCTACAGTGGAATCAGTTTCTACCTCTCAAGAAGCTTAAGTTAGTGTCCTGGAAAATGCCTACAAAATTCATTATCATGGTCTTGTGTGAGTGCAACTCCATGTGGAAGACAGTGAAAACCAAACAACATTCACCCTCCCGATGCTTGATGCTAAGGATATGCAGCCTGTGTCACGAGGGAGAGTGCACACGCTCATCCTCTCTCCTTTCCTGGCCAGTCCGGCTACATGCTCAGATCAGGGTTTGGTGTGGATTTTGGAGGGGACATACTTTTTCTTTTTTGTATGATCCAAATTTTTTTAAAATCCATACCAGACCTGAACGATTTACTTCCTGCTGTTACATAAAATTAGGGCCTCTCAAATTCGAAAATATACTGTATGTATGAACACAGTAACAACCAAGGAAAATGCTTTCCAAAGCCATACAAAAAACAAAATTACACTCCTACATCCTACACATTGACCTACACAAAGGAGGTTTCAAATCCATTGTTATTGCCTAATGCTTAAAAAAAAAATCTGCCCACAATTATCAGAACTATGCTCTTATATTAAAGCGTAACTCCACTTTTGTTGAGAAAAAAACATTCCCGTCTGGGTGATCTATTTATGTACATTGCAGGGATTATAACAACCTTTGTTTCAGATTCCTACCTTCTGTTATTCTGAAGAAATCCATGTGTGTTTGTCTGTGCCTCTGTACTGAGCGGGTCTAATGGGAGTGGTTTCATAATTAACCGTCAGGTGTGCAGCTGCAGGCCACTAATGAGGACATCTGCTGGGCTTGCAACATGTTAGATGTGCTACTATTGAAAGTATCCCTCCAAAAATGACATTTTTGTTGCAGGGGATGCCTGAAATCTGACTTGTATCGTAGGCAGGCATCTGGGAAAATTGGTGAGCCAATCACACAAGCAGGAAATGATGTATCTGGGGAGTGGTCAGTACACACTCCGTGTACAGAACAACTCCAGGTAGCCATATTGCAATGCATTCTCAGAAAATTACAGTGGCTGCAGAATGAAAAGGAAATGTATTTTTTAATAACATTCAATTACAATACATGTGCTATATTATTTTTTCTTTATTTGCTATTTTTTCCCTACAAAAGTGGAGTCACCCTTTAATGATTTGGGCCTTTCTACAATTCCTAAAGGAGCTAGGGATGCAAGGACCATTCTTTTACCGAAGACAAATTTTTCATAGCACTCTTCTTCATGAAACCTAATAAAGCCTCAGGCCAAGACTGTTTTATCACTCACTCAGAGCCTAGCTCTGAGGAAGGGGGTGGGCTCCTGAAATGCGTTAACTGTACCCCGTGTCCTGTGCATGTCCATGCACTGTGTTTAAGGCCTTTTGTCAGTTGAATTTTGTGAATACCCACTTTTATTCAAAAATGTCTTATTATTAAATTATCTCTGGTAATGCACTAGGTGTGCGTGCCTTCCATTTCTGTTTTTCTTGTAGTTCCTTTCAGATTACCCCATCTGAGAAAGGCAGCATCCACCTAGTTTTGGGATACCATATATACCTTTCACAACACCATTTTATCTGACATCTGTTACTCCACACCTTGGAAGACCTATTAGCGCTGGAAGTGACTGTGTCTTTTGTACTTTGTACTTTAAGACATTCAGATCAATTCTTTGTCAAGAATTTGTTTGATCCTACAACAATCCTACAACAATATCCTGGAAAGTGGAAACTATAGAGATGTGCTAATATATTGTTCATCTCCAAACTGGGAAAAATGTATTGGAATGCTCTAGCTACAAAACTATTTCTTTACTCAAAACAGATTTAAAAAAACCTTTACCAAAATTCTATATAACCATCTCCTTCTAAATCTCTCCAAGTTCATAGATCTTAACAAAGAAACCTGTACCCCATTAGGAAAGGCTCCTCAACAATATCTATAGAGATACATCCCATAAAGTAATTCTAATTCTCCTGCCTTTCTATGATGAAAAAGCATTTGATAGAATAGGACCCCTTGGACGAATTGCATTGGGGGCAAATATTCTGGTGCTGACGTCACACGATACAGAGTCAGCAGCGGCTTTTCAAGTGAGTCTACTGGATTTTTTATTACTTGGATTTTATTATTTTGATTATATCTGGATGTGGTAATAAAAAGACTACACTATTGGAGATCATTCTATATTTATATGGTAAAAAAGAACAAATAAGTGTATATTATTTAGACTGTGTGAAAGTTATAGAGTCTACAAACTATGGTTTAATAAGATAAAATTACTTTCTTTTTGTTTGTTTTTTTCACAAATTATTTCTCACACACAGCCTAGGCATACCCACAGTTACTCAAAGAATGTCCTTTTACTCCTGTCAAATTTGGAGGTACAACATGTGTGAGAATTTTTCACTGTTTAGATGCTTAGAGGGGCCCAAAATCCAAGCAGCACTCTCAGGCTTTCAAAAGGTATAAATTATGCATCTGATTTCCTGACTACCTATCACATTTCTTGAGGCACTGAAATAAAAGGACAATAGAAACACCCACATAATGGCCACATTTTGAAAAGCAGACCACCTAACATATTTACTAAGACTTTCTAACACACAGCATAAGCAAACTTAGAATTACACCATTAAACAAATTCTGCCACTCTCTCCAAGTACTCTTTTGGAGCCTAGATGCAAAGTGGGGCACAACATCCAAGCAGCATATTCAGGCTTTTAAGGGCTATAAATTACACATTTAATTTTCTGACTACCTATCACAGTGTACCACACTGCTGGTGCTTCCCTGCTACAATTCATTAGGATGTTCAACACTTGGTGACTCATTCATCCTCTGAAACAGAAGTGTCTGTTAATACTCTAACAGAGATGTTTGTTAATAAACCTCTGCTTTCCTCAGGTTCATACTCCAAGTCTGAATTTTACTGAGGTCACCCTGCTGCTCGGGGGACAGTCATACTCAGAATTTGAAAAGCCTCCTCACTAGTGTACATTTTTGGACATTTTTGACAGTGGCCTACCGGCACCTGATGACACTGGTACTGGTGATGGTTGGTGATCACAACACCAGTTCCAACTATCAAGGGTACTAGGTGACCCTGTACTGGTGCGGTTGGCAATCAGGTTACTGGTGCTGGCTTACACTGCCTATGGTGGCACTGGAACTTGTGTGGCTGGTGATCAGAATGCTATTGCTGGCTTCACTGTCTTTGGTGACATGGCTAGTGATCAGGAAAATGCTGCTGACTTTACTGGCTCTGGTGACACTGGCACTGGTGTGACTAGCAATTTTGGCTTCACTGGCTCTGGTAACACTAGCATTGGTGTGATTAGCACTCAGGATGATGTTGCAGGCTTCCTTGGCTTTGGTGACACTGGAACTGATGTGGTTAGCAATCAGGACATTTGGTGGCTGCATTGGCTCTGGTGAAGCTCCACTGGCGTTGCTAGTGATCAGAATAATGTTGCTGGCTTCACTGGCTCTGGTGAGACTCGTACTGATTTGGCTAGCAATCAGGGAAACTGGTAGCTCTACACTGGTCTGGTGAGACTATGCTGCTGTGGATAGTGATCAGGAATACTATTGCTGGCTGCACTAGTCTGGTAAAGCTGGCAATGGAGTGGCAATGACTAGAACCATGTTGCTAGCTGCAAAGTCTGGTGACACTCTGAATGGGGTGGTGGCAATTAGGAACACTGTTGCTGGTTTACACTTGTCTAATAACACTATGTTTGGAATGACTAGTGATCAGGAATGCTGTTGTTGCTGGCCCACACTATACTGGTGATATTGGGACTGGTGTGGGGTTGGTCAGGAACACTGTTGCTGACTGCACTGGTCTGGTGACATTGGCACTGGTGTGGTGGAGATTGGGAACATTGTTGCTGGCTCAAACAGTCTGACAACCTCGGAACTGGTGTGGCTTGTAACCAGGAATGCTGTTGCTGGCTTACACTGCTCTAGCAACACTGGACCAGTGAAGAGCCTGAGGCCCTAATAGGCTTCAAAAAAGGGTAGGCTGCGCCCCGAGCCCACACAGTTGTGTAATAATAGCAAATGATTATTCACTATTGTCTTCCTGATTCTCCTCCCGGCCAATCAAGAAACGGGTTATGAGACCCGTCACTTGATTGGCCAAAAGGAGAAGCGCTCCTATTGGCCGCCTAGGGGGAGGAGGGAGACGCCTTGGAATCACGTTAGTCGCCGTGATTCCAAGGAGGAGGAGATGCAGGGGAAGCCCCCGCCCATAGGACGTGCTGCGGGGTAAATGGGGCAAATGTGGGGCTGGTGACTGACTGACCGGGAGAGGGGGTGTGGGTGACCTGACCGATCAGGGGGGAGGGTGGGGTGCGGGTGACCCGACAGACCATGGGGGGTGGCTTTGGGTGCATTGTTTGCCACCCCCACAAAAAAATATACCGTCTGCTGCCACTGCATCTAATCCTGCTCTGAAGTCACTTTTGGACAGTCTTAAAGGGGTGCATGCATGCCTGGCATATCTCAGAACAGGGTTTACCTGGGCACAAGATGAGATAGAGAAGATGCAGTACAAATGTCTAATGCTCAGTGAAGCTATTCGGAGGAAGCTATATTACCATTGCAAATGACAACAGTACTAATGTTGAGTACATAAGTGGCCTCCCAGTCAGGAAGCAGTGTGACTTGGCACAGGTGACAGAAGGCCCTGATAGTGAAGAGCTTGGCTCGCAGCACGGGGCATCTTAGGGACACAGCCTGGAAGTCATGGAAGATGGAGTGGAGCCTCAGTAGAGAATAAGCATGGGTTATGTACAGAGTCAAGCTTCCTAGTATTCAAGTGTAATATAGGGATCAATGTCACTGGGATGAGGTGACGGGTTACTGGGCTGATGGAGACCGGTGCAAGCTCCGCAGCACCAGCTCAGAAATGCTGCACAAAAGAGAGAAAGAGGAGTTATGAAATGTAATGAGGATTGGTTGCCCATAGAGTACTATGTAAAGATTTGTAGAAGTTGGACCACGGATTACAAGGAGTTAATTATGCCTGTGTGAAGTGTTGCTTTTAAGATGAAGTGCTGCCTTAAACATAATACATGCATTAATTAACAGCCTCACCCCACTTCTAGGGGCACTAGCGAGTGTACATGCTGGTGCTGCAGCAGGGAAGTGGACACATTATTACACATCTTCTGAGGATGCTCAATCATACGTCTGGTAATTGCGAAACTCATAGAAACGGATTTGGCCCCGGATCCTGCCAAATATCTGTTGTACCTCAATGACATTCTCAAACGTTGATACACCACTGCTCATCATGATGTATACCTACCATACTATGAAAGCAAACTTGCCTTAAAGACAGCTAATGGGAAAAAAATAGACATGGAGGTTCTAACGGACTCCTTTTGGAATCAAGGTAAACAATTCAGGAGAAAATTATATTATTGGTTTGATTACATCTCAGGAAAATATTGAACTTTACTCCAAGAAATGTAAATGGGCTACACACTGGAGCTCTGCCTTGATTCTTGGTTTCCTGAGATGGGTCACCCTCCCCTACTAGGTTTTTATGAGTCAACCCTATACCCCCCCACCCATTCCACCCTTACCATCCTGAGGCCCTCCTTCTATCAATATCCCATCACTGTCTCTGATGCAGTGCCACTGCATTCAACAGACCTCAGAGGATACAACAACCTGACACTTCCTTTGCCACAGGCTCTTTCCATTTTCAGTCAGGGGAGGCAAATGAGGCATGGCCTCCCCTGCCATGAACATTAAAAAATAAAAAAAAATCGAGCCTCGAGGGTCGTAGCTCGGCGACCTGGGGTCACAGAGACCCCAAACTTGGGGGTATGTAGCCTAAGTCATACCTCACCACTGGTAAAAATTTGGGGCTCCTATGACCTATTGTTTCAGAGATATGGGGCTCCTTGTGCAGCCTGTCAGAAGCTAAATACAGAGCGGCCTCTTTAAATACAAGCTGACACACTCTGTTTGCAGCAGACTGAGAGGTTGAGCTCACAGTGCCTCTCCTCACTTCTTGTCAGAGGCACTGAGCTCAATAAATAGCTTGCAGTCTTGGACCAATAGTAAAGTACCATTGGTCCCAGCTGTCCAATAAAAATACTGCAGTGGAGGCACTCACTGTAGTGTCATAGAAGGGGCATGTGTCTAAAAAACAAATGCTTCCTTCCAGCCCAGCCCTCTTAACTACAAGGAAAAAACATGTGTTTATGTGTTTACTCATAATCCCATGTTTTTCTCACACAGTTAAGAGGGAGAATGAGAATCTTCTGCCTGCTGAAAAGGTACTATTATATTTCAGCTAAATCATATATTTATATGCTATATGTTATAACATAATAATGTATTATTTATCTATTTACTGTGAAATTTCAGGTTGGAAGTTATAACTTCAAACTTTAGTAATTTGTCCGTTAAGCCACCTGCTTGAGTACAGATTTTTAAAATATAGTAAATTACCTTAAAAACAATATATACTAATTATTTGAATATTACTTATGGTAATAAACCCCTTGTCACCCAGGCCAATTCCGATACTTTTCTCACACATGTAAAAAATCATAATTTTTTTGCTAGAAAATTACTCAGAACCCCCAAACATTATATATATTGTTTTAGCAGACACCCTAGGGAATAAAATGGTGGTTGTTGCAACTTTTATGTCACACGGTATTTGCACAGCAATTTTTTTTAAACGCATTTTTTTTTTGGAGAAAAACTGTTTCATGAATGAAAAAAACAACACTAATGTTAGCCCGTTTTTTTGTATAATGTGAAAGATGATGTTACACCAAGTAAATAGATACCTAACATGTCACACTTTAAAATTGCGCACACTTGTGGAATGGCGCCAAACTTCAGTACTTATAAATCTCCATAGGAGACGCTTTAAAAACATTTATAGGTTACATATTTAGAGTTACAGAGGAGGTCTAGTGCTAGAATTATTGCTCTCGCTCTAACAATCGCGGCGTATGTAACCTGTGTGTATCTGCCTCTAAAACTAGCCAGTGCCTCACCAGCCACTGACCTCACTGCACGTCTCTGGTTTGTGCCCTGTATCATTGTAAAATTTGAGAAATAAAGAATTTACAAAAACACAATTCAAGTTCATTGAAATAATATTTTCCCTTTGGGAATAAAGAAAAAATGTAGGAAACAAATTAAACCATAGCAAGGACAACACTGCAACTGCAAACAGTATAGAATGCTGTAATGGGAAAGGAGCTCAGCAGCCGGGCATAGCATGCAGGGTGAAGGGGGTGGTCAGGGGGCTTTGAGGGGGGGGCGTAACTTAAATCTGGGAGGGGGCAAAGCCATGTGACACAAAATCTGGAGCCTGCAGCCCCTCAGGGGCCCCTCAGGAGGTGTTAAGGGATTTGTTTTAGCAATTTCTGAAGGTTTCTTTATCAGTGTTGGCAGGTGTTGGAGGAAGGTCACCTCCCAGAGGTGTGTGTCTTTTCCCCAGTTGTCAGGAAAGTGGGGTAAGCAGACATCTCCGGGTGAGGGTACAATGAATCCCAGCTGGTGACTAGGAGACACTGAGTGGTGTCTTACCTCACCAGTAACATCCATCCCATCGTGGCTACAGGACGGCACTCTTCTCCTCTTAACTCGCTGAGCTTGGTTACCATTCCATGTTGCCAGTACACAGCACAGACACTTCCCCATCCAGGGCTGTTCTCACCCCATGCTCCTCTCCATTCAGAAAATGGCACACAGCTTCTCCTTCTCCCCAGCCAATGAGAACAGAGGGGTGTGGACTGTGGAAGGCAAAGTGGAAGCCCAGTATTGGAACGTGGCTGTGGGGCCCTAGGGCAGATTGGAGCTGGACTTTGTGGAGGGAGGCTGCAAGGGCCCCCTGGAGCTAGGGACGAGGTTGCGATTGTGACCCCTGCAACCCCTTATGCTACGTCCATGCTTCCAAGGCAAATTAGTATAGGTTTGGTGCCTGGAGACCTACCACCATCATACCCTATACAAATTTACAACAAGGTAGTATTAAAAAAAATCAGTTTGGTACTAATATAGTACTAGTAGTGTCTTTAACCTTTTCACGCCTAAGCCTTTTTCTGACATTTGCTGCTTACAATTTAAAATCTGTTTTTTTTGCTAGAAAATTACTTAGAACCCCCAAACATTTTATATATATATCTATATATAAATATATTTATATATAGATATATCTATATATAGAGATATCTCTATATCTCTATATATAGATACATCTATATATATACACTAGTGGAATGACGACAAACTACGGTACTTAAAAATCTCCACAGGCGACGATTTAAAAATGTCTACAGGTTACCAGTTTAGAGGTACAGAGGAGGTCCTGTGCTAAAATTATTGCTCTCGCTCTAACGATCGCGGTGATACCTCACATGTGTGGTTTGCATTTGTGGGCGCGACTTACATATGTGTTCACTTCGGCGAGTGAACTCGGAGGGACGGGACGCTTTACTTTTTTTTTTTTTTATTTATTCATTTATTTATTAATTTTTTTACACTGTCCCTTTAAAAAAAAAAAATTCTGATAATTTTTTTTGCTGTCACAGGGAATGTACACATCCCTTGTGAAAGCAGTGACAGGTACTCTTTATGATGGGATCTGGGGTCTATAAAATTTTCTGATCATTTTTATTACTGTCACAAGGGATGTACACATCCCTTGTGACAGTAATAGGCAGTGACAGCTACTCTTTATGGAAGGATCTGGGGTCTATAAGACCCTAAATCCATCCTTTCCACTTAAAAGCATTCAAAATGTCAAGTTTGGTAGTTTTGAATGCTGTCATTTTTTTAACTTTGGAGCCTTGATGTCTTCAGTAAACCAGATGTGATGTCATGACATCGCTTAAAGGTTACTAGATCCGAGACCTGATCAAAGCAGATTACGGCTTCATTCGGGTCTTCGGCCAGCTGGATGGACATGTCGGCTGGTCGCTCGGGCTTCCCAGTGGGACAGAAGAGCCCAGGAGAGCCGCGGAAGGCATTCCCCGTTATAACAGCCGAGTAGCTTTTAGCCACATTGGTTGTTATTACAAGAAAGCCAATCACCGGCTCTACATGTATAAAAATTACTAAGTATACTATCAATACTATGATAACGGGATTAACCAGCTGAATATGTTTAACCCCTTCATGCTGACCGTACGTGAAATTGCGGCCTCGGCTTTAAGGGGTTGTACCGGGGTGATGCATGCATCACCCCGGTACAACCCCTTAAAGCCGAGGCCGCAATTTCACATACGGTCAGCATGAAGGGGTTAAACATATTCAGCTGGTTAATCCCGTTATCATAGTATTGATAGTATACTTAGTAATTTTTATACATGTACATTTTATTTTTCTGTAGATGCATACATATATATATATATATATGCATGAAGACTAAATATAGTATATATATATATATATATATATATATATATATATATATATATATATATATATATATATATATATATATACACACACACACTATATTACCAAAAGTATTGGGACACCTGCCTTTACACGCACATGAACTTTAATGGCATCCCAGTCTTAGTCCATAGAGTTCAATATTGAGTTGGCCCACCCTTTGCAGCTATAACAGCTTCAACTCTTCTGAGAAGGCTGTCCACAAGGTTTAGGAGTGTGTCTATGGGAATGTTTGACCATTCTTCCAGAAGTTTTTGTGAGGTCAGGCACTGATGTTGGGCAAGAAGGCCTGGCTCGCAGTCTCCGCTCTAATTCATCCCAAAGGTGTTCAGTCAGGTTGAGGTCAGGACTCTGTACAGGCCAGTCAAGTTCCTTCACCTCAAACTCGATTATCCATGTCTTTATGGACCTTGCTTTTTGCACTGGTGTGCAGTCATGTTGGAACTAAGACTGGGATGCCATATTATTCATGTGCGTGTAAAGGCAGGTGTCCCAATACTTTTGGTAATATAATATATATATATATATAGATAGATAGATAGATAGATAGATAGATAGATAGATAGATAGATAGATAGATAGATAGATAGATAGATAGATAGATAGATAGATAGATCTATATATATATATAGATGTATATATATAGATAGAGAGAGAGAGAGATACATAGATAGATCGATCTATCTATCTATCTATCTATCTATCTATCTATCTATCTATCTATCTATCTATCTATCTATCTATCTATCTATCTATCTATCTATATGCATCGCACATTAAAATTAAAAATGGAATTTCTATGTATTTGCATATCCTTATAATTCTGCCTCATATCTGCCTCTTTTACAAAATGCCTTATGTTAAGATGTGTTGCAGCAACATGTGGTAAAACACGCATTACCAAAACACATAGGTGTGAAGCCAGCCTTAATCTGCAGGTATTTAACTTTTGCTGTAAACTGCATAATACAAAAGTGTTATGACAAAGTATTCAGAAATGACAGGAAAGTGTAAAACCCAAACTGCTGAGTTGGGATCGTTGTTTTTTCTGGTTCAGAAATGTTTCAACATTGATGCTAGAGCAGCTGCAAATTTGGTGTGAACATAGGAAGTGAACCAGAGACCCAAAGCTGTCTGCTAAATATGTATCCAACTGGGTGTGGTTGGTGTCTGTGTAAAGAAGATATATGTATACATTTAACACATGTTCAAAATTTACATGTGCCCTTGTAATGCATTACGAATATTCGCCAGCATACATTTATTGAGATTTACTACAGTATTAATAGTAGTGTGTAGACTAGACTGAACTGTTCTGTCCTGTTTATTAGTAGTGAAGTCTTCTTATATTCCACTCTTGTAGATACTGTTATTCTGTACTGTGACCTAGCAACCTTTGTGGGAACTACCCCTAGACAGCCCTGTACTGCTGGGGGGGGGGGGGGGGGTATTGAACCTTAGAAGGTATATATTTTTTTAACAACATAATGTTTGCATGAAGACTAAATAGTAAACAAAAGACCAAGTTCACACTTTTTGAAAGCAGTGCGGTAACATGGGCATGATAAAGCATGTTACACGCACTAGCACTTTGCATGCCATTCATTTAGAATGACAGCCTAATGCACTAATGCAATGTAGCCCCAATGCACATGCATGGCAGCAGACAAAAAGCCAAGGTAACACACTACGAAAAATTGTGACTTTCCATTTTTTTTTTATTTAAACCTAATGCTGCGTACACACGGTTGGACTTTTCGACCGGACTTGTTCGACGGACGCTGACGGACCAAATCTGGCGGACAATCCGATCGTGTGTGGGCTTCACCGGACCTTCAGCGGACTTTTCCAGTCGCAAATCTAACGGACTTTAGATTTGGAACTTGCTTCAAATCTTTACGTCGTAACTCCGCCGGACCCAGAAATCCGCTCGTCTGTATGCTAGTCCGACAGACAAAAACCGACGCTAGGGCAGCTATTGGCTACTGGCTATCAACTTCCTTATTTTAGTTCGGTGTACGTCATCACGTACGAATCCGTCGGACTTTGGTGTGATCGTATGTAGGCAAGTTCGGTCGTTAGAAAGTCTGTTGAAAGTCTGCCAAAAGTCAGTCGAAAGTCTGTCGAAAGTCTGTCGGGGGGCTGTTGGAATTTTGTAGCTGAAAAGTCTGACCGTGTGTACGTGGCATAAGTGTGATGCCAGCCCATTTATTTGAATAGACTGCCCTAACACAACGCACATTAACATGCAAAAAAAGCACCTATCAGCATGCATTAAAGCGTGAACCCAGCCTTAAAATAAATACGGAAATGATTCCAGTAAAATGCTGTTGTATTTCTCCTTTAAGCATTTTTTCAATGGCTGATTTTGCTGAACCTTTAAAAATGTAAATGAGAAACATACATTTCAAGTACAGTAATATGGCCTTTGTGCAAAAATAAAACATCCTCGTTGTCTTACATGACAGTCCGTGACAGCTTTGGGAAGTCTAACATTGGTCAAATGCTCAGGGGAGCAATTCTGGAAAATAATTCATATCTTGATTAACTGAATGACTGAAATACCCATTGTTGCCTTCTATTGTATATGCTGCAAGATCACTGGTGCCTTACTGATTTACTTGTGTGTGCTTATAGTGTCTTCTCAAATGACGGTCATATATTTTAGTGATGTTTTTAAAAGTCCTGCTAGAAGAAAGTATTTATCTCTGTGTAGATTGATTCTGTGAAAGCTGTTGTGTTACATCAGTTGAACAAAAGATTGGTCTTAAAGCGATATTTGAGCTAACAATGCAAATGTAGCCTACTTCTGTGGGGGGAATCACCAGGGCCAGTGCAAGGATTTTTGACTCCCTAGACGAAACTCATGTTGCCGCCCCCTTGGCTGCTAGCCTGACTCCACCCATCCAATCCACCCATCAACAGGTGGCTGAGGGAGACAGTGGGGTGAAAGAGAGAGGGGGGTGAGAGAAAGAGAGGGGCTGAGAGACACATTGGGGTGAGAGAAACAGTGGTGCAAAGGGAGTGGGGGGGTTGATAGTGAAAGTGGGGGTGAGAGAGGGGGGCTAGAGAAAAGGGGGTGCGAGAGAGAGAGGGGGAGTGAGAGAGACAGTGGGGGTGAGGGAGGGGGGCTAGAGAGAGAGGGGGGATGAAAGACAGTGGGAGTGAGATAGGGGGGCTAGAGAGAAAGGGGCTACAGAGAGGGGGTGAGAGAAAGAGGGGGCTGAGAGAGACAGTGGATGAGAGAGGGGGATTGGAGAGAGAAAGGGGGGCTGAGAGAGAGAAAGGGGCTGGGAGAGGGGGGACTGAGAGAGGGGGGCTGAGAGAGGGAGGGCTGAGAGTGGGTGGCGTGAGAGGGCTGAGAAAGGGAGGGCTGAGAGAGAGAGGGGGGCTGAGAGAGGGAGGGTTGAGAGGGTGGGGGCTGAGAGAGAGGGGGTGAGAGGGGGTTGAGAGAGAGGGGGCTGAGAGAGGGGGAAGCTGAGAGAGGGGGTTGAGAGAGGGAGGGCTGAGAGAGGGGGAAGCTGAGAGAGGGGTTGAGAGAGGGAGGGCTGAGAGA
Organism: Aquarana catesbeiana; assembly: GCF_042186555.1. NCBI lineage: Eukaryota > Metazoa > Chordata > Amphibia > Anura > Ranidae > Aquarana > Aquarana catesbeiana. The sequence continues at coordinate 664,670,839 of NC_133324.1, read as the reverse complement.
GGGGAGGCAGAGAGGGAGGGGGCTGAGAGAAGGAAGGTTGAGAGAGGGAGAGCTGAGAGAGAGGGGAATTGAGAGAGTGGGGGGATTGAGAGAGAGGGGCTGAGAGAGGGGGTTGAGAGAGAGGGTGAGGGGAGAGATGAGAGGGACCCCTAGCCCTGTCCCTATCTGCAGTCCCTGCTCTGTCTAGTTGTCCCAGTTTCTGTCTGCAGATCTGCAGCCCAGGTTTGTGTATGATGACGGTACCTTTCATAATGCCAGTCTGTCTCTTTCTTGATCTGCTTTCATCCTTCCAGCAGCTCCCGCAGCAGCCTGCTTCTCCCACCCATCCTCTGTGCCCCATTCAGCCCGTCTTCCGGGCCTCAAGTTAGAGCGCAGAGGAAGTTGAAGGCGTCCATGCTCTTGAGGTACGGGGTACGCTGCGCCCACTGCTTCTCACCTTTTGGGGGGGCGGGGTCAAGGGGGCAAGTTCAAGGGAAGGCAGTGGAGCACTTCTCCCGTGTCCCGGGGTCTGGCTAATCACCTCGGCTCGGCCCCTCTCTGATCACTGCCATGGGGCGATGGATGGATGCCCAGCTGCCCGCACCCCAAGGAAGCTGCTAATTGCTGCCCCCATAGAACCTGACTCTCGGCGATAACAATGGGCTATTTGTCCTGCACTAGACGGCCCACACTTGGGACTGCGCCCCTTTAAATTCTGGACCCGGGGAGGTAGCCCCGCTTTCCCCCCCACACACTATGCCACTGGTCACACAGCAGGGTAGAGAAGGAGGCACTGACAAGCTCCAGGTGTTCTTCTCCCAGTGGGGAGTAAGTAAGCCAGCAGCCTTGGCTGCGCCCTAAGCAGCAGTGCGCCCTAGGCTGCTGCCTAGTTTGCCTAGCAGCAAAGCCGACCCTGGGAATCATATGATATGACCTTCTCCAGATAGATTATGACTGCTGACCCTCTTTGCAGTAAACTAGGAAACTGATCCTCTGCAAATGTGGAGAATTGGATTTGCTATTCAGTCTCTGGCAGTGACTCAACTTATTTAGGCTTGGTGTATTGCAGGTGAGACCCCCAACTGAGATAACCTAGATTTTTCTATTGTAGAGAACTAGAAACAAGGGTGAGTGAGATACCAAAATGGTAGCATCATTTCTAATGCTAACAGCCCATTGGATGGACCTCAGACTTTCCATGCACATGGCAAGGTGAAGTAGCTTCCAATAAAACAGAAATTCTTGAGCCTACTCTGTACCAAGTGAATGATTGCAGCATCAGACCTCTAGTGCTAATGTGGCTCTATTCTCCCAAGCTTTTGTCATCCCTATTTTCAGGAACAGCATTTGCTAGGTCCTCTTGGATCAGATCACATTCTAGCCCAAGAGAGTCAGGGCCCTCAAGCCCTGGGCTCCAAACCAGAACTTCAGCTCAGGCAACAGTCTGAATGCAAAAGAGGCTTCCAGAATCTTGCTCAGTATATTTAATAAAACATTATCCAGTGATGACAAGCTCATCAGAGGTTGACCAACTGACTCAGCCATTTACAGATTCTGGCAGATGATATAACATACTGTAACAAGCCCCTGAGGGCTTGGAGGAATCTGGAGGAATATCTGTAAATAAGTAGAAGAAAAAGCTCACATTAAGCATAAATTATGGAACGCAAATAAGATTGCACCCTGTAAAACAGAATGTAAATACTTACCTCCCCTTCTACACATGCCACCAAACACTGCGCTGTTGATGAAAAATCATCCCCTTAAGTTGGCAAGGGAACTGGCTCTTTGCAAGTAGTGATCTAACCTGATCACTCACTTGCAATTCTGACTGTTTTTTTAATTTCTATATATTATATATATATTATCTTTTCAATCCAAGAAGTATTTATTTTATTAGTCTAAGATACTTATCTAAGGAATGGGCACATATTTACTTACACACAAAGTGAACAATGCACTCTATGTCAATCAAAAGGGCCGGGTGCACAACCAAAGAACTATATATATATATATATATATATATATATATATATATGTACAGTATCTCACAAAAGTGAGTACACCCCTCACATTTTTGTAAATATTTTATTATATCTTTTCATGTGACAACACTGAGCAAATTATACTTTGCTACAATGTAAAGTAGTGAGCATACAGCTTGTATAACAGTGTAAATTTGCTGTCCCCTCAAAATAACTCAACACACAGTCATTAATGTCTAAACCGCTGGCAACAAAAGTGAGTACACCCCTAAGTGAATATGTCCAAATTGGGCCCAATTAGCCATTTTCCCTCTCCGGTGTCATGTGACTCGTTAGTGTTACAAGGTCTCAGGTGTGAATGGGGAGCAGGTGTGTTAAATTTGGTGTTATCGCTCTCACTCTCTTATACTGGTCACTGAAAGTTCAACATGGGACCTCATGGCAAAGAACTCTCTGAGGATCTGAAAAAATGAATTTTTGCTCTACATAAAGATGGCCTATGCTATAAGAAGATTGCCAAGACCCTGAAACTGAGCTGCAGTACGGTGGCCAAAACCATACAGCAGTTTAACAGGACAGGTTCCACTCAGAACAGGCCTCGCCATGGTCGACCAAAGAAGTTGAGTGCACGTGCTCAGCGTCTTATCCAGAGGTTGTCTTTGGGAAATACACATATGAGTGCTGCCAGCATTGCTGAAGAGGTAGAAGGGGTGGGGGGTCAGCCTGTCAGTGCTCAGACCATACGCCGCACACTGCATCAAATTGGTCTACATGGCTGTCGCCCCAGAAGGAAGCCTCTTCTAAAGATGATGCACAAGAAAGCCCGCAAACAGTTTGCTGAAGACAAGCAGACTAAGAACATGGATTACTGGAACCATGTCCTGTGGTCCGATGAGACCAAGATAAACTTATTTGGTTCAGATGGTGTCAAGCGTGTGTGGTGGCAATCAGGTGAGGAGTACAAAGACAAGTGTGTCTTGCCTACAGTCAAACATGGTGGTGGGAATGTCATGGTCTGGGGCTGCATGAGTGCTGCCAGCACTGGGGAGCTACAGTTCATTGAGGGAACCATGAATGTCAACATGTACTGTGACCTATTGAAGCAGAGCATGATCCCCTCCCTTCGGAGACTGGGCCGTAGGGCAGTATTCCAACATGATAACTACCCCAAACACACCTCTAAGACAACCACTGCCTTGCTAAAGAAGCTGAGGGTAAAGGTCATGGACTGGCCAAGCATGTCTCCAGACCTAAACCCTATTGAACATCTGTGGGGCATCCTCAAATGGAAGGTGGGGTTGCGCAAGGTCTCTAACATCCACCAGCTCTGTGATGTTGTCATGGAGGAGTGAAAAAGGACTCCAGTGGCATCATGTGAAGCTCTGGTGAACTCCATGCCCAAGAGGGTTAAAGCAGTGCTGGAAAATAATGGTGGCCACACAAAATATTGACACTTTGGGCCAAATTTGGACATTTTCATTTAGGAGGGTACTCACTTTTGTTGCCAGCGGTTTAGACAATAATGGCTGTGTGTTGAGTTATTTTGAGGGAACAGCAAGGGGACAAAGAGGCACTCTTTACGTCTAGAGGAAAAAAGATTTAATCTCCAAATATGGAAAGGTTTCTTCCAAGTAAGAGCTGTGAAAATGTGGAATAGACTCCCTCCAGAGGGGGTTCTGGCAAGCTCAGTAGATTGCTTTTAAAAAGGCCTGGATTCTTTCCTAAATGTACATAATATAACTGGGTACTGACATTTATAGGTAAAGTTGATCCAGGGAATATCTGATTGCCTGTCGGGGGTTATCAAGAAGGACTTTTTTCCCCTGCTATAGCAAATTGGAGCATGCTTTGCTGGGGTTTTTCGCCTTCCTCTGGATCAACTGTGGGTATAGGATTGTGTGTATGGGATTGTATGTTTTTTTTTTTTGGTTGAACTAGATGGACTTGTGTCTTTTTTCAACCTGACTAACTATGTAACTATGTAAGTAAATTTACACTGTAATGCCCCGTACACACGGTCGGATTTTCCGATGGAAAATGTCCGATCGGAGCGTGTTGTCGGAAATTCCGACCGTGTGTGGGCTCCATCGGACATTTTCCATCGGATTTTCCGACACACAAAGTTGGAGAGCAGGAGATAAAATTTTCCGACAACAAAATCCGTTGTCGGAAATTCCGATCGTGTGTACACAAATCCGACGGACAAAGTGCCACGCATGCTCAGAATAAATAAAGAGATGAAAGCTATTGGCCACTGCCCCGTTTATAGTCCCGACGTACATGTTTTACGTCACCGCATTTAAAACGATCGGATTTTCCGACAACTTTGTGTGACCGTGTGTATGCAAGACAAGTTTGAGCTAACATCCGTCGGAAAAAATCCTAGGATTTTTTTGTCGGAATGTCCGAACAAAGTCCGACCGTGTGTACGGGGCATTATACAAACTGTACACTCACTACTTTACAGTGTTACAAAGTGTCATTTCTTCAGTGTTGTCACATAAATAGATATAATAAAATATTTATAAAAATGTGAGGGGTGTACTCACTTTTGTGAGATACTGTATACATTGTACTAAATGCTACATATTATACTTCTAGTTTCAAGATACTTTGACAGTCTGTTCCCCAACACCTAATAGCCATGGATCTGTGGATACATAATAGCAAATCCTTGAGGAGTCAGTTAAAAGAAGGATGATTCATGACTTGGAGAACAGATCAGTGGACTGCACTTTCAAGAAGTAAATGGAAACACTACCAAGGACACAGACTGCCACAACCTTTAATTCCCCAGCTAGAAATCTTTCATACATGAAAGTGTTTCCTTTTTATTGTTGACAAGGATTTTAAGTTCATAACGGAAAGTGTCAAGAAAGTGTAATTATTTCCAAATAATTCCTAATAGAAACCATATTATTCACAACTCTGCTGTTTCTGTTTGAAGTTGTTATGTGCTAAAAGAAATTTGTATGGTCATGTATATAGGCAATTACTGCCTGTGTAATTATTTTCTAGTTGGCTAAACTATAATTTGTCACACATTGACATTCACTCCTCATTGTCTATAAGCAGGGCTGGGCCTCAAGTCTATGCTACATTTTGTATTATCCATGTATTATTTTATCTAAGCCTACATGAGAAAGAAAAGTGGAAGTCAATGTGCAATGGAGAAGGACCTGGGTGCAAGGTTGGTACTTAAGGTGGATGAGACAGGAACCTGTCAAAGACATAATATTTGACACACATTATATAGTACTTACATTTTAGGTTCAGATCCTTAGGTTGAGAACAAATGAATGGTGTTTATTCACACAAAATCAATTGCCCAATTGCCACCATTTGAACACATGAAAGGCAATAACAGTTATCTTATGTGCAATTTTAGTAATGTTGTTATTCAAAGAACAGTAGTATATGCTTCAAATAGGTTTCCTTGTGAGCAATTTGTTTAGCTTATTGATTTTATTGGGACGTCACTGTGCCATATCATCACCTCCCAGGAAAGCTAGGTGCTCGAAATCCAGTGAGAATGTGCTGAAATGCATTCTCTCAGAACTTTACACACCCAACTTTACTGGAACGTAGTGGTGAGGCACATCCCCTGCCCCTTCCAGAACCTGGTAAATGTACAACCTATTTTATAATTGTTTTCACAGAGCTTTCTTGCTGCAGTTTTTAAGTTATACAGTAAGTACTTGAGGTGGAAATAGTATGTATGATCCTTGATTTTGTGTATTTTTTGAAAAAAATAAATAAATTACTTTCAACTGCTTAAAGAGGTTGTAAACGCTCACATATACCTAGTGAAATGAACAGCCTCAGATGATACGCAGAGATGAAACAAATCCATCTACATAGGTTTTACTTGTTTATCTGCAGTCTTCTCTTCCCTACACCCCTTTAAAAGGGCAGAAAAGTGTTAAAATCTTTCTTCATCTGTCAGGAGCACAGAGGAGGGGGCGGAGAGACAGCAGTAACAGTGTGTGAGAGCTGATTGGAGGAAAGGCACACCCCCTTCACAAAGCAGAAGAACTGTGTTCTGAATAGACAAGTCTGCTAAGCTCTTCTCCTCCCTCCCTACACAAATGTATCTCATGTGTCGGGAAAACTTCTCAGAAGTGACTCATACTGATGACAGAGGAACGAAGTACCAGAGAGAAACTGCACTTAGCACTTTGGAGAGAGATAAGAAAACACTACAGATATATGTGCATTGCTCAGATTCCATGACTGAGGTGTACAACCACTTTAAGCCTGGTACACACTTTTTTTTTTCATTCAACCCAGCGTGCTGAGGGAAAAAAACTGAACAGCTCGAGAGCAGCCTCTGTACTAACAATCCGATGAGAATCCCCCCCCCCCCGCCAGATTCCCTTTGGAGATTTATAAGGCCTCAGAGTGCAGATAGTTGAACTAAAGTGAACAGGTAGTATCCAGGATATCCTATGCTTCTCCTATTGCAGTGGTCCTGAAGAACAATTGGCATAGTTTACAGCACACTGAATAGGAGGACCCACACATAGAGGATAAAATACACTGCCTACATTGAAGCCCAAAAGGGATGGGCCCGCTGTTCGAGTCGAACGTAAGTTCGACTCAAACATCAGGTGTTCGGCCGTTTGCCGAATACCGAACATTATGGGTGTGAGTGTACAGCTTGTATAACAGTGTACAATTGCTGCCCCCTCAAAATAACTCAACACACAGCCATTAATGTCTAAACTGCTGGCAACAAAATTGAGTATACCCCTAAGTGAAAATGTCCAAATCAGGCCCAAAGTGTCAATATTTTGTGTGGCCACCATTATTTTCCAACACTGCCTTAACCATTTTGGGCATGGAGTTCACCACAGCTTCACAGGCTGCCACTAGAGTCCTCTTCCACTCAGATGCCACTCAGATGCCCAATAGTGTTTAGGTCTGGAGACATGCTTGGCCAGTCCATCATCTTTACCCTCAGCTTCTTTAGTAAGGCAGTGGTTGTCTTGGAGGTGTGTTTGGGGTCGTTATCATGTTAGAATCCTGCCCTGCGGCCCAGACTCCAAAGGGAGGGGATCATGCTCTGCTTCAGTATGTCACAGTACATGTTGGCATTCATGGTTCCCTCAATGAACTGTAGCCCCCCAGTTGCTGCAGTACTCATGCAAGCCCCAGACCATGACACTCCCACCACCATGCTTGACTGTAGGCAAGACACACTTGTCTTTTGTACTCCTCACCTGGTTGCCACCACACACACTTGCCACCATCTGAACCAAATAAGTTTATCTTGGTCTCATCAGACCACAGGACATGGTTCCAGTAATCCATGTCCTTAGTCTGCTTGTCTTCAGCAAACTGTTTGTGGGCTTTCTTGTGCATCATCTTTAGAAGAGGCTTCCTTCTGGGACGACAGCCATGCAGACCAATTTGATGCAGCGTGCGGCGTATGGTCTGAGCACTGACAGGCTGACTACTTACCCCTTCAACCTCTGCAGCAATGCTGGCAGCACTCATTCGTCAATTTCCCAAAGAGAACCTCTGGATATGACGCTGAGCATGTGCACTCAACTTCTGTGGTCGACCATGGCGAGGCCGGTTCTGAGTGGAACCTGTCCTGTCAAATCGCTGTATGGTCTTGGTTACTGTGCTGCAGCTCAGTTTCAGGGTCTTGGCAATCTTCTTGTAGCATCTTTATTTAGAGCAACAATTCTTTTTTCATATCCTCATAGAGTTCTTTGCCATGAGGTGCCACGTTGAACTTCCAGTGACCAGTATGAGAGCGTAAGAGCGATAACACCAAATGTAACACACCTGGTCCCCATTCACACCTGAGACCTTGTAACACGAGTCACATGAAAATGGCTAATTGGGCCCAATTTTGACATTTTCACTTAGGGGTGTACTCAATTTTGTTGCCAGCGGTTTAGACATTGGCTGTGTGTTGAGTTATTTTGAGGGGACAGCAAATTTACACTATTGTACAAGCTGTACACTCACTACTTTTCATTGTAGCAAAGTGTAATTTCTTCAGTGTTGACATGAAAAGATACAATAAAATATAAAATATTTACAAAAATGTGAGGGGTGTACTCACTTTTGTGAGATACTGTGTGTATATATATATATATATATATATATATATATATATATATATATATATATATATATATATACACACTCTGTATGCAGTGTAGACTATATATACAGGGCAATCAGTCTAATATATATATATATATATATATATATATATGAAACAACAAAAAGGGATTGCTGCACAAAAATGTTTTGATGCACAAAAATGCCTAGGCACCATGTTTTGAAGAAGGGCCTGATCTGTATTAGCCTGAAACTGTTACGATGATGGCCTATATATTTTGGGTGTTTTGATTAAATTTTTCATTATAACATCTTTCTGCAGCAATCCCTTTTTGTCGTTTCCTATAATATAAGCCTTTGGGAGGGCTTGATTGCTTGCTCTTGTTACTTTGACCGACGTGCACCTCACCCTTCTGAACTTTTATATATATATATATATATATATATATATATATATATACACTGTGTGAAAAAGTACTTGCCCCTCCCTGATTTTTTTAGTTTTTTGCATATTTCTCACACTTAAACGATTCAGATCATCAAACAAATTTTAATATTACACAGAGATAACCCAAGTAAATCCAAGATGCAGTTTTTAAATTATTATTTAATTTATTTAGGGAAAAAGGCTGTTCAAACCTGCCTGCCTGCCTATGTGAAAAAGTAATTGCCCCCTCCCATGCTGAATCATGAATGAACTGTGATTACCACAATTTTTTGGAAAGTTGAGTTAAATTTCACTTGCCACACCCAGGCCTGATTACTGCCAAACCTGTTGAATAAATAAATCACATAAATAGAAGCTGTCTGACAAAGTGAAACATGCTAACAGATCACGAAAAGCCACACATCATGCCACAATCTAAAAAAATTCAAGAAAAGATTAGAAACAAAGTAATGTACATGTATAGGTATAGGAAGGGTTTCAAATCCATTTCTAAGGCTTTGGAACTACAGTGAACCATGGGGGGAGCCATTATCCACAAATGGAGATAACTTGGAACAGTGGTGAACCTTCCCAGGAGTGGGAGCCTACAAAAATGACTCCAAGAGCATGACGACGACTCATCCAGGAGGTCATAAAAGAACCCAGAACAACATCTAATGAACTGCAGGCCTCACTTGCCTCAGATAAGATCAGTGTTCATGATTCAACAATAAGAAAGAGACTGGGCAAAAATGGCATCCATGGGAGAGTTCCAAGGCCAAAGCCACTGCCGACCAAAAAGAACACAAAGGCTCATCTCACATTTACCAAAAAATATCTTGATTATCCCCAAGACTTTTAGGCAAATATTCTGCGGACTGATGAGACGAAAATTTTACTTTTTTTGAAGGTGTGCGTCCGTTACATCTGGTATAAATCTTATACAGCATTTCATAACAAGAAGATCATACAAATAGTCAGACATGCTGGTGGTAGCGTGATGGTCTAGGGCTGCTTTGCAGCTTCAGGACTTGGACGACTTACCATAATTGATGGAACCAATTCATTTCCTGACCTAAAGCTTAAGTGCACTTGGGTTATGCAGCAGGACAATGATCCAAAACACAACAGCAAGTCCACCTCCAAATGGTTCAAACAAAGCAAAATTTGGGTTTTGGAGTGGCCTAGTCAAAGCCCGGACTTAAATCCAATTGAGATGCTGTATCATGACGTTACACTGGCCAGTCATGCTGGAAAACCCTCCAATGTGGCTGAATTAAAACAATTCTGCAAAGAAGAGTGGACCAAAATTGCTTATTGCCAGTTATCGCAAACGCTTGATTGCAGTTATTAGGTTTGGGGGCAATTACTTTTTTACATAAAGCTATTCAAGTTTAGACAGCTTTTTTGCCTTAATAAATTAAACCATCATTTAAAAATTGCATTTTGTATTTATTCAGGTTAACTTTGTGTAATAATAAAATTTGTTTGATGATCTGAGTCATTTAAGTGTGACACATATGCAAAAAAAGTTAAATCAGAAAGGGGGCAAATACTTTTTCACACAACTGTATATATAGATATATATATAGATATATATATATATCTATATATATATCTATATATATATACAGTGCAGTCAGTGTAGAATATATATACAGTGCAGGCAGTGTAATATATATATATATACACATACACACAGTGCAGTTAGTGTACAGTATATAATACAGTGTATTGAAGTGGATAAGGGGAACCCTGTGACAGAATTAAGAAAAAAATGTCATGGGGTTCCCCCCAGTCCATACCAGGCTCTTCAGGTCTGGTATGTATATTAAGGGGAACTCCACGGCAAAAAAAAAAAACAGCGTGGGGTCCCCTCAAAATCCATACCAGGCCCTTCGGGTCTGGTATGGATTTTAAGGGGAACTACATGCCAAGATTTAAAACAAAAATTGGCGTGGGGTCCCCCCCAAAATCCATACCGGACCCTTATCCGAGCATGCAGCCTGGAGGACAGGATAGAGGGGGATGAGTGAGTGCCCCCCCTATACTGAACCATACCAGGCCATATGCCCTCAACATGGTCCCCCCCATGTTGATGGCGACAAGGGCCTTGTCCCCACAACCCTTGAATAGTGGTTGTGGGGGTCTGCTAGCGGGGGTCCTATCAGAATCTGGAACCCCTTCTTTAACAAGGGGGCCCCCAGATCCCGCCCCCCTATGTGAATGAGTATGGGGTACATTGTACCCCTACCCATTCACCAAATAAGTGTCAATAAGTAAAAAGCACAAAAGACAGTTTTGACAATTCGTTTATTAAAAATTTTTAAAAGTGTCCTGTGACGTCCATCCATCTTCAATCACACCGCCCGATGGACCTGAAAAATAGAAAAGAAAATTAAAAACAATCCGTCTCCATGGGAGGCGTCCCGCAGACTGCTGTCTTTTTGCTGTGATAACTGTTACATAGGCAAGGGCGGGGCCACCCAGTGATGTAACCGAGTGACCCCGTCCCTTCTGACATCATGTCACGTCAGAGGGAGGTGGGGTCATCCGGTGCCCAGGCACGATATTTAAAGGAATATTTCATTTTTATTGTTTCACTTTAAGCATGATTAAAATCACTGCTCCAGAAAAAAATGTTTGTTTTAAAAATTTTGTTTGCATTAATACATGTCCCCTAGGGCAGTACCGGGTCCCCATACACTTTTTATTACACTTTTTATGGCAATAACTTGCACATAAGCCTTTAAAATGATTTTTCATGTTCGTGTCCCATAGACTTTAAAAGGGTTTGCATGTTCGCACAAATTTTTGGCCTGTTTGCATGTTCTGGTGCAAACCAAACAGGGAAGTGTTCGGTCCATCCTTAGAACCCAATGGTTTAGCATGTTAGATCTGCAAAGTGGGTATTATCAGATATACATGCATCCTGGCAATAAGGAAAAAACAGCCTTCATTTGCCCCATTGGTTTTATGAATTTGTGAGAATGTGTAAGGAAAACTGAATTCATGCCCATGCCCAAAGAAATGTGCATGCACCCAGAACAATCCACAGCACTGTGCATGGAATCAGGGCTGTGCGCTCATCTACACATGCACGTGCGCACCTGAATTGACTTTAGAGCCCAGTGGCCTATTTAAAGCACTGCAAAGCTCAATATCATTGCAGAGTGGTCATCAGCTCCTTCTGCCTGTGATCTGATCCTGTGTTTACGTTTGTTTTCTGACTTACCTTTTTTGACTCAACCAATGGACCAATGTTAAAAAAAGACATATGTGGAATTATTTTTTAAACTGATTGCTGACCGTAATATGTATATATAGTATATGTGTTGCGGCTTGCAAGTGATTTACAGGGATTATGGCTAAAGAAATTAGCCATAACCCCGGTACTGTTTTCAGCCAACGGCTGGCTTTCTTTTGAAATTGTTCAGAGCGGTACATGAGCCGCTTTCAGAAGTAGTGGGAGGAGAGACACCCCCCTCCCGCTGCTCGTCTGTGTCTCTTGGACTTACCGTTTCTGCTGGCTTGCCCGGGAAATGATCCGACGGTACAGCCAGCTGGTCACAGAGGCAATAAAATACTAGATTATCTTTGATTGCCTCTATGGCCTTGGAGGACCGGAGCAACGTTATGATGTCACTTCTGGTCCAGGCTGGAAGTAAACAATTTTTTTTTTTAAGCAAAAGATCAAAAATTATTTATTTTTTTGATCTGTTTTTTTTTTAAAGTAAAGAAGAGATTTGGGGTCTTTTTGACCCCAGATCTCTCTATAAAGAGGATCTGTCATCCTTCTTTCTATTACAAGGGATGTTTAGATTCATTGTAATTGGAATAAAAGTTAAATAAAGGGATAGTGTAAAAAGAAAAAAGAAAAGAGAGAAGGAAAAAAAAATGTAAGCGGAGTTCCAGCCTGGGTGTAAAAAATATTAAAGGCAGCAGCTACAAATACTGTAGCTGCTGACTTTTAATATACAGACACTTACCTGTCCAGGGAGCCCGCAACGTCGGCACCCGAAGCCATCGGCTCTGGCTGCAGGCGCCAGCATGCTTACTAATGGAAACAGGTTGTTTCTTACTGCACATGCCCGAGTCACGCAGCGCTTTCTGAATGGTCCCGTCATTTTCATCTTCGCCATCTTCAAAATTCTTCACATCTTCCTACAAGAATCCCTATTTATGGCTAGAATGTTAACTGGCAGAAAATGGCTTAGGGCATTGCCATACACTATTTTCGTGATTAGATGGCTGCTGTTAACGCCACCCTACCTATAAGAAAATACTGTATGCTCATAAAGGGTGCCCCGCCAAGTATAACAAAATATGGGACAAATGGCTGAAAAATGACTCTACCGGTGATGTTGAAGATAGTGCTAATGTTTAGATCGACTGCTGCCAGTTGAACTCAATACAGTCAGGTCATAGGTGTGTTACTCAGGGTTTTGTCTTAGATACACCTGTTGTTATGCTTTGGACGACTGTGCCAGTCATTGAACCCTGGGGTTTTCTTTCTCACTTGTGCCTCTCACCCTAAGGTCTACTGATGTGGTTACATATTTGTATACTGTATGCTAGGCACTCCGAAAGCCCCTGTGTTTACTTCTACTAGTGATTGTCTTTTTTTATTTTTTTTTATTTCATTATTTTGTGTATCCGTATATGCTATATTGTATGTTTGCTATGCTGTCTTGCTTGTGCTCTTCTCAAATAAAGAGTTGTTTAAAAAATAATAATAATAATAACACATCAAAATGTTATTTTATTGTTTTTTTTTGTTATAATAATCGTGGTATTTCTGCTATACATCTGTAGCATGTGAAAATATACTGCTGCTTTTATTGTTCATATGGTTATTTATTTTATTACTTTATATAGTGTTGGCATATATTAGTGCTTTACAGAGAGCAATACATAGAATTCTCAAAGCTGACACTTGCACGTGGCTTATACAATACGTGGACATACATTTATGGTTTTGTAAAAAGAATCATTAAGTACTTCATAGCTGCATTACATCATAGTAAGAAAAAATACACAACAGACAAGTTAACATGATCTTTTCTATACTACCATTCAAAAAAATATCAACACTCATGTCACTGCTATTAGATATTCCCAGAGTAAAGGACTGCAACATGGTGATGAGATTATAATGATCTCTTTCCTGGACATCAACCGTAAACATGAAGAGCATAAACAAAATTTAGCAAAATACATCAGATTACATGCAATATATGATTGTATGTCCATGAGGTAAAGATTATTAATTCACAATGTGACAGTACTGCATGCCTCAGGTTTCTTGAAGCATGATTCAATAGAAATCAAGCCACCCTTGTGTATTACACGGTGCTTGCTCCAAGCAAAGCCTTATCTTTAGCTGCAAAAGACATTCTTGCAAAACAGTTCTTTGTTTAATATGCTAGGTTTTTGGATTATATAAAGGGTAGTATGTTCAGTCACAATAAAAAAAATGTCAGGGAAAGCACAAAAACTTCCTAAGTAGAAGGGGTTGTCATGCAGATCAACCCTTGCACTAATTTCTACTCCACTCTACTAGTAATAAGCAATCTTTTAGACTGTACAAAGATTTGTTTCCATCAAAACATCTGGAAGCCCACCAAACTTTGTTACAGAAAAATAAAAAAACATTGCATCTAAACATATAAAATGGCTGTTTATTATAGGTACATATAAATCTACAATATACAAAAGCTCTTTGGGTATCCCATATGTCCACAAGTTTCTGGGATCCCACCTGACCATTGTAGGGGAGAGGAACCCAAGGGGGTGTTTAATAGCCAACATATATCAATCCCAATCGTTCCACCTTAGGATATTCAGTCACACCTATAAATCTCTCTCAAGTGCAAAAGAGTATATATAGACATACAGAGGAAAGAACATAATGATTGTGACTAACTAATTGTCCATAAGTATACATCCTGGAGGTGGAACTGATGAAAACTGTTGTACAGTTTGGGGGACTCACATCCTAAGGAAGTGGGCAAGACCCGAGAAACATGTAGACATATGGTATACCCAAATAGCTATTGTATATTGTAGACTGATATGCACTTGTAATGGAGTCATTTGATAGGTTCAGATGCTATATTTTTATCCCTGTAAGGAAGTATGGTGGGCTTCAAGATATTTTAATAGAAACAATTATTTGTATAGTCAATTAACATGGTTAATTTTTGTATTTGAGTTGTGAGATATGAATTATTGCAAGTGTTGATATGCGTGACAACCCCTTTCTTTATTTCGAGTCTCTTGATTGTTTCCATCAAAACATCTGGAAGCCCACCAAACTTCCTTACAGAAAAAAAAAAAACATTGCATCTGAACATATAAAATGGCTGTTTATTATAGGTACATATCAGTCTACAATATACAAAAGCTCTTTGGGTATCCCATATGTCTACAAGTTTCTGGGATCCCACCTGACCATTGTAGGGGAGAGGAACCCAAGGGGGTGTTTGATAGCCAACATATATCAATGCCAATAATTCCACCTTAGGATATTCAGTCACACTTATAAATCTCTCTCAAGTGACAAAAGAGTATATATAGACATACAAAGGAAAGAACATAATGATTGTGACTAAATAATTGTCCATAAGTATGCATCCTGGAGGTGGAACTGATGAAAACTGTTGTACAGTTTGGGGTACTCACATCCTAAGGAAGTGGGCAAGACCCGAGAAACATGTAGACATATGGTATACCCAAAGAGCTATTGTATATTGTAGACTGATATGCACTTGTAATGTAGTGATTTGATAGGTTCAGATGCTATATTTTTATTCCTGTAAGGAAGTATGGTGGGCTTCAAGATATTTTAATAGAAACAAATATTTGTCAATTAAAATGGTTAATTTTTGTTTTTGAGTAGTGAGATATGAATTATTGCAAGTGTTATATGATATGATATGCGTGACAACCCCTTTCTTTATTTGGGAAGTTTTTGTGATTTAACGCATTGGGGTGATCAACACTTCAAAATCAATATATCATGTTAGGGCCGCCACAATTGAATCCCAATAGATGTCTTTTGAAACTAAAGGAGGCCATAGATTTTACCATTTACTTTTTTCCACCACGAGTTGGAAGAAAAGAAAATTACTCAATTCCTCCATCAACACTAACTGTCTCTCACAGTGCTATTGTGTTCTGTCAGTGGGGAACCTTTCCTGTTGTCAGAATAAAATGATTAGTTGTAGCTGGCAGCACTAATCATTAAGGAAAAGCCCAACAGGCTGGCTGTATACAAGTGGATCGATAGATAGAGACACACATTAGCACTGTATAATTGACCACTTACTTAAATGGTTGCCCCATCATCTGCACAGCACTTTCCATTTGCTACCTCAATGCTTTATTTAGCCATCCAGAGAGAGTGAGAGTTAAACAACTGGAAAAAAAACCCACTATATTTTTTGCTATATGTACCCATTCATACAGCATGCCTAAAAATGTTTTGTTTTTTTCTTTGTTTGTTTTATTTATATTTCTTACCTTTTAGATGTTTTTCAGGAGGAAGTGTCATGGCTGACTGCAAGGTTTTTCAAACAATGGTAAGAGTGAGTCTGTCCCAAATCTGTCTTTATTAAAATACAATGCAAGGAGTCCAGCCTCTACAACTTTAACCCTTTATTAGGACAGATAATGTTCAAATCTAATTACAATTGATAATGACATCCTGATTGCACAGTACAGACAGGGTTAATTATGGCAAACACAGCTGCACCTAATAAAGAAAGAGAAGTATCTAGGTTTTTTCCTCGCTGAAGGGATGGAGCATCTAAAAAAGGTAAGTTGCAATTTTAATTTTTTTTAACCACTCGCTGACCGCTATAAAGCAGTTTTACTGCTACAAAGCGGCAACTCTGTGCAGGATTACGTGATCCTGCACTTCCACCTGGAGGGGGCGAACCATCGGCGGGCCACTTCTGCTGTGATTCTTCACAGCAGAAGCTGATCTGTGGGTGTCGGGCACTCGATGTCCTCTGGCACCCACTAATCGTCAACATGTAAACAAGGCAGACCGCCGTTCTGACAGGGGGGAAGAGATGGATTCTGTGTTCCTGCAAAGCAGGGACTAGAATCCATCTCTTCCCCTAGTAAAAGCACCCTTTGATCGCACTAGGTGTTTAACCCCTTCCCAGTCAGTGTCATTAGTACAGTAACAGTGCATATTTTCAGCACTGGTCACTGTATTAGTGTCACTGGTTCCCGCAAAGTCAAATGTGTCAGTTAGTGTCCGATTGTCCACTGCAATATCGAAGTCCCACTATAAGTTGCTGATTGCTGCCAGTATAAAAAAATAAATAGATAAAAAAGTGTATAAATACAGTATGTATTATTATTATACAGCGGTTTAGACATTAATGGCTGTGTGTTGAGTTATTTTGAGGGCACAGCAAATGTACACTGTTATACAAGCTGTACACTCACCACTTTACATTGTAGCAAAGTGTCATTTCATCAGTGTTGTCACATGAAAAGATAGAATAAAATATTTACAAAAATGTGAGGGGTGTACTCACTTTTGTGAGATACTGTATATACCATAGTTTGTAGACTCTATAGCGTTCGCGTAAACCAATCAATATATGCTTATTGGGAATTTTTTTTACCAAAAACATACAGCAGAATACATATTGGCCTAAATTTATGAAAAAAATGTATTTTTATTTTTTTTTATTGCATATGTTTTATAGCAGAAAGTAAAAAATATTGTTTGTTTTTTTTTTCAAAATTGTCGGCCTTTTTTTGTTTATAGCGCAAAAAAAAATAAAACGCAGTGGTGATCAAATACCACCAAAAGAAAGAAAAATTACATACATTTTACTTGTGTACAGTGTCACATGAACAAGCAGTTGTCAGTTAAAGTAACGCAGTGCCGTATTGCAAAAAATAACCTGGTCATGAAGGGGGGTAAATCTTCCGGAGGTCAAGTGGTTAAGCTATGTGAAATGGGAAATGTAACAAATATAAAGTAGGTGTATCCCAATTTGGCTGCAAAATTGGAAATACACTTAAAAAAAACAGAAATGATTCCAGTAAAATGCTGTTACTCTGAGCATACACAAGGCTATGAACCCCTCATCAGCACTTTGGATAGCATTGGATCCCTAAACAGTCAATCACCAAGTGACCACGCTGTCATTTGGGAAAATGGGGGATAGAGTCAAATGCTCCCCATACCTGGAAGTACAGTGTATTTGCTGTATGTGCTGCTGGTGGGGCTCTAGGAAAAACAAAGGTTCATTTTAAATGTTGATAAGAATAAAGCATACTTTGAATGTTAGCATGAGACTTTATGAGACTTTAAATGTCATTGTGAGTGGTATGATTTACCTACTATATGATTTGTCCAGAGACCTACTCATTTATCAAGCTTGGAGTCAATGCTGCATAGTATGCTATAAGAGGGAGCAATACCATATAATTTTTATACATGTACATTTTATTTTTCTGTAGATGCATACTTACAATTTATATATATATATATCTATACACATAACAAAGAAAGCTGCGCTGTATATATACACACACACACACACACACACACACACACACACACACACACACACACACACACACACACACACACACACACACACACACACACACACACACACACACACTATTACCAAAAGTATTGAGACGCCTGCTTTTACACATACATGAACTTTAATGGCATCCCAGTCTAATGCCCCCTACACACGGTCGGACTTTGTTCGGACATTCCGACAACAAAATCCTAGGATTTTTTCTGACGGATGTTGGCTCAAACTTGTCTTGCATACACACGGTCACACAAAGTTGTCGGAAAATCCGATCGTTCTAAACGCGTTGACATAAAACACGTACGTCGGGACTATAAACGGGGCAGTAGCCAATAGCTTTCATCTCTTTATTTATTCTGAGCATGTGTGGCACTTTGTCCGTCGGATTTGTGTACACACGATCGGAATTTCCGACAACGGATTTTGTTGTCGGAAAAATTTTATATCCTGCTCTCAAACTTCGTGTGTCGGAAAATCCAATGGAAAATGTGTGATGGAGCCTACACACGGTCGGAATTTCCGACAACAAGGTCCTATCACACATTTTCCGTCGGAAAATCCGACCGTGTGTACGGGGCATTAGTCTGTAGGGTTCAATGTTCAGTTGGTCCACCCTTTGCAGCAATAACAGATTCAACTCTTCTGGGAAGGCTGTCCACAAGGTTTAGGAGTGTGTCTATGGAAATGTTTGATCATTCAGAAGTGTATTTGTGAGGTCAGGCACTGATGTTGGATGAGAAGACCTGTCTCGCAGTCTCCACTCTAATTCATCCCAAAGGTGTTCTATAGGGTTGAGGTCAGGACTCTGTGCAGGCCAGTCAACCTCCTCCACCCTAAACTCGCCCATACATGTCTTTATGGACCTTGCTTTGTCCTGTTCTGATATGCAAAGCCTGGTGCTGATGACTGATGCAATAAGCTTTGCTAAGAAAAAGGTGTTGTTAAACTAGTGTGTAAATGTGGGTCAACAGTAATATGTGCTTTCTGTCTTTAGAATTCACGTTGCATTATAATGCAACATTCTTGTTAATTGGCCCATAAATATAGCAATTTGGCAAATCTGTCCACTCACCCTAAATGGAAGTAGGCTCTGCATGAAAACCCACAACAATGTCTGTCTATTTTAAGTATAGAAACAAATGAAACGTTTTGTGCAGAGAAGTCAGACTGTTGCTTGTGTAGCGACATCCTAATAGTTTCTGCCTCCCTCGAGTCTGGCTTTCTTCTCTACTTTCTGCCAAACTGACTTTGTGTAATTTCCTTCCCTTCCAAAACCATTACTCGAACACTTCTATTGTTCTTTAATTTTTCTAAGACTAATTAATTCATATTTCTCAATGAATGTACATAATTGGTTTAACCTTCCATGCTACATTTCTTGAAAATACGTTTCCACTTTAGGCTATATACACTTCTAAATAAAGTAAAACATCCCCCACCAAAGACACACAAAGACAACAGAAAATGTACTACTAAAAGGGCGCCTACTAAGATAGACATAGTGGAGCTGCGATTGTAGACGTAGTAAAGGGATAGGCAGGGGAACACCACCCTAGAGATAAAATTGAATGATAGAAGTTTACACTTTTCAGACTCGGGGTCCTGCATGGTCCTTATCAGCCAGAAAGAAAAGATAGAGAGGTCCAAATAGAGAAGGCAGGGTCACAATGACATCCCTGGAGCCTGTACTTTGAATTATTTCAATACTGGGCAATTTCACCTGCTTCCTGCCCAGGCCAATTTTCAGCTTTCAGCGCTGTCACACTTTCAATGACATTTGTGTGGTCATGCAATACTGTACCCAAATTAAATTTTTTTTTTTTATGAGACAAATAGAGCTTTCTTTTGGTGGTATTTAACCACGTCCTCCAGGTTGATGTCATATTACATCAGGGACTTGAAGTAGAGATATCGGAATGATGCCTGCAGATAGCCCATAGCGTATAAAATGTCCACTACTGTTTTTTAATATGTGGCTCCTGTTGACTTCAGTGGGGACTTAATTCAACACCTGAACTTTGGTAAAGTTTGGGAGGACCCACCTCTAACCAAACCCAGGTACATTCAGCTCATCCCTATTCTTTAGCAATCTCTAGATAGCAGCTGTAGAAACTTTGTTGCTAACTTTTATTTAGCTTCCTTTATCCCACCTTTCTCTCTTATTACTGAAATTTTTATTTTTGATTTTGGCTGACTTTAACCAATAGAAAAAAAAATAGTTCCAGGTAATGAGGAAAGGAGGGATGATGTAATTGTATCCAGAAAGACTTAAGAGAACAGACTTCGCATCTAGAAGACTAATTTCTAGTCTGCATTTTTACAGCTTCTGTCAAGGGGTTGCTAGAGGGCTGCGTAATTATGAACTTAAAGGAAATGTAAAGCATTAAGATGAAAAAAAACTTTTGTGTGTAGCAGCCACCCCAGCACCCCTTAATTACTTACCTGAGCCCCTTCTCTTCTCTAGTGATGTCCAGGAATGTCTAAGCCATCCGGGACACTCCTCATGATTGGCTGAGACACAGCAGTGGCTCCATTGGCTCTTGTGGCTGTCAGACAATCAGGGGAGAAAGGGGACGGGCCAGGTTGGGGCTCCATGTCTGAATGGATACACGGAGCTCTGACTTGGCTCGGGTGCCCCCATTGAAAGCTGCTGGCTCAGGGGGCACTTGATAGGAGGGAGGGGCCAGGCGCAGCAAAGAGGGACCCGAGAAGAGGAGGATCCAGGCTGCTCTGTGCAAAACCAACTGCAAAGAGGAGGTGGGTATAACATGTTTGTTTATTTGTTTTGTTTTTTAAACAAGACTTTGCAATTACTTTAAAACTGTAGCTATGCCTGGTTACTTTGAGGGCTTGTTTAGATGTGCTAATACAGCTTGTTTTCAGGTGCGCTGAGTTGCATTTGAGACCCATTTCGAATTTTAAAGATTTTGTTCATTTAGTGGTGCATATGTGACCTACACTTGACCTTGTTCTGGCCTGTATATGGCCTCCTTCCAAGCTGCAACAACCTGCTTTAAACTGATTTTGCATTCCCATTGACTAGTATGAGAAAAGTTGATCTGATCAGAACAAAAGCCAAGAACACAGGCTCTAATATGTGAGAATTAGCAGGGAAAAATTAGCTTTGCTGGTCACGGTGCTACAGGTCTGAGTCACCAAACTGGGGGTGTGTGAGACATCTGCAGAAAGTCCACTGCTTCCACACACAAAACATTTTGGCAGGGGACAGGCTTTTCTACTTTTGTTTGATGCATCAAGAGGGTGTTTAGATTATCTAAGCTGGGATCAATTGGGCTTTTAAAGGTGCTTCTAAATTCGGTTCTATTATAGCCTCTAGAGCCAATTCATAACATAATCAAATACAATTCTACCATGAGCCCAGCCTCGATTGGCTCTCTAGAGCACTACTTAGTGCATTGGGCCCTGTGCACACAAATCCAAATAAAAGTCTAACCCAAATCAGTAAGCAATTTGGTCCATCTGGCAACCTAACCTGAACCTGAAGTGCATTCTGTGTTTAACTTATCTTTTGGTCAAAATCATTTAATTCTTTGCACAGATGGCTGATAGAATCATGAGATACAGCCTGCATGTCTTTATATCATGATCTGTTATATTAAGGAATTCTTCATTACACTTTGTTATTTTTTTTTTACTTTTAATTTTTTGGTCATGGACCAACTTTCAAATCTCAAGATAATCTATCTACCTAATGATACACAGGCAAAGTGTTTGAATTCATCAGCATATTAAGTTTGCTTTGCTATCTAAAATACAGTTTCTTAAAGCTTCCATATGTTTCTCCTTTCCTTAGAAATAATTAATTAGTGTCAACATTTGATTACATCTGTTCTGTGTACATAACATTTCTACAAATACAAGATTCCTCTGCATGTTTAATAGGAGCTGTCTTCTAGGAAAAGAAGAGATGATTGACTTTAAGGATAATAAACCTCAAGGGTACAATCGATTACGCTGAACTGGCATTCTGGAAAGTTCAGTTGTGACAGAGAGGGATAAACTACAAATGGACAGGTCACTTGCAATATCATTCCCCGTTTCCCATTAAAGATGGTCTGTTATAATATTGCATTAAACTGAGGACATTGTCCAGACTTACTTTTTTTTTTTACTTACACTGCTCATACTTCAAGCTGTACTACAGGCAAACAGATAAACATTATTACCTATAAGTATATATATGATAGAGGTAAAAAGTAGCGCTCAGGAATGATAAAAACACTCAAAAACGTCCCGTCAGTGAAAGAGTGCACAGGAATGCATAAAAATATTGCTAGTCCATAAATAGTCCATAAGCAATTTCACATTCAGACTTATGATATCGAGTTTCCAACTGTCACACCGTGTGAACATAAGTGGTCCCACTTCCCCAGTCAGATGTACACTCACCAGCTAATATTGCCTCACACTCTCGTGTTTTGGCAAAAAAAAGAGCAGTCAGCAAATCAAATTATAGCGATATCCCCATAGATGATGATCCAAAGATAATCGTGATATGCGGAGAGAATAAATTCCAAATAGTGTGATGCCGTTTAAAAAGTTTATTAAACAAACATTCCTTAGATCACGGCCTAATGGTAGTGCACTTACCAGAAGGTGGTGAAATAATTGCATTGATATCATGTAGGATGCCAGAGATATCAAAAAATAGCGGCGAGCATTTGAAATTTCAAATTCCGCTAGTTTTTTCTCATCCAAACACTCGGAACGCCACTTCCGGTGGTACGTGATCGTCACTTCCGGTTGCCTTACAGCCATGTTCCGACGTGCTTCGTCATACCGACTTTGTCCTGAATAAGATTAACCACTTCAGCCCCGGAAGGTTTTACCCCCTTCCTGACCAGAGCACTTTTTACAATTCGGCACTGCGTCGCTTTAACTGCTAATTGCGCGGTCATGCAATGCTGTACCCAAACGAAATTTGCGTCCTTTTCTTCCCACAAATAGAGCTTTCTTTTGATAGTATTTGATCACCTCTGCCGTTTTTATTTTTTGCGCTATACACGGAAAAAGACCGAAAATTTTGAAAAAAAATGATATTTTCTACTTTTTGTTCTAAAAAAAATCCAATAAACTCAATTTTAGTCATACATTTAGGCCAAAATGTATTCGGCCACATGTCTTTGGTAAAAAAAATGTCAATAAGTGTATATTTATTGGTTTGCGCAAAAGTTATAGCGTCTACAAACTAGGGTACATTTTCTGGAATTTACACAGCCTTTAATTTATGACTGCCTATGTCGTTTCTTGAGGTGCTAAAATGGCAGGGCAGTACAAAACCCCCACAAATGACCCCATTTTGGAAAGTAGACACCCCAAGGAATTTTCTGAGAGGCATGTTGAGCCCATTGAATATTCATTTTTTTTGTCCCAAGTGATTGAATAATGACAAAAAAAAAAAAAATTACAAAAAGTTGTCACTAAATGATATATTGCTCACACAGGCCATGGGCATATGTGGAATTGCACCCCAAAATACATTTAGCTGCTTCTCCTGAGTACGGGGATACCACATGTGTGGGACTTTTTGGGAGCCTAGCCGCGTACGGGGCCCCGAAAACCAATCACTGCCTTCAGGATTTCTAAGGGCGTACATTTTTGATTTTACTCCTCACTACCTATCACAGTTTTGAAGGCCATAAAATGCCCAGATGACATAAAACCCCCCAAATGACCCCATTTTGGAAAGTAGACACCCCAATCTATTTGCTTTGAGGCATGTTGAGTCCATGGAATGTTTTATATTTTGACACAAGTTGCGGGAAAGTGACAAATTTATTTATTTATTTTTTTTTTTTTGCACAAAGTTGTCACTAAATGATATATTGCTCACACAGGCCATGGGCATATGTGGAATTGCACCCCAAAATACATTTAGCTGCTTCTCCTGAGTATGGGGATACCACATGTGTGGGACTTTTTGGGAGCCTAGCCGCGTACGGGACCCCGAAAACCAATCACTGCCTTCGGGATTTCTAAGGGCGTACATTTTTGATTTTACTCCTCACTGCCTATCACAGTTTCGGAGGCCATGGAATGCCCAGGTGGCACAAACCCCCCCCAAATGACCCCATTTTGGAAAGTAGACACCCCAAGCTATTTGCTGAGAGGCATGGTGAGTATTTTGCAGCTTTCATTTGTTTTTGAAAATAAAGAAAGACGAGAAAAAAAATTTTTTTCTTTCTTTTTTCAATTTTCAAAACTTTGTGACAAAAAGTGAGGTCTGCAAAATACTCACTATACCTCTCATCAAATAGCTTGGGGTGTCTACTTTCCAAAATGGGGTCATTTGGGGGGTTTTTTTGCCACCTGGGCATTCCATGGCCTCCGAAACTGTGATAGGCAGTGAAGAGTGAAATCAAAAATTTACGGCCTTAGAAAGCCTGAAGGCGGTGCTTGGTTTTCGGGGTCCCGTACGCGGCTAGGCTCCCAAAAAGTCTCACACATGTGGTATCCCCATACTCAGGAGAAGCAGCAGAATGTATTTTGGGGTGTAATTTCACATATTCCCATGGCATGTTTGAGCAATATATCATTTAGTGACAACTTTGCGCAAAAAAAAAAAAAAATTGTCTCTTTCCCGCAACTTGTGTCACAATATAAATTATTCCATGGACTCGACATGCCTCTCAGCAAATAGCTTGGGGTGTCTACTTTCCAAAATGGGGTCATTTGGGGGGGTTTTGAACTGTCCTGGCATTTTATGCACAACATCTAGAAGCTTATGTCACACATCACCCACTCTTCTAACCACTTGAAGACAAAGCCCTTTCTGACACTTATTGTTTACATAAAAAAATATTTTTTTTTTGCAAGAAAATTACTTTGAACCCCCAAACATTATATATTTTTTTTAAAGCAAATGCCCTACAGATTAAAATGGTGGGTGTTTCATTTTTTTTTTTCACACAGTATTTGCGCAGCGATTTTTCAAACGCATTTTTTGGGGAAAAAACACACTTTTTTACATTTTAATGCACTAAAACACACTATATTGCCCAAATGTTTGATGAAATAAAAAAGATGATCTTAGGCCGAGTACATGGATACCAAACATGACATGCTTTAAAATTGCGCACAAACGTGCAGTGGCGACAAACTAAATACATTTTTAAAAGCCTTTAAAAGCCTTTACAGGTTACCACTTTAGATTTACAGAGGAGGTCTACTGCTAAACTTACTGCCCTCGATCTGACCTTCGCGGCGATACCTCACATGCATGGTGCAATTGCTGTTTACATTTGACGCCAGACCGACGCTTGCGTTCGCCTTAGCGCGAGAGCAGGGGGGACAGGGGTGCTTTTTTTTTTTTTTTTTTTTTTTCTTTATTATTATTATTTTTTTATCTTATTTTTAAACTGTTCCTTTCATTTTTTTTTTTTTTAATCATTTTTATTGTTATCTCAGGGAATGTAAATATCCCCTATCATAGCAATAGGTAGTGACAGGTACTCTTTTTTGCAAAAATTGGGGTCTATTAGACCCTAAATTTCTCCTCTGCCCTCAAAGCATCTGACCACACCAAGATCGGTGTGATAAAATGCTTTCCCAATTTCCCAATGGCGCTGTTTACATCCGGCGAAATCTAAGTCATAAAATGCTCGTAGCTTCCGGTTTCTTAGGCCATAGAGATGTTTGGAGCCACTCTGGTCTCTGATCAGCTCTATGGTCAGCTGGCTGAATCACCGGCTGCATTTTCAGGTTCCCTGTTGAGACAGGAGAGCCAGAGAAAAACACGGAAGACGTTGGGGGGGAGGGGCATTCCCTCCCACTGCTTGTAAAAGCAGTCTAGAGGCTAATTAGCCGCTAGGATTGCTTTTACATGAAAGCCGACCTCTGGCTGAAAAGAATGATACCAAGATGATACCTAAACCTGCAGGCATCATTCTGGTATAACCACTCAAAGTCGTGAATGGCGTACCTGAAGACAAAAAAATGGTTAACAATAAAGCACAGTAAACGATAAGGTATAAAAAATTGCATACCTGAAAACCAAACATGATAAAACATAATAACAATAAAACATTGCAGAATAGAATACAGTAAAAAAGAACAGAACAATAGAGAGAGAGAATAGAGAGAGAAAGAACAATAAAACGACAACTTTTTTTTTTTATTTTATATTTTTGTATGTGTTTTTTTTTTTTTTTTTTTTACACTTTTTTTTGTAACTAACTTTTATAACTGTAACCGGTTCCAGGTTCGGGTCTCTCAAAATGCGATGGCATCTTGGGAGACCCTGTGAAAGTGTGCCTAGTCTGTGGAATGCTGTACCCTACGCTAATACTCAACTAGTGCATGGTAGCGTTCAAAATATTCACCAATGCAAAGACCAGGATTGTCAGGACAGGAGGGACAATAATAGTGGGTGTCACGTCTATATCCGCGCTTGCTGCAGACACGACATCTTTTTTGGGGGGGTTCGTTGGGTAGGGGTACTCGGGAGGACATAAAGAAAATGCCTCTCATGCAGCCGACTGCATTTGGTTGGGGATGTGAATGGGGGAAGTACGGGTGCTGCAGAAGCGGTGGGTTCCCAATTAGGATTGGCGAATGCAGCAGGAAGGGCACTATGGGCACGATGGGCCTGTGTTTGTCTTCTTGGTGGCAGCGGGACACTACTTGTGCTTGCCACCTCACCAGCTTGAACTGCACTTATGGGACTCGCCACGTCACCAAGTGTTACTGCAGTGCTGGTTTGACTACGACCGGGGTGTACTAGGCCGCTGGTGCTTGGCACTTCACCAAAACGCTACCAAAAAAACTGTTAGCGATCGCAGGGATCAGGCCTGACTCTACGAACGCTGCAGTTATGCGTTTAGTGTTTTGTAAGCGTCAGTGATCAATCGATACTGCACTTGGGTGGGCTGGGCTAGGCCGGGCGGAGGGGCAAAACGCAGGTGCTAGCAGGTATCTGGGCTGATCCCGCTAACACTGCGTTTGTGGGAACCCTAAACTGCTGGGGATGCTAGTATAGATCTGATCGGATCAGATATTGATCCGTTCAGATACTATACCACTAAGGGAGGTGTACGGTGCGTGCGTGGGTGTTAGCGGTACTGGCGCTAACCTGACGCTGCCTGGGGCTGGTGCTTGCCAGTTCACCAAAACGCTACCAAAAAAACTGTTAGCGATCGCAGGGATCAGGCCTGACTCTGCGAACGCTGCAGTTATGCGTTTAGTGTTTTGTAAGTGTCAGTGATCAATCGATACTGCACTTGGGTGGGCTGGGCTGGGCCGGGCGGAGGGGCAAAACGCAGGTGCTAGCAGGTATCTGGGCTGATCCCGCTAACACTGCGTTTGTGGGAACCCTAAACTGCTGGGGACGCTAGTATAGATCTGATCGGATCAGATATTGATCCGATCAGATACTATACCACTAAGGGAGGCGTATGCTGCGTGCGTGGGTGTTAGCGGTACTGGCGCTAACCTGACGCTGCCTGGGGCTGGTGCTTGCCAGTTCACCAAAACGCTACCAAAAAAACTGTTAGCGATCGCAGGGATCAGGCCTGACTCTGCGAACGCTGCAGTTATGCGTTTAGTGTTTTGTAAGTGACAGTGTTCGATTGATACTGCACTTGGGTGGGCCGGGCGGAGGAGCAAAACGCAGATGCTAGCAGGTATCTGGGCTGATCCCGCTAACACTGCGTTTTCGGGAACCCTAAACTGCTGGGGACGCTAGTATAGATCTGATCGGATCAGATATTGATCCGTACAGATACTATACCACTAAGGGAGGCGTATGCTGCGTGTGTGGGTGTTAGCAGTACTGGCGCTAATCTGACGCTGCCTGGGGCGACGCATATCACCGCCGGGCGATCAGGGGGCTAAACCTTTATTCGGTAATAAACGGCGGGTGCCCTGACACTATAAAAAATAAACGAACTAACCAGCGTCACCCGTAACAGTTATACGGTGATCAGTGGTGAAAGGGTTAACTAGGAGGCAATCAAGGGGTTAAAACATTTATTAGATAGTATATGGGGGTCCCTGTCGCTATAAAACGCTGACGGCGAACCTAAATATTTATGTCCCTAACTAGCGTCACCAGCGACACTAATACAGCGATCAGAAAAATGATCGCTTAGTGACACTGGTGACAGGGGGTGATCAAGGGGTTAAAACTTTATTAGGGGGGGTTAGGGGGGTATCCTAGACCTAAAGGGGGGTAATACTCACTGCCCTAACACTGTAACTGTCACAAACTGACACTATGCAGTAATCAGAAAAAAAAAAAAAAAAATACTGCTAATGTCAGTTTGTGACAGGGGGGGGGGTGATTGGGGGGGGATCGGGGGGCGATCGGGGGGGGGATCGGGGGTGTAAAGTATGCCTGGCATGTTCTACTGTGTGTGTTTGTGTTGTGTGCACTTACATGTCTTCTCTCCTCGGCGCTGGGACGGAAACTGCCAGACCGAGGAGAGATGACATCACATCCTCTGCCTGTGTGAAACTACACACAGGCAGAGGAGGATTCCCATTGGCTGGGAGCGATCGCGAGGGGGGGGCCACGATCGGATGGTCTCCCCCTCGCCTCCCGACGCTCCCAGTCAGATGCCGACCGCCGCTGGCACCGGGGGGGGGTCCGATCGGACCCCCCGCCCGCGGGAGGCAGATCACGTACAGGTACGTGATTCTGCCTGCCCGTGCCATTCTGCCGACGTATATATACGTTAGGCGGTCGGCAAGTGGTTAAACTACAAAATGGCTTGGGAAACAATTTTACCTGCTCTGCTTTTTTCAATGAAAGTGAAGTTCTCCTTTAGTGATACAGTATCTCACAAAAGTGAGTACACCCCTCACATTTTTGTAAATATTTTATTATATCTTTTCATGTGACAACACTGAAGAAATGACACTTTGCTACAATGTAAAGTAGTGAGTGTACAGCTTGTATAACAGTGTAAATTTGCTGCCCCTCAAAATAACTCAACACACAGCCATGAATGTTTAAGCCGCTGGCAACAAAAGTGAGTACACCCCTAAGTGAAAATATCCAAATTGGGCCCAAAGTGTCAATATTTTGTGTGGCCACCATTATTTTCCAGCACTGCCTTAACCATCTTGGGCATGGAGTTCACCAGAGCTTCACAGGTTGCCACTGGAATCCTCTTCCACTCCTCCATGACGACATCACGGAGCTGGTGGATGTTAGAGACCTTGCGTTCCCCCACCCTGCATTTGAGGATACCTCACAGATGCTCAGTAGGGTTTAGGTCTGAATAAATGCTTGACCAGTCCATCACCTTTACCCTCAGCTTCTTTAGCAAGGCAGTGGTCATCTTGCAGGTGTGTTTGGGGTCATTATCATGTTGGAATACTGCCATGCAGCCCAGTCTCTGAAGGGAGGGGATCATGCTCTGCTTCTGTGTGTCACAGTACATGTTGGCATTCATGGTTCCCTCAATGAACTGTAGCTCCCCAGTGTTGGCAGCACTAATGCAGTCCCAAACCATGACACTCCCACCACCATGCTTGATGGTAGGCAAGACACACTTGTCTTTGTACTCCTCACTTGGTTGCCTCCACATACGCTTGACACCATCTGAACCAAATACATTTATCTTGGTCTCATCAGACCACAGGACATGGTTCCAGTAGTTAATGTCCTTAGTCTGCTTGTCTTCAGCATACTGTTTGCAGGCTTTCTTGTGCATCATCTTTAGAAGAAGTTTCCATCTGGGACAACAGCCATGCAGACCTATTTGATTCAGTGTGCGGCGTATGGTCTGAGCACTGACAGGCTAACCCCCCCACCCCTTCAACCTCTGCAGCAATGCTGGCAGCACTCATGCATCTATTTCCCAAAGACAACCTCTGGATATGACGCTGAGCACGTGCACTGAACTTCTTTGATCGACCATGGCGAGGCCTGTTTGGTGTGGAACCTGTCCTGTTAAACCACTGTATGGTCTTGGCCACCATGCTACAGCTCAGTTTCAGGGTCTTGGCAATCTTCTTATAGCCTAGGCCATCTTTATGTAGATGCATTTCTTTTTTTAAGATTCTCAGAGAGTTCTTTGCCATGAGGTGCCATGTTGAACCAGTGTCCAGTATGAGAGAGTGAGAGCGATAGCACCAAATTTATTACACCTGCTTCCCATTCACATCTGAGAACTTGTAACACTAATGAGTCACATGACACCAGGGAGGGAAAATGGCTAATTGGGCCTAACTTGGACATTTTCACTTAGGGGTGTACTCACTTTTGTTGCCAGCGGTTTAGACATTAATGGCTGTGTGTTGAGTTATTTTGAGGGGACAGACATTTCTTCAGTGTCGTCATGTGAAAAGGTATAATAAAATATTTACAAAAATGTGATGGGTGTACTCACTTTGTGAGATACTGTATATTAATGAACACAGAACTACACTAATTTTGTGTCTTTTATATTTACCTGTTGTTCAGCTTTAAATCTCTGCCAAAAAAATGCATTGATGTAAATTTGTGCTGTTTACTTACCTATTTCGTATCTGTAACAATTTTAATAAATTAAAGATCACCCCCCCACCACCACCACCACCACCAACAAAGCTTACTTGCAATTGACTACCATGTTGAATGGATTCTGATGGATTACCTAATAGTTTTGACAAAAAGATGTAGGTATCCCAGCTGAGATTGCTGTCCCAAAGCTACGGTAGGGGTATAGCAGGGATGTCATAGGTTACCCAGAAGTTTTATGGCCTGTTGTTGTTTGCGTCAGAACTGCTGCACTCCCCATAAAAGTGTATATAACTGCAAAAGCACCCTAAAGCAGGTTAAATGCAGGTCAAATGCACACCTCATTGAATTTTATTTTTTTAAATTGTTTTTCTCAAACTGATGTAGAATGCAGACTGCATTTGCCCATTGACACAAGTCAAAGCCCTTCAATTGCTCTTACTCAGACACTGGTTAAATTATCTTGTCAACGCTCATCCAAAACTATATACTTGGGTGGATTTACCACTCAAAACAATTTTATAATATCTGTGACCAAAAAAGCAAAATGTGGGTAGCGCTCAGGTAAGAGGTAGAGTCCAAGCTAAACTGCTGTGAGTGCTAGCTGGAAAGGAGCTCGTCCAGACTCCAAGCTGCAGCAATATCAAGGAGGAAGATCTGTTAAGCCGCACATCAGATGGCAGACCCGCATGGAGAGGTGAATGGCAGCCTTAGCCTTGGCTCCGACCAGGCCATATCCCCAACGTGTACCAACCTCTGAGCTCAATCGTGGGGATATTAAGCTCTGAGGGCCAGAGCAAAACATGTTGAGGGCATGGCCTGGTTGGAACCCAGGGTAAGTATGCTATTCACCTTTCCATGCGAGTCTGCCATCTGATGTGCGGATTAACAGATATTCTTCCTTGAACTTTATAATATCTGTTATACATACTGTACAGCTGAAATATATTTATGGTCACACCTTAAAAAGTGATGCATTTTAACCCTGGCAGAAAGTTCAGGCTGGATTGAGCTATGGTTCTTGTCAGGTTTAAGGACTAGTGTGAATAGCCTAGGTCAATGTGGTTGATTTACTGAAGGTAAATAGGCTGTTCGCTTTGCAAGGGAACTTACATAGTGCAAGGGAATTTCTCCAGAGCTTGGGGAATGTGGTAAAATTTCATTTTGCAAAGAATAGTCAATTGCATGCAAGGAAAAAACAGCATTTTTGCTTGTACTTGATTAGATGATGAAAGTCCACATTGCTTCATCTCATTCGCTAAGATTTTGGTAAAATTCACTTGCAAAGTGCATCTTCCTTTTCAAAGTGAACAGTCTATTTGCCTTTCATAAATAATCCCCAATGTTTCTTAAAAGCTGGTTCTCCAACATATTTTGTCAGAGTGCCAAATTACTGTGTAGCAAACATAGCCTAGTTTGTCAAAGTGCAAAATCAGTAGCAAGTGATATACTGTAGCAGACTTTATTTATCTATGTTTCTAATTGTATGCTCTGTGATTTGAGCTGTAGCAATAAACATTATGGTTAATGTATCACAGAGAGAGTTTGTTTCTATATGATGAAAATGTCATAAATATTCCTGCCCAGGACACCACCACCACTCTCACAATCTGCGAAACAATTAAGCTAATATGATTAAGAGCCCAGGCAAGTAAAGGGGATTAGAACACGTGCAAAGCGCACGAGGGGGGGGGGGGATCCAATAGACAAGGGTGTGAAGTAAAAATACCCTGGCATTTGTTGAAAATATTAAAAAGTAGATGGTTTACTGAAGGAATTTTCCCCAGAGCTGTGAATGAGGTAAAGCTCTGTTGACTTCCATAATCCAATCATGTACAAGCAACATTTTTTTTCCCTTGCACTTGATTGGGTTTTCTTTGCAAAATAAAACTTCACAACATTCACTATGCTGTGGGGAAAATTCTCTTGCAACATGCAATTTCCCTTGCAGGTGAAGAGTGTTTATTTTGGGAATAATTCTCTTCTTGGGTCCCAGTACCGAAACAATTTTCTTATTTGCGTCCTCAGATTAAAAAGTTTTGTAACCCCTGCCCTAATTGTTCACATATATTTATTCTCTGTTATGTCATATTATTTAAAAATGGTAACACACTTAAAAAAAACACTGTTATTTCTTAACCATGCAGAGACTGCTAACGGTTTACCATTTTTATTTCACACACACATGTGTACCATGAGCCTTTTTTTGGTCTACTCCCATTGTTTCCTAAGGCAGCCATAGAATGATATTCATGAAAGGAGCAATGGACTTGACTAGAAACCATAGCACAACTTATACAAATACACAACACACCTCTCTGCCACTTAAAACATTAACTATTGGCAACAACTGCATATTTATGCTCAATATATTTTTTGTCAGTCTTAAAGTGCCACTAAAGTCTGCTGTGCTTGTCTTCCCTCCAATGTCCACAAACTCGCTTTGCGCTGTGATGGCTACGTCAGGTGTTTTTAAGGGTTCAGCATTTTTGGACATCTTAATTGGCCAGCTTATTATGTTTGACACTAGTGCATAGATACACAGTTAGTCAGGTGGAAAAAAAGACACAAGTCCATCTAGTTCAACCTATAAAAGGAAGTTACTACATAGGACACCAAGGAATGCTGAAAATACACATTCTCCTAAAACACAGCTCTGGGCAAAACTTTTTATTTTGTTTTGGATTAGAGCATTAGAGCCTCTGTCTGCTTTTTTTTTTTTTTTTGCTATCTGTCTTCCTAATAGAGGGGTTTCTCCTGTTAGTACAGGAAATAATTTGAAATGTATCCAACCCGGACACAGGATATAAACAAAACAAACAAATATAAAGATCTAACAGAAACGTTAACTCTTCCCATTCTATCGAAAAATGAAAAAATTAAAATTGGCTGTGCTTAAACTTAAAAATATTTTTGAATTTAGTGAAAGCAAGCATTAACCTCAATGGAAAAGTAATTGGGCCAACTAAAAGATAACCTTTGGACAATACATTTGATCTCTGAAATAATAAGTCAGAATTCTGAGATAATGCATCAGAATTTTTACAAAGCAAGCACAGAGCATAAAAAACTTCACAAAAGCAACTTGTTCTTCCTAGATGTCATAAGAAGTTATCATCAATTACTCGACCACTAAAAATATTTTCATTTATATTTTTATTTAAGAGCCAGAAACCTCAAAGCAGATTAGATTTATGATGCTATCAAGTAAAGCCAGAGACCTTAATGGCTTGAAGTAACTGGTGTCTTCTGGAAAAATTGTAGATCTATTCAGTTTCAGAAGTTGACCCTCGGTAATGAAGGGGCATTGAATCTCCATAATGACTTCATTTTCTTATTATATCAGTAATCCTTGTTTCAAACCAGCAGATAGTGAAGCATTTAAAGTCTCATTCCAAGTCAGCTGCCACATTTCTTGGATTAGGTTGCTTTTGGATGTATTGTCGGAAATTTTATTCGGTCCTATCATGTGACATATTTGTTTGCTTTACACAGGCCACTTAGTTGGGTTGCTCATGAACTGAAAATATTCGAATTCCATTAGCTAAAGGAAATCTGGTATCAAAAGAACAGCATTTAAGCCTTTGAACTAACATCTTTGGTTTTCCTGGCTTTGCTTACTGCTTTCCAGATCTACTCCAACACCATTTCGTTAAAGTGACAGAATTCACCAACCATCCAACTATCACAAGCTGGGGAAAAAAAGACAAGCCCTTATTTTAAAAAAGTGAGCACAGTATACTTTAGTTAACTAATGCGATCATATAAAAACAGCCTTCTAAAAAAGAAATCTCTGGTTGGTCTGTTTACGGCTTGTATACAATACATCATGTATAAATTATATGCATTCTAAAGATATAAGCTTGCTTTTAAACACTCTGTCTGTTGTGTGCTATAAGGGATTTTAAACTCAAGTTATCTAAAGAACAGTCGTAAAGCAGTCATTATCCCTATAAACAAGCATAGCCTTTTTTCCAAAAGAAATCATTTAAAAGCTTTATTATACTGTCAAAAAGAAATGCAGTGCAAATAAGGAATGGATATAACCTTAGCAGTTAAAGCTCTGACATATTTAGGAAAATCACTTCATCTTGTTGCACCCAGAAAACAAAACAAAAAATGATAAAAGGCTTTAATTTATGTTGCTGCTTCTAATGGGGAAACAGGACAAACCTTTATCGATCACAGAGATTTTCCATCATGCTGGAAAATCTCTACAAGCTATAATGAGAATTTGATGCTCATGTCTGCATTATAAATGTTAATTCAATAATAACCACATAGCTCACTCATACAAGTTGCCTGTGCCAGTTATAAAAAATATTCTAATTCTAATTTTTCTAAAAAAAACATGACTTTCTTTAAAAAAAATAAGGAGTTATTGAAGAAGCATGCAGCCAATTAACCCCCTTTATTTTCATTAACAGCTTATATAAAAATCTTTACAAAACACATGTTCACACACCTTACAGCATCATACTGACTGACAGTTTGTGTAGGGTCAGTATAGGAGACTGCTTGCCATTGCATTATGGAGGATGATCTTTGACTGTTTCACTTACTAAGTGGTGTCATAATGGTAGACTGATTTATCAATTCTGTTGCATAGCAAGACACTGCGTAACAAGAGCAGTAAAAAGAGTTTGAGACATATTTACTTTAGGAGTTTTGCTTTATTTATAAATTCCTCCCTCTGCTGCTCTAAAGTAGTCACAGAATAAATATGCCCCTGACCATTTCTTAGCTATGCATCTGTTCGGAGTACCTAAGTTACTGTAGCCATACTAGTGCATTTGCATAACAGACTGCATGTGAGGCTTATGAGGCTATAAATGGTATTGTGACCAATCTCACCTCTGTGATGCTTTTCCCCCTACATTAAAGAAAAAATGCTGTTCCTTTAAAACCTATTAAATCGCATAGTGCTTGTGTGGTGTAATTTGTCCCTTTGATTGCTGTAAAAAAAACTGGTTGATCCTGCCTGTTCCTGTGTCCCCCTAGGTGTGCACGGTTGCTGATCCATGATACCATGGTCTGTTTATATGCCTCCATCAGCCCACAGTCTCGCCCTCCCTCCTCTTCCCCTCCCTCCCTGCCTGTCAGCTCCTGAGTGTGAGCTGCCCCTCCCCTCGTGCCCCTATTCCATGTGGCAGTAAAGTTAATGCTCACAATTACTGCCAGCCCCTCTGTTATAACAAGATATACTACACAGCGTATGTGTTTTTTCTTTATTCTAAGCCTAAATACCTTATTCCACATCGCCGACCTGTGGTCACCTGACTGCCCAGCTGACGTCAGAGGGAAATCTCAGACCCTCCCACTGTAGTCCTTAGATCAGGGAAGGAGTGTGTCGGGCGGTAACGTGAACGCACATGGGCAATGTGAAAAAATTTATTTAGCAGAAGATTGTTAAAAAAAGACATACTGCGCATTATAGATTGTTATAACAAATGGGCTGGTAGTAATTGAGAACACTTACCTAACAACCACTTTAAATCTGCACATGTAGTTGTGCACCTGTAAGATGCACTCCTGCAAAAGTGTCATTTATAAAATAGAAAACAATTGCCATTTAATTCGTTTCCAGCCAGCTTCAATCTATTTGGAAAAAAACTTCATGGGGTTCCCCTAAAAATGTATACCTGACCCTTATCCACTGAAATGGACTTTGAGGAGGACCCCACACTGTTTTTTTTTCTTAAAGGAACAATACACTTTTTGGAAAAAAAATGTAATTTGGATCAACCTCAAAATAAATACTAGACCCTTATCCAGACATGCAGCCTAGCTGGACAGGAAAGAGTGGACAGTGAGCATGAGGCCCCTCCTAAACCAAAACAAGCCATGTGTCTTCAACATTGAGAGGGTACTTCGCAGGGGTGAGAAAGCAAAGCATCCCCCCTGAAAGGCACCTGTCTCACACTTAGTCTGCTGCCTATCTGTTGCAGGCCTTTTCAAATGTTTCTCAGTCTCCTGCCTAGGATTCAAGGCCCAGGGGGAGCAAATACACTGAAGAAATATTGCAAACACTTTAAAAACTCTAAAAAGTAGGCAGACTGATTTGTATAAAATTCATAGTTGCCAATAGTCATGGATTTCCCGGGACATTCACGCAAAACTGACTGATGTCCCGTGGAGTCTTTGTCTCGGCCAGAATCCTGAAAGATTAACCAGCAGCCAGCCTAGGCTTTGCAAAACCCGGCTGCAGCGCAGGGGTAACACACAGGTTAAAAAGACTGACTTCTCAGACCCTCCCCCTGCATCCTCCTCTCCAACGTATTAGCATGGATTTCTTGCCTCTCAGTGATTGGTCGGAACTTGAAGAGGGGGTGTGGTCAGCCGCGGAAGAAGTAAATGGCAGAGCGACCTGAGCTCAACTGCAGTATGTTTGCATCCAAGCAGAGGTATGTTTGTACCCTGCAGTTTGGGCTCTCTCTGCAGTTAAAAGTCTGTGGAAAATCATGATAGGTTGACACTTTGTCTCTGTTTGTTTTATGTGAGGGAGGGGAGCGAGCAGCAGGTATTCAGGAACTCTATCTCTGTCAGTGTCGCTCTCTCCTGTACCATGTCTGCAGTCTGTGACCATCTTTTGTATCATGTCTGCAGTCTGTGACCATCTCCTGTATCATGTCTGCAGTCTGTGACCATCTCTTGTATCATGTCTGCAGTCTCTGACCATCTCCTGTATCATGTCTGTAGTCTCTGACCATCTCTTGCATTATGTCTGCACTCTCTGACCATCTCTTGTATCATGTCTTCACTCTCTGACCATCTCTTGTATCATGTCTGCAGTCTGTGACCATCTCCTATATCATGTTTGCAGTCTCTGGCCATCTCCTGTATCATGTCTGCAGTCTGTGACCATCTCTTGTATCATGTCTGCAGTCTCTGACCATCTCCTGTATCATGTCTGTAGTCTCTGACCATCTCTTGTATCATGTCTGCACTCTCTGACCATCTCTTGTATCATGTCTTTACTCTCTGACCATCTCTTGTATCATGTCTGCAGTCTGTGACCATCTCCTGTATCATGTTTGCAGTCTCTGGCCATCTCCTGTATCATGTCTGCAGTCTCTGACCATCTCTTGTATCATGTCTGCACTCTCCGGTCATCTCTTGTATCATGTCTGTAGTCTCTGTCCATCTTCTGTATCATATCTGCACTCTCTGGCTATCTCCTGTATCATGTCTGCAATCTCTGGCCATCTCTTGCATCATGTCTAACATCTCTAGCCATCTCCTGTAACACGTCTGCAGTCTGTGACCATCTCTTGTATCATGTCCGTACTCTCTGGCTATCTCCTGCATCATGTCTGCACTCTCTGGCCATCTCCTGTATCATGTCTGCACTCTCTGGCCATCTCCTGTATCATGTCTGCACTCTCTGGCCATCTCTTTTACCATGTCCACTGTTTCTGACCATCTCTTTTACCATGTCCACTGTCTCTGGCCATCTCTTGTATCATGTCTGCGGTCTCTGACCATGTCTTATATCATGTCCACGCACTCTCTGACCATCTCTTGTATCATGTCCACGCACTCTCTGACCATCTCTTGTATCTATTTGATAGGATCTGCATGGGGGGGGGGGGGTGTTTGGAGTATCTTTATCTGCCTATGGTTGAACTTTCTGGAATACACATATTGCTATTGTGGTGTAGGATCTGGGCCTGCTGTCCTGTCATCCCTCTTTATTTCCTTCTTTCTTTCCTTAATTCTCTCTCCTTCCCTCACTATCTTTTTTTTTCTCTTTCTCTCTTTCTTTCATTTCAGACTCTATTTAACCACACGCCCTTTAAGCCAGGCCCAATATTTAGCATAGTTTAAACCACGCCCATTTTCCTACTCCTCCTATGCCATGCCTACAAATGAATGCCCTGTCTCCTAATTAAACTAGTACTCCACCTACAGAAAAAAAGTGTCCCTATAAATTTTTTCTCAGAATGTTGGCAACAATGCTAATTATGTCACTAATTTGTTTGATAAATGTTCCCCCACCCCCCACAGTATTCAATCACATAAAAATACAGCACATTACTGTTTAGAGTACTGGAAAAAGAGAGAACATGAAGTTGTGCTAATGAAATTAATTCTGTGCCCTAACTCAATAACATTACTAGTAGTACATCTTTCTAACACAGTGGTTCTCAACTCCTGTCCTCAGGACCCACTAACAGGCCAGATTTTAAGTATTACTTTGGGGAGATGCAGACTAGAATACTGCAATCACTGAGCAGCAAATGATATCACCTGTGATGTATTTCAGTTATCTTGCAAACCTGGTCCTGAGGACAGGAGTTGAGAACCATTGTTCTAACAGTAATGGATCAATGCATTGTAATGCCAGCAAAGCAAAACACACAACAACATAGTTATACAATTGCAGTGGTTCTCTTCACCTGCCCTTCTGCATTCCTGCCATCTGTACCAGTCAATAAATGACCACAAGCAAATTTCACCTCCCTTCAAGATAGTTTAGGTAAAACTGCAGAGTAACATTGCAGTAAGGAAAAAATGTGCTACAAACACGTGTTAACTTTTTGCACTGCCTAAATTATGATTTACTATAGAAGCACCAACCAAGAGGTGCATCCTCAGTAAATATGAACTGCACTGGATTCTTCAGAATACATAACAACATAGCATGGCATTCAACCAGCCATCAACCATGAAAAATAAATTACCAGTAGAATTGGCTTTAACCACTTCCCACCCATGCTATAAGCCAAAAGGCGGCTACAGCACAGTCCTACATTGCCAGGAGGGTGTCCATGGATGTCCTCCCAGGATTGCGCTTCCGGAACCCCCTGTGGCACATGGGTGGTGCACTCTGTGATCGCTGAGTCCTTCAGACACAGCTGATCATAGATGAGGGTAAAGGGCCAATCATAGCGGTCCTTTACCACGTGATCAGCTGTGTCCAATGACAACTGATCATGATGTAAACACAAGCTGGTTATCGGCATTCCTTTCCTCACGCTCAAAGCGTGGGAAGAGGAGAGCTGATAACCAGCTTCTGTGAATGGGACATCTACACTGATAATCAGGACACTGATTATTAGTGTTCTGATTATCAGTGCAGTCCCAACAGTGCTCACCAGTGCTGACAATCAGTGCCCATCAGTGCCACCTACAAGTGCTCATCAGTGCCGCCTATTAGTGCCACCTATCAGTGCTGCCTATCAGTGCCCATCAGTACCACCTATCAGTGCCGCCTATCAGTACAGCCTCATCAGTGCCTCCTCATCAGTGCTTACCGGTGCCTCCTCATAAGTGCCTACCAGTGCCACCACATCAGTGCCCATCAGTGCTGCCTCATTAGTGCGGCCTCATCAGTGTTGATTAAATATCACCAAAAGAAAGCTCTATTTGTGTGAAAAAATTATAAAAATTTCATATGGGTACAGTGTAGCATGACCGTGCAATTGTTGTTCAAAGTGTGATAGCGCTGGAAATTGGGCTGGGCAGGAAGGGGGTAAAAGTGGTGGTTCGATATGGTCAGAAGATATGCAATATGGCCAGGAAATAACATCATGCTCAATTTGATGCACTGGATAGTGCTCACTGCTTGCCAAAAAACGAGATTTCCCTAAGTTACTCCCTATCATTTATTACATTTTCTCATAATCTCTATCTAAAACAGGCAATAGATTGGAAACACATCTAGGTCATTAATTTGAAATGATATGTAGAGCATGCACAAACAATAAGACCAACGGATTGCTTTTTGTCTGTGTTCTGTTAGTCGAGAGAGTAAAGATAAATGTATAAAACAGGTTGTTTAAGCCTGCCAATGGTTGCCTTAGGATGAGTGGTTGGCATTTAGTTATGTGCATTCACAAAGACACACACACACAGGCTGATTTACTACGGAACCTGAAAATCTTTCCTGAAAAAAAAAATGTGAATATTCTTCAATATACAAATTGAAATAGAAAATTTCTGCACCATACTACTTTAAAGATGAATTCCAGGTATACCATATTCTTACATTGTTACATTGGTCCAGCTTGGAGCAAAGTAACTACGTATATACGAGTGGTCTTCAAAAGGTTTCCGCACTTTTATATTTTTGTTGGAAACAGTGAGGGTGGTAGGAGTAGTAATTGGTTGTGTCAGAGTGTCATGTGACTGATTGCTTGTCTGGCAAGCCGGCTGACCTTGCAGTTTAGTATAAGAGTTGTCTCGCTGTGGTGAAGATGGCTGCAAAACTTAAAAATTGCACCAGAGGAACAGCATTCTGTCATATGCTTTTTGTGGGCAGAAGGTGTGCGAGCACAAATTCATCTTCCTCATGTGTGCTCAGTATGCGGATAAAGTTCTCTCTCATAGAGTCGTTTATGAGTGGGAGGTTATGGGACACCGAGCTTATAGTCCAGATTTAGCGCCATGTGATTTCTACTTTTTTGGACTGCTCAAGGAAGCTTTCAGGGGAAGAAGATTTTCATGTGATGACGATGATGTGAAAGCAGCAGTGCATCAGTGGCTACGCACTTAACCAATAACATTTTTTGCTGCTGGCGTTAAAAAGTTGGTACAACGATGGGAAAAATGCATCGCAATGGAAGCTGACTGTAGAAAAGTGATGTAATTTGTTTTTGAAATTCTTAATAGAGTTAAAAAAAGTGTGGAAAGTGTTTTGAAGACCCCTCGTATAATACCTGCACAATACACCTGTAAGATGGAAATCAGTGAAGTAGACACTGCTAATCCAATGATCTCCACTTGCTTTCAGGTATCGTACTAAGTGACTGACCTGATGCATTCTGTACACAGGTGGCCAGCTGCTCAGGATGGGTTCTCCCTCTCTTTCTCTCTCCTCTCTCCGGAGGGGAAGCTGCAAAGCATGCAAGGAATCCAGGAATTGTGGAAACAGATGGCCAGGCAACACTCATGAAAGGAGAATTTTCAGGTAAGCTTATCTTGGATTGTCAATAATAAATATTGCTTGTATTGTTATTACAGTGCTGATGTTATAAAAAGAAAGTTTTTTCTGTAATTATAGAACCACTTTAAGTATGGGAAAACCCTGACTCTCCACCTACAGGGAGGGTTGTACAGTTAAATAAATATTTACCTCTGCCAAAATGCTGCTCACAGTTCTCTTTGCGGGAGGCTCTAACATAAGAAAGTAAAGCCCTGCTCCTCTACCAAAATGACTGCCTCCATGCTGAGAAACAATGCCAAACAAGGCTTGGTAAGCTAGTAAATAGCCAATGTGGCTAGGGTGTAGCTATGCGTTTGTGGAACATGCATGCTCCTTCCTCAGGCCTGTAGCACATGAACCAGATGCCCAGTAGCGGGCTATGATTTGAGATCATTGCGGTCTGGTAAGATGCCTTATTATCTTACGAGCACTTCAGGCACCAGAGCACTTTCTACATTGGAGCATAGAGCACTTTGTCTTGCACGCGGATGGACTTATTAAGATTTCAGACACTCTATTATGAGTGTTTTTATAATTTACTTTTAAATTTATTTTCTATTTTTTATTTGTAATAAGTTAGCATTGAATTGGATTTTTCATTTAGATTCATTTGCACACCTTTGAACAGTTTGTTCACCATGGAATAAGGTTTCCTTACACCTGCACATTTGTTGACTTTTTAGGATTTATTGCTATTTAAGGAGACAGCACACCTTTTTCTATTTGTTTGCTATTTATTTGTCAAATAATATAAAGTTCATTGGCATGTCCTTTGGCACATCACCGATGGTCCAAAGCATCATTTTCTTCTTCAGCAACTTAGGAAGCTCATGAATGTCTGGGGCAGGTAAGAAAACCTCAAGATGTGAAATGAACTTCTTATACATGCACCATGCTAAATAGTTACTATTACATCTACTTGAGCCTCAGGATTGGTACATCTATATAAGTCTCCCAACTCTGCTCTACTGCACGTTAAAGTGGTTGTAAACCCTTACATATCCTCAGTGACGTGACTGGTTTCAGGTGATACACAGAGAATAAAGAAATCCTCCTACATAAGTTGTGCCTGTTTATCTGCAGTCTTCTCTTCTCTACATCCGTTCAAAGTCCACAATTTATAAAGGTTGTCTGCACTGTCAGAAAAGGGGGGCTGAGAGCTGAAATTACACTCTGCACAGCTCAGTGAGGAGTGCTCTGGCAACTGATTGGAGGGAAGGGACACACCCCCTTCACACAGCACACAGAAACAAAGCTGAGGCTGAGAATCAGCTGGCGATGACTCCCTTATCACCATTTTTTCTTCTCAAAACTTGTCAGAAGTGATTCATGCTGATAGCAGAGCTTGACAGACCTAGCCGGGACAGAGGCTGTTGGAGAGGACTGAATGCAAGCCTGTTGCCTTTTGATTATGGGCCCTAGCATTTGGGGGAATGGTGCTCTCTGTGAGCTGTATGCCTGGGGACCCTGGGGTTGGTGTTACTTTGGATTCAGCTCCATGCCCCCCCAAAACACACAGACTCTGGGAACCCTTTATATGCCATATTAGAATGATAAGACTGAATTATACTGTTGGGACACATCCTGTGAGGAGATGCTGGTGTCATCCACTCCAACTACCTGTGTTTAGGTTAATTGAATGAGCTGATCACATTGTCTTCTATACAATGTAGGAGACGGGACGACTCCTATTGGAGCTGCTGCTATTGTGAGAAGGTGTCCTGTGATAATTAACTCAGTCTGGGCAAAAGGTCATGTCTCAATCACCTAGGCTGTATA
Source organism: Aquarana catesbeiana (assembly GCF_042186555.1). Classification (NCBI taxonomy): domain Eukaryota; kingdom Metazoa; phylum Chordata; class Amphibia; order Anura; family Ranidae; genus Aquarana; species Aquarana catesbeiana. The sequence continues at coordinate 664,627,614 of NC_133324.1, read as the reverse complement.
AAGGATTAGTTAATTAGCTCATGTTAATTAGGTTAATTAGGTTACAGTTGTATTGTTAGAGGAGGTTCCAACGGCATATAAAGTCTTGTAATTTTGATTCTAAATAAACAGTTCATGGTAGCAACAAGCAAATGTCGCCTTGTTTTGTGCTCAGAGAGGTTGGAATATCTGATATCTGTATACAGACTGGGAGGAAGTGGTATATGACGGAAGCACTCAAGCGGAGTGTGGGACATTCCGTGACACAGAGGAACGAAGCACCAGACAGAAATTACACAGGGTGCTCTTAATTGAGACATTTACATACTCTAAAAGGATATGTGTTGTTCATATTTCATGTCTGAGGTTTATAACCACTTTAATGCACTTTTTCATGTAGTACAACAGGAGCAGAGCTTACAGATCTATTCCATCAAAAAGGCTGCCCTTTCTTTTTAGTTTTTATATTTACTGTGGAATCACATTCAAAGATACATTTTATTCTCTTTCTTCACACTGGCCCTTTTTTTTAATTACAGGGCTGGTAGTAGACATGACAAGCTGTCTTAAAATAGTGTGCCTGTTGTGCCTTTTTTTTCCATAGTGGGGCAAAAGTCATATTTAGATGAGGCAGATTGGGCTCAAAGTGAACTTTGAAAATGTTAATCCACCCCATAAAAGCTTCTAACATCTCCAATCCATATGGAGAAGGTTTTTTATGCCATCAGAATAAGAGAAGGCCACATTCCTTTTTTTTAAATACCCTAGCTAATTATTGGGCAAATCCTTACATTAATGGAAGGTTCAAATACCATGCATTCCTTTTTTATAGACACTAATCTCTTTCCATCAGCACTTCCCTAGATCATATCCCAGGCATGAGCCAAAGGAGTAGTAGTAACGCCTGTCTTAAAAGTGAAAACAGTTTTACTGTCCTGTCCAGGTCCTACGGACCTGCTAACAGTCATCCCTTCAGCTCTACACTACTATATAATCAAAAAAGAAATACTAATCGAACATAACATTAAATTTCAGAATTTTATGAATAAAAGCAGTATTAGCCCCCAAAACAAAAATGTAATAAAAAGCAGCTTACCATTCCTTAGCTGTGGTGGCTGCATTCATTTTCCTATATAGGTGAATGAATGAAATACAAGCACCGACAGTCTTTGCAGCTGGCGGCTTGTCGGGGCCGTCTTTAATATTGATTGGACCTGGGAAAAAAAAAAATTTGGGGCTCCCCTCCCCTCCATGCAGTTTCGCTTTCCACCTGCTTTGAGACGTACAATAAAAAGCAGCTAGACTCAAAATCAGTTTACTGAATCAGATCAGACAGAAATTGTGATTGGTTGCCAGAGGTTACAGTGTATCATTACCACCCACTGACTGGTTGCTAGAGGTTACAGCACATAATTTATGCTTGTTGCTAGAGATCACTGTACACTGACCACCAATGTAACTGAGACATTTAGCCTGCGTTCACATTTGTGTGTGTTGGGAAAGCATGCAAAAATTGCTTTCCAGAAACATGCTGCCCTTTAGCAGATACATAGCAGTGCCATTAATTGTTAATGACACCCTCGCGCATCTGCTGACATGTGCCTTGGCACTGTGTGATTTTGGAAAAGGGTTTGGGAGTTTCTTCCGCATTTGTAACGCATAGATAATCCCATTGAAATGAATGGGCTGCCCTACATGTGACTTACATCTTTATCCACCCTGTCAGTACACCTCTGCATCCTTAAACCCCTGCTAACCTCTGCACTCCAAACCTCCCCCATCCTCTCCACTCCCCCTCCCCTTTAACTCTACCTGCCACCTCTGCTCATCTTTGCACCCACCTTCCTTACCTCTAAACATCCCCTCCTTGCTCACCTGTGCACACCAAACTATAATTCCTTCTCTGCCTACCTCTGCACACCTCACACTACCCTCCCCCCACTAATTTGCTTACCTTTGCAGAACAGGCTGATGATAGGCTTAATGACCACAGTTGTAGGCAGGACTTTCAAGCATGCCCCTTTACCTCCCCAGTGGGCAGCATTCAGTATAGGTGATGGTGGATATGACCTCAGGGGGACATGATATACATATGAATACCGCCTCTATTTAGATATGAATCCTGACGGTCTGCCTCTATTTACATATGAATGCTGTCACTATTTACATATCAATGTCGGTATTTACATATAAACACGTGGTCTGCAGGTGAGTCATCTGTACACAACAATAGGGCAGAGCTGGGCAGCATTAGTAACAGAACTTCACACTGAGATATCAAGACACAGCACGGGACTAAAACCTCAAGGGACAAGGGAATTTAAACTGGGATAGTTGCCAAGTATGAGGCAGCTGCCCTTTTGCCCTGCCTTAAAAACGGCCCTGCGGCTTGTAGTTCTCAATGAGCTACCAGGGAACTGGTGAGCACTCTAGGTACTTTATTGAGTTTTCCTATCATTCAGTAAATGCATACTCATATGAGGTACAGGCAAACAGATACACCGACAGTCTGCAGGGGCATAAAATTACAATTTATTTGCAAAAAATTTGCTTTTTATACTTGTTTTAGAAAGGTAAACTTATCCTTTAAAACAAAAAAGTGATCATACTTACCTGCTTTGTGCAACAATATTGCACAGATCAAATCCCAGCCAGTGCTCTCCACTCCTCATTCCTGCTAGTGCAACCCCAGAAAGCCACTTGCTGAGGAGGCACCAATATGGGTATGCTCCTGAGCACCTGATGCTGGTGAGCACCCTCATAGTTTAATGATCTTTATGCTCTTCAGTACCTGTCTGCCCGTACGGGAGGTGCAGACAGATATCTGTACTAAGAGTCTGCAGGAGTCTGACATTGCACCCATGCTCTGCTGATTGTGGGTATAATGCTCATCTTTTTACTTGAAAAAAAATTGCATTTATTTATTTTTTTATGTGAACTTATCCTTTAAGCTGCCCATAGATGTTTTTTTTTGATCAGTCAGAGGGCTGTTTAAAAAAAAATAAATAAATAAAGGAACAGATTACCCTATCTACACAAGTGAGGTAGATGTTGTTCTATTTTATTCTGACAGTGGGGACTCTGCTGCCAAAATACTTTAAATCATTGGCTGTAGCCCACTGATCAAATAAAAATTTTCCAACACCTCGTTCAACAAAGGTCGATCATCAGATCAACTTCTGTCAAGCAGGAATGGCCACGGAGGGGTTGAAAGTTTGGTCCCTGCTTAACATATACCATTAGCTTTTTTACTCAGCAGAACAAGTCGACTAAGCGAGAGGCCTCCATAAGTAGAAATCATAATGACAAAAATAAACTTGTACCATCATCCAGAAATTAATAAATAAAAAGATTGGAAGCCTGATCCCCAGTCAGGCGACCAAAAAAGTGGGGGCATGTTTGGACTATTGCGGTACAGTAAATGTTGGTAACACATTAAGGCATAAAACAATAATAATAATAAAATTGATAATTGATTTATTGATGCAAAGGACAAATCAAGGTTGATGCAATAAAAACTTAATATAAGTACAAGTATGTCAACAATGGGATCATTGGTATACAGTACAGCACGAGATCTCAGATATCATATTCCTCGACTAGTTTCGCGGACAACCGCTTCATCAGGAGGGAATCTGAGGATAGTTGATTCTGACTAAACAGTCTGAGCCTAACAGATAAGAAAACATATAATGAAATTGACCAAAAGACAAGAACATTGCAATTAAAGTTTATGTTACAGCATCAAAATAAACAAAGATAATATACAATACATGGGGAGAAAGGGGACGAGTCTGCTTACCCATGTCCCAACCGAGCCCAGGCGCACAACCCCACCACCATGGGGTGATCTCCCACGGCGACCTGGGGGGGCTAGAGAATGACGGGGATAGTGAAAATAATATATGTCATAATAAGGTAAACAAGATTGCCACACACGGGATAGGTGAAACATATGGTGAGAATAATGAAAATGGTGATAAAAATACGGGGAAGGTAAAAAGTGAGAATGTGGAGAGTGAGAGAATAAATGGCAGTGTGTAAAGAGTGAAAAAAATATATTATTGTGAAAATCAAGGATGGGTATAGTTGTTAAGTGAAGAGTGTGGTGTGGTGTAAGATAAGAATTGGGTAGAGGAAGGAGATGGAATGGGAGGGGAAAGGGTGAAGGACCAGAGGGGGAAGGGGGAGGGAGGAGAGAAGGGGGAGAGGGGGGGAGGGGGGGGAAAGGTGGAAACGGGATAGAAAAAGGGGAATGAGGAAAGAGGAGGGGAGGAAGGGGGGAAAAAGGGAAGGAGGAAGGAAAAAACGGGGGGGGGGAGGGGGGAAAAAAAGGGGGAAAGGAGGGGCAAGGAGGGAAGGGATGTGGCCGTGTAAATTGTGAGGTGAGAATGGGCATAAGGATACCTGATGCTGATAAAAACATAGGAGGGTTCCCGGGGGAGGCGTTATGCCAGGAGTTGAAGCCACGATGGGGTAACTGAAGGGGGTAGAGACTGCAAGTGGCGGGCAAACACATGTCCACCCCAGCTTGGAGAATCTAAAGGAAAAGCACGGTATGTAAGATAACCCATGCTGGTGCCCTGAATTGCGGGACTTACATGAAAAGATACATTAGGTAATCCCCTCAAACTTACCAATGGTTGGCTAGCATACACAGACCCGGGGACCAGAAACCAGACCGTCAAACAGACAGGTAAAGCCCGTCACTTATAGCCCCCTACCCTGCGACGCAGCGCCGCACGCCGAGACGCCGGCGCATTACGTCACAGGGTCAGAGGTCCCACACAGAGCGCGCGCGCGACAGAGCCGCGCGCGCATGCGCAACCACCCTACGGCCGTAGGAACAAGTCCCCGCCAGGATAGGTGCAAGAGGAGGGGGCGGTCCCGCGAGCGAGACCAACCCCTCCACCAGGGACCTCACCAGGCCGCCGCGGGAGGACACAGGGGGAGGGGCCCGCACCGGCGCCCCAGCTGGGAACAAGAGGAGGGGAAGCAGAGGGTCCCAGTGCAACGAAAGGATAAAACGACTGTTAGAAAGTGTATTGAAACATAGACAAAAGGATGAATAAAATTACACTTAGCATAAAAAACCTGAATAGGTGAATTAGGGATTGAAGATACCCTAAAGAACCGGTGCAATCGCCCCCCCCCCCCGGGACATAAACCCATGGGACCTAACTGCATAAAAATGCATAAACGTTAAGAAAGGCCACAGGCAAGCCACATGATCGGGTAGGAACATGTGAATAAAAGGGCGGGTAGCCAAGGTAATAATGCCTGGCCAAACTGATGGGAATCTGTCTCGGAGGGTTGCAACGGGGCTAATTAATAATAGACAATAATAATATGAGAGAATAAATTCAGTAGTAAGAGGCCCACCCCCAGAGAACACAAACCATATGTGTCAATGGGGGTAGATTAAAAATGAGGGGTGGGACAGCCTGGGTCCGTGAGGTGGAAGGCAATTGGCCATGTCCACTCAGACGGCTCACCCAAACATCCCACTCGACATGGTGCCGGGTGTGTTATCCACCCAATGTATACGACTAAGCGAGAGGCCTCCATAAGTAGAAATCATAATGACAAAAATAAACTTGTACCATCATCCAGAAATTAATAAATAAAAAGATTGGAAGCCTGATCCCCAGTCAGGCGACCAAAAAAGTGGGGGCATGTTTGGACTATTGCGGTACAGTAAATGTTGGTAACACATTAAGGCATAAAACAATAATAATAATAAAATTGATAATTGATTTATTGATGCAAAGGACAAATCAAGGTTGATGCAATAAAAACTTAATATAAGTACAAGTATGTCAACAATGGGATCATTGGTATACAGTACAGCACGAGATCTCAGATATCATATTCCTCGACTAGTTTCGCGGACAACCGCTTCATCAGGAGGGAATCTGAGGATAGTTGATTCTGACTAAACAGTCTGAGCCTAACAGATAAGAAAACATATAATGAAATTGACCAAAAGACAAGAACATTGCAATTAAAGTTTATGTTACAGCATCAAAATAAACAAAGATAATATACAATACATGGGGAGAAAGGGGACGAGTCTGCTTACCCATGTCCCAACCGAGCCCAGGCGCACAACCCCACCACCATGGGGTGATCTCCCACGGCGACCTGGGGGGGCTAGAGAATGACGGGGATAGTGAAAATAATATATGTCATAATAAGGTAAACTAGATTGCCACACACGGGATAGGTGAAACATATGGTGAGAATAATGAAAATGGTGATAAAAATACGGGGATTTACCAACATTTACTGTACCGCAATAGTCCAAACATGCCCCCACTTTTTTGGTCGCCTGACTGGGGATCAGGCTTCCAGTCTTTTTATTCAGCAGAACAAGTGTTAAAGGATAACTAAACCAGGAACAAAATGTAGCATATTACACCTTACAGTCTTTAAATGTGGTGGTTACATTAGTTTTCTTTTTTTCAAGCTAAGAGCATTTTCAGCATAGCAAATATAGTAAATTTCTCTTGATCTTGCCAGGAATGCGGTGTCCCTGTCACTTCCTATAACCGTTCGTGACCAGCCAGTTGGCTTTCCTGCGCAAATCGCCATCATTGTACTATGGGGCGTACACGGCGACCTGAGGCCGTGCGCATGGCGGACTCGATATTTGCGGGCCACCCGCGATCGTTCCAAAGAGAGGCAGAATGGGGATCTGCCAGTGTAAAACAAAGCAGATCCCCTTCTGTCAGGGGAGTAGAGTGAGATTGTCTGTTCCTAGTGATTAGGAACAGCTGTCTCTCTCTCTACTCCCTGTTAGTCCCCTCCCCCCACAGTTAGAAAGCTACTCCCTAGGGAACATTTAACCCTTTGATCGCCCCTGGTGTTAACCCCTTCCCTGCCAGTGTCATTTATACAGTAATCAGTGCTAAAAAAATCACTGGTTGCTGTATCAATGTCTCTGGTCCCAAAAAAGTGTCAAAAGTGTCCGTTCTGTCTGCCGCAATGTCGCAGTCACACTAAAAAAAAATAATAATGCCATAAATCTATCCCCTATTTTGTGGACGCGATAACTTTTGTGCAAACCAGTCAATATATGCTAACTGGGATTTTTTTTACCAAAAATATGTAGCAGAATACATACTGGCTTAAACTGAGGAAGAAATTCGTTTTTTTACATTTTTTGGGGGGATATTTGTTATAGCAAAAAGTAAAAATGTTTTTTTTTTTTCAAAACTGTCGCACTTTTTTTGTTCTTGTGCAAAAAATAAAAACTGCAGAAGTGATAAAATACCACCAAAAGAAAGCTCTATTTGTGGGAAAAAAAGGACATCAATTTCCTTTGGGTACAATGTCGCACGACCACACAATTGTCGTTTAAAGCGACGCAGTGCTGTATCGCAAAAAAAAGTAAATCCTTCCGGGGCTGAAGTGGTTAAGCTGCACCAATGAATATCTTCTTTCCTAACTATCTTCTGTAAACTAACAATTACCCTGCCCCCATAAAAATAAAGGAATATATACATGTTTGGATTCCAAATCAGAAGAGCAGCCTATGGTGACATTCATGTCTCCCTCCATAGGTACTATGGAAAAGTGACATAACCACCCAGGGACAGGACGTTTGTTGTTTGCAGGATTACCAGGTTAAAATAAAGCAAAAGAAGCTTGTAAAAGATAACAAATGCAGTCACCACACCGAGGACCAATAAACTGCAATGTATTATATTTTTGATTTTGGGTTTGGATACATTTTAGGCAGAACAGGAAATTTGTGACCTTACCAGGGCACAATTTCATTTAAAGTCCAAAGGGATGGAAGAACTGGCCTTACCAGGTCATGCCTTCATTTAAAGTCCCTAAAACCAGTTCCATTATTAATATTAGGCAGAACAGAGAATACCGACCTCCAAACTTAACAGCAATTGTCATTCCAAATACCGTAATTATGATATGTCCCAATCTTGGCCTGTATGCAGAGTGCCCGTTTGCCTACAATCAATTCTAAATAAGCACCGTGTCATTAAAACATTTAATAGATCCAATGGTAACAGCTGATTTTGCTCCTAACCGCTCTCACAAGGCATCCTTGGCACAGAAAAAAACTAGTTGTTTCATGATTGTCTCTCAAATGAACAACTGGCTGTTCTCTCAGTTTGTAGGAATCACATTCAGATCACAAAGATAGATTGAATTCAACTTTAAACTTTAGGATTCTAGCAGTCGAGACTTTATTTACTGTTTTGCAAACTGGGTAAAGCCAGATAATACATAAGTAATACTACATGTAGGAACATAGTGTAAACACAATAGGAATACATCTATAAGCTATTGGAAGAGAGGAAGGAATTTACAAAATGTGAGCAAAGGGTATTAAATGCAGTTGTAGGGTTGTAGACCAGTTATGGTGGTTTTGACTGAAGTGGGAAGGACAAAGGGGGTTATACGAGGATAGATGCTATTTGAGGGTACTGGTAAGACAGTAACCCCATTTCATCCTCGAGGTCCCAGGAGCTATACATCTGACAAACAAAAATTTAAAAAGGATATTGTCAGATGCAAAGAGTAAAATGATTCCATTTTATACAGTTCCCTTTTTTTTGTAACCAGAAACTACTTTGCACTATTCCAGAGCACATTTAACTAATAAAGTTTTTTTTCAAAATTTACAGCTTTTATCATTTGTAAGGAAAAACCTAAGACTTGAAGGTCAAAATGTGAAATGTGCTAATGTCAATCTCCAGATGTGTTCTAAAATGTGCACAGTGTATATTTAGATGCACAGTTGAATAACTAAGAGATTGCTAGTTGGATCAATTATATTCAGATGACATTGATGCCCTTCATTCACTCTATAGGGATAGATTACCAAGTGTCCGCTTTAACAATTTTCTGCATTTAAAGTATACTAACCAAACATTTAATTAGAACACAGTAATGATGTAAACAAATCTCTTCCTTAGGTAATGGCCTTTTAGAAAATATGTGTTCTTCCACAAGTTCAGTTTAGTTAAGCTTAAACCTTTTAAAAAAATGTAATTAAAAAAAGATGAATAAACTTTTATTCAAAGGAACATAATCCCAAGAGCTTTGTGGGGGTCATATATTTATCCTGTAATACAAATAATTCACTGCTTTGCCTTTTTTAAACCTTATTTTAGATTAAGGCTTACCTAAAAAAGCTAATTTAATAATACATACTGGATAGATTGTCATTCACTAGCCAAATAATACTATATATTGATGTTTAATAATTAATATTGATAGACTTTTCATTTTAATGTACAAAATCATCAACATTGGATTAGTGATGTAGGAAAATATAACTGTAAGTAACGCTTAGCTCTGTGTCCCTCTGCTCTACTGTTGACCTCTTGGATCTGTGGCCGATCCTCCCAACCATCTGCTCTACTCTTTCAACATAGCAGTCCAAATGACTCCAGGGATCTGTGCCTGATCCTCCATCTCCATGGATGTAAGAGGTTACCCCAAAAATTTCAATGCATCTGGTAGATCAATTGCAGGCCGATAAGACCAAAACATTTTATGAACTGAACTTTAAAGCACTATAACAACAAGTAGGGGACATGAATTGTATTTCTCTTATATACTTATTTTTGTTTTTATGTGATACTGTACATATTATACAGTGCCTTCCAGAAAATTTTTTCTTACCATTAATGCATAAAACAGGAATATATTATTAAATAATGGGCAGTCCAGACAAAAACAAAAACAAAGACATGATTAATGGCTGAGGAATATGTATAGGCAGGTTTTAAGATATCCAGTAAAGAGATTGACAAAGGAGTAGAACTACTCATATCCTTTGGTTCCCTACAAATGTATTATTATTAAAACCAACCAGCATCTTTTTTGGGTCATGGGAGGAAAGATAAAAAATCCATCAAACTATCTAGGGTAATGGAGACCTTTCAAACAGCAGAGAGTATCCTGGTGAGAAAGTACCCCAGGACACCTCCACTGCAAGGTCACAGGGTTAACCTCAGATATACTGCCCTGACCCTTTTGTGCATAGGCAGTATTCTTTCGAAAGAACTAAAAGCTGACACCAAGAAGAGAGCTCTTATATAGAAGACAGCACACTGCTGAAAATAACAAATAACTGCATATACTATATTAAAAACCCTAACCAATAAAATCATGTAACCCCAACCACTATCATATATATATATCTCTTCACCAATGTAATGGGTGTATAATAAAAAAATAGTATAATAACGCAATAAAATACATATTAACTCATGTATAATCATATGCATTCATTCATTACACAAAATAACATCCAAAAAATCTCAAACCATGATTCTCTAATACAATATACAGGGGTTGGACAAAAATATGTAAACACCAGGTAAAAGAACAAAATTGTAATTTGGTGTTGGATTGCCTTTGGCATCCAATATGGTCTGAATTCTGTGAATTGACAAATATAAGTTTTGGATGGTGGAAAATGAAATCTGATACCACTCTTAATGCAAAAATCATTCCAGTTCTCGCAGAGAGGCTGGAGGTGGAAAACAAGCCTGAACCTCGTTCTCCAAAATTGATCATAGTGGCTCTATGGTATTAAGGTCTGGCGACTGCGGCGCCCAAGGAAGGTGCGAGACTTCGTCTGCATGCTCATCAAACCATGATTTGACATTTCACACCAGCTGTGTGAATCGGAGCATTATTGTCTTGGTTAAACAGCGCTGTTTTTGGGGAAAAAATTAGGTTGATTTACTAAAACTGGAGAGTGCAAAATCTGGTGCAGCTGTGCATGATAGCCAATCAGTTGCTAACTTCAGCTTGTTCAATTAACCGCTTCAGCCCCGGAAGATTTTACCCCCTTCCTGATCACAGAACTTTTAGCGATTTTGCACTGCGTCGCTTTAACTGACAATTGCGCGGTCGTACAACATTGCACCCAAACAAAATTGATGTCTTTTTTTCCCACAAATAGAGATTTCTTTTGGTGGTATTTGATCACCTCTGTGGTTTTTATTTTTTGCGCTATAAACAAAAAAAAGCGACAAATTTGAAAAAAATGCAATATTTTTTACTTTTTTCTATAATAAATATCCCCCCAAAATATATAAAAAAAACATTTTTTTCCTCAATTTAGGCCGATATGTATTCTTCTACATATTTTTGGTTAAAAAAAAAATCGCAACAAACGTATATTGATTGGTTTGCTCAAAAGTTATAGCGTCTACAAAATAGGGGATAGTTTTATGGCATTTTTATTATAATTTTTTTTTTTACTAGTAATGGCGGCGATCTGAGATTTTTATCGGGACTGCGACATTATGGCAGACACATCGGACAATTTTGACACATTTTTGGGACCATTAGCATTTATACAGCGATCAGTGCTATAAAAATGCATTGATTACTGTAAAAATGTCACTGGCAGGGAAGGGGTTAACTAGGGGGTGATCAAGGGGTTAATTGTGTTCCCTGGGAGGTGATTCTAACTGAAAGGGGACTGTGTAGGAGAGATGACAGATTGCTGTTCATACTCTGTATGAACAGACGATCTGTCTTTTCTCCCCTCAGAGAAGCGGAAACTGTGTGTTTACACACACAGATCCTGGTTCTCCGTGTGTCAGCTGCGATGGCGAGAGCCCGGTGGTAATCGTAACCGCCAGGCACTCGCATCGGCTCGGGGGGAGAGCAGGGGGCATGCCCCTAGTGGTCACAGGGCGAAGCGACGTTACATAACATCGCTTCGCCCAGCCGTGACATTCTGCCGCAGTACAACTGTGGAGGCTGGTCGGCATGTGGTTAAGCTTTGACAAAAAAAATGGAAGCTGATTAGTTTCTATGCAGAGCTGCACCAGATTTTTGACTCTCCAGTTTTTAGTAAATCAACCCCAATGTCTGCACCATGGGGTGCACATGGTCAGACAAAATTTGTACATAGTCACTGGCATTGACTCTACCTTTCAAGTTCATGATGGGACCTGCAAAATACCAAGATATGGCTGTCCAAACCATGATTGCTCCTCCACCATGCTATACCGTTGACACAAAGCACTGTTAAGTGTGAAACGTGTCAGCTCGTTTGTCCCATTTTCTACTGTGGCTTGTATTTCTTGGATTTTTTACAATAAAGGCTATATTCCGGAGTGCGGCTTCTCTTTTGCTACAAAAAAGTTCTGGTCGTAAGCTTTGGAAGGTGTGTAAACACATCCAGAGGTTGGTTACAGTGTGAAACTCGATTCATCAGACCATATTGCAGTCTTCCATTCATTGATAGTCCACAATTTATGGCTGTTGCACCACTCTGTCCTCTACTGAGCATCAATATCGGTAACTAGTGGTTTGGCAATTGCAGCTTGCCTGTGAATGTTTTGTTTATGGAGTCCCCTCCGCAACAGTTTTTGTGGACACAGGCTCACAGCAAAAGAATGTGAGAAAAAGGAGGATAGCCTGTTTTAAGGCCCTCCTTTCCCTCATTGGATGGTGGCGGTAGGAATTTCAAGCCCGCCCCCCTCCCCCCATTGACTGATTTCAATGGGGGGGGTCTTGTGATAGGTCAAAAAAGGTCAGCTGATTAGGAATATTCTGGAAGTTCTGGGGGGGGGTCCTCTAGGATAGGTCATTCAAGGTCACCTGACCACCCCCAGAACATTCCAGAAATTCCCAGGATGCCTATTTAAGCAGGAGGCTGAGGAGGGTCCTTGCCATTCACCAGAGAAATATTAGAAGAGCGCCCCACTGATTTTGGTTGATTTTGTTTACAGTTTTAAAGTATTTATTGATTAAAAGACTTATGGTAAATTGTTAATTGTTTATATTTGTGAAAACCAATAAACAAGGTCATGCCCAGAATTAATCCAGTTTTGTGTGTCTAGTGTTCTTTGTATGTTTGGAGTTTATGCAGCCTAGTCCCATGTTACATCACTTCCACTTTCAACGCGAAACATATCGGCGCTTTTACACCTACAAATTATGTAGTGCTTCCATATTTTTGTCCAACCCCTGTATATAATCTATATATTAAATACAAATTAACTGCTTATAGAAATTTAAATGTGTATAAATTGGCATGAAAAGACAAAGCTTTTAGCCCCACAGTACTTGTATATTATATAATATAATTTGTGGGACTGCTTTAGCAGTCCCACTATTGTTATTCGATTTTATTAGTGGGACTGCTTTAGCAGTCCCACTATTGTTATTCGATTTTATTTATTTTTATTCCGTACGTTTTTTGGCTCTGCGTAACTTCTGCATACTTTTAGCTATTAAAACCATTCAACTATTAAAATGTTCGTCTCTTTCTGCTGATGATGGGACTTTTTCAACTTTTTTTCTACCATTTATACTTTTTAAAATATTAAGCTTTTTATCACTTTTTTTTAACATTGAAGTCAATGGGAGCATGCTTCAGATCCTTAAAATCTTCTTCCGCTCCCAAAAGTTTCAGCTCCTTCATACTTTCACCTACAGACGCCAAACAAACTTTAAAATGTTCACAAAATATTCAGCTATCTGGCTATATCTTTTCAGTTTGATATCTTTTACAGTTTTTGTGAAAAAGCTTTTTGTTTAGAGGTAATTTCAGGAAATTTTAGCCATTAATCAGAGTGTACTGTGTGGCTTTTGTTGCCATAGTTACCAAAGCTTCTGTTATACACAGGGGGGGGAGGTGGCTGGAGCATCTCAGCTCTGATTACAGAGCCCAGGGGAGGGGACAGACACACCATGTACTGAATTATAATAGAGGAATATTATGGGGCAGTTTTGATGGGGCAATTATGATGGGGCAGTTTTGAAGGTGGCAATATGATGGGGCAGTTTTGATGGGACAATTCTGATGGGGCAGTTTTGATGGGGCAATTCTGATGGGGCAATTCTGATGGGGCAGTTTTGATGGTGGCAATATGATGGGGCAGTTTTCATGGGGCAATCCTGATGGAGCAGTTTTGATGGTGGCAATATGATGGGGCAGTTTTGATGGGGACAATTTTAATGGAGCAGTTTTAAAGGTGGCAATATGATGGGGCAGTTTTGATGGTGGGAATATGATGGGGCAGTTTTGATGGGGACAATTTTTATGGGGCAATTCTGATGGGGCAGTTTTGATGGCAATATGATGGGGGCAGTTTTGCTGGGGGCCGTTTTAGCAATTCAGCTATTCAGCATTCCCACGCATTTTCCCCAGGAAATGCATTTTCTAGTTAGTGGGACTGCTTTAGCAGTCCCACTATTGTTATTCGATTTTATTTATTTGTATTCCGTACGTTTTTTGGCTCTGCGTAACTTCTGCATACTTTCAGCTATTAAAACAATTCAACTATTAAAATGTTTGTCTCTTTCAGCTGATGATGGGACTTTTTCAACTTTTTTTCTACCATTTATACTTTTTAAAATATTAAGCTTTTTATCACTTTTTTTAACATTGAAGTCAATGGGAGCATGCTTCAGATCCTTAAAATCTTCTTCCGCTCCCAAAAGTTTCAGCTCCTACATACTTTCATCTACAGACGCCAAACAAACTTTAAAATGTTCACAAAATATTCAGCTATCTGGCTATATCTTTTCAGTTTGATATCTTTTACAGTTTTTGTGAAAAAGCTTTTTGTTTAGAGGTCGTTTCAGGAAATTTTAGCCATTAATCAGAGTGTACTGTGTTGCTTTGTTGCCATGGTTACCAAAGCTTCTGTTATACACAGGGGGGGAGGTGGCTGGAGCATCTCAGCTCTGATTACAGAGCCCAGGGGAGGGAACAGACACACCATGTACTGATTTATAATAGAGGAATATGATGGGGCAGTTTTGATGGGGCAATTATGATGGGGCAGTTTTGATGGTGGCAATATGATGGGGCAGTCTTGATGGTGGTAATATGATGGGGCAGTTTTGATGGGACAATTCTGATGCGGCAGTTTTGATGGTGGCAATAAGATGGGGCAGTTTTGATAGGGCAATTCTGATGGGGCAGTTTTGATGGTGGCAATATGATGGGGCAGTATTGATGGGGCAATTCTGATGGGGCAGTTTTGATGGTGGCAATATTATGGGACAGTTTTGATGGGGACAATTTTAATGGAGCAGTTTTAAAGGTGGCAATATGATGGGGCAGTTTTGATGGGGGGCATTTTTGATGGTGGCAATATGATGGGGCAGTTTTGATGGGGACAATTTTGATGGGGCAATTCTGATGGGGCAGTTTTGATGGTGGCAATATGATGGGGCAGTTTTGCTGGGGTCCGTTTTAGCAATTCAGCATTCCCACGCATTTTCCCCAGGAAATGCATTTTCTAGTTTATTTTTATTTCTTTATTCCGTATGTTTTTTGGCTCTGCGTAACTTCTGCCTACTTTCAGCTATTAAAACCATTCAACTATTAAAATGTTCGTCTCTTTCAGCTGATGATGGGACTTTTTCAACTTTTTTCTACTATTTATACTTTTTAAAATATTAAGCTTTTTAACACTTTTTTTTCATTGAAGTCAATGGGAGCATGCTTCAAATCCCTAAAATCTTCTTCCGCTCCCAAAAGTTTCAGCTCCTTCATACTTTCACCTACAGACGCCAAACTTTAAAATGTTCACAAAATATTCAGCTATCTGGCTATATCTTTTCAGTTTGATATCTTTTACAGTTTTTGTGAAAAAGCTGTTTGTTTAGTGGTCATTTCAGGAAATTTTAGCCATTAAACACAATGTACTGTGCTGCTTATGTTGCCATGGTTACCAAAGCTTCTGTTATACACAGGGGGGGAGGTGGCTGGAGCATCTCAGCTCTGATTACAGAGCCCGGGGGAGGGGACAGACACACCATGTACTGATTTATAATAGAGGAATATGATGGGGCAGTTTTGATGGGGCAATTCTGATGGGGCAGTTTTGATGGGGCAATTCTGATGGGGCAGTTTTGATGGTGGCAATATGATGGGGCAATTCTGATGGGGCAGTTTTGATGGTGGCAATATGATGGGGCAATTCTGATGGGGCAGTTTTGATGGTGGCAATATGATGGGGCAGTTATGATGGATACAATTTTAATGGAGCAGTTTTAAAGGTGGCAATATGATGGGGACAGTTTTGATGGGGGCAGTTTTGTTGGGGGCAATTTTGATGGGGGTAGTTTTGATGGGGAAGTTTTGATGGTGGCAATATGATGGGGCAAATTTGATGGGGCAATTTTGATGGGGCAATTAGGATGGGGCAGTTTTGATGGTGGCAATATGATGGGGCAGTTTTGATGGGGCAGTTTTGATGGGGCAATTATGATGGGGCAGTTTTGATGGTGGTAATATGATGGGGCAGTTTTAATGGGGACAATTTTGATGGGGCAATTCTGATGGGACAGTTTTGATGGCAATATGATGGGGCAGTTTTGATGGTGGCAATATGATGGGGCAGTTTTGATGGGGCAGTTTTGATGGGGCAATTCTGATAGGGCAGTTTTGATGGGGCAATTCTGATGGGGCTGTTTTGATGGTGGCAATATGATGGGGCAATTCTGATGGGGCAGTTTTGATGGTGGCAATATTATGGGGCAGTTTTGATGGGGACAATTTTAATAGAGCAGTTTTAAAGGTAGCAATATGATGGGGCAGTTTTGATAGTGGTAGTTTTAATGGTGGCAATATGATAGGGCAGTTTTGATGGTGGCAATATGATAGGGCAATTCTGATGGTGGCAATATGATTGGGCAGTTTTGATGGGGCAATTCTGATGGGGCAGTTTTGATGGCAATATGATGTTGGGTCAGTGTTGATAGGGCAATTCTGATGCAGCAGTTTTGATGGTGGCAATATGATAGGGCAGTTTTGATGGGGCAATTCTGATGGGGCAGTTTTGATGGTGGCAATATGATGGGGCAGTTTTGATGGGGCAATTCTGATGGGGCAGTTTTGATGGTGGCAATATGATGGGGCAGTTTTGATGGGGCAATTCTGATGGTGGCAATATGATGGGGCAGTTTTGATGGGGCAATTCTGATGGGGTTGTTTTGATTGGGCAATTCTGATGGGGCAGTTTTGATGGCAATATGATGGGTGCAGTTTTGATGGTGGCAATATGATAGGGCAGTTTTGATGGTGGCAATGTGATGGGGCAGTGTTGATGGGGCAATTCTGATGTGGCAGTTTTGATGGTGGCAATATGATAGGGCAGTTTTGATGGGGCAATTCTGATGGGGCAGTTTTGATGGTGGCAATATGATGGGGTAGTTTTGATGGGGCAATTCTGATGGGGCAGTTTTGATGGTGGCAATATGATGGGGCAGTTTTGATGGGGCAATTCTGATGGGGTAGTTTTGATGGTGGCAATATGATGGGGCAGTTTTGATGGGGACAATTTTGTGCAGGCAATTTTGATGTGGGCCATTTTAGCAATTCAGCTATTCAGCATTCCCACGCATTTTCCCCAGGAAATGCATTTTCTAGTTAGTGGGAATGCTTTAGCAGTCCCACTATTGTTATTCGATTTTATTAGTGGGACTGCTTTAGCAGTCCCACTATTGTTATTCGATTTTATTTATTTTTATTCCGTACGTTTTTTGGATCTGCGTAACTTCTGCATACTTTCAGCTATTAAAACCATTCAACTATTAAAATGTTCGTCTCTTTCAGCTGATGATGGGACGTTTTCAACTTTTTTTCTACTATTTATACTTTTTAAAATATTAAGCTTTTTAACACTTTTTTTAACATTGAAGTCAATGGAGCATGCTTGAAATCCTTAAAATCTTCTTCCGCTCCCAAAAGTTTCAGCTCCTTCATACTTTCACCTACAGATGCCAAACAAACTTTAAAATGTTCACAAAATATTCAGCTATCTGGCTTTTCAGTTTGATATCTTTTACAGTTTTTGTGAAAAAGCTTTTTGTTTAGAGGTCATTTCAGGAAATTTTAGCCATTAATCAGAGTGTACTGTGTTGCTTTTGTTGCCATGGTTACCAAAGCTTCTGTTATACACGGGGGGGAGGTGGCTGGAGCATCTCAGCTCTGATAACAGAGCCCGGGGGAGGGGACAGACACACCATGTACTGATTTATAATAGAGGAATATGATGGGGCAGTTTTGATGGGGCAATTCTGATGGGGCAGTTTTGATGGGACAATTCTGAGGGGCAGTTTTGATGGGGGCAGTTTTGATGGGGGCAGTTTAGATGGTGGCAATATGATGGGGCAGTTTTGATGGGGCAATTCTGATGGGGCAGTTTTGATGGTGGCAATATGATGGGGCAGTTTTGATGGTGGCAATATGATGGGGCAGCTTTGATGTGGACAATTTTGATGGGGCAATTCTGATGGGGCAGTTTTGATGGCAATATGATGGGGGTAGTTTTGCTGGGGGCCGTTTTAGCAATTCAGCTATTCAGCATTCCCACGCATTTTCCCCAGGAAATGCATTTTCTAGTAATATTTGATAGACAAAAATGCTCATAACATAGTAAGAACCCAAAATCATCAGTAACAAAATTAGACCCAACAAAATAAATGAAAAACAAAACATTAACGTTCATATACTAATTGAGCCTGTATTATACAGACAAATGAAACAAGTAACTTAGTGACAAAAGGTCAAATATAGCAAGGAACAAGAATTATCACCTGATAGATGCAGACAAATGGCCCAGCAGACACCTGTGGGGCAAGCAGTATGCTGCTATGTGTATTTATTTTTACAAAATACACACACTGGTAGTATTGTCACAAAAGGCAGATCTGCATTTAAGGTTCAAACATGTTGAGTCTGAAAGAGATGTTTGTAATATAGAATTACTTTTTTTTTCTTTTTGCATTGATTGCCTGTCTGATGGAAAATGTCTGTCAAAAGAGGTTATAAAACTTAAGTCTTGTTCTGGTTTTGTAATCTTAGTGCATTCTTGTGGATAGGAATCACATTTCTGTACATAGAAAATTGAAAGTTAGACCTCAGTGACATTATTTTATGAAGCCACTACAGAGCCAGAGGAGATTGAACGTTATTATAGCAAGTTTATGTAATAATAAACATAACACAACTTACATGCCTTCTAATTACAACATTTCTTCAAAGGAAGACAGTACAACATCATTAAAGTGATTGTAAAGGCTAGTTTTTTTTGTTAAATAACAAACATATCATACTTACCTCCACTGTGCAGCTCGTTTTGCACAGAGTGGCCCTGAACATCCTCTTCTGGGGTCCCTCGGCAGCTCTCATGGCTCCTCCCCGCATGAGATAACCCCCTAGGAGAAGCGGTCTCCCAGGGGGGTTACCTTGCGGGTGCGCTCCCGAGTCCAGCATTTGCGTCCATAGACACAAATGCCAGACTTGGCCCCGCCCCCGGCGTCCACGTCAATGGATTTGATTGACAGCAGCGGGAGCCAATAGGTGCACTGTTATCAATCTATCCAATCAAGAGCTGAGAACCCCGGGCAGAGGAGCGCATCTCCGTCGGGTTAAATTCCAGGGTTCAAGTAAGTGAAACGGGGGGGCTGGGGGGCCGGTCACTGCCAGGTGTTTTTTCACCTTAATGGATAGGATCTATTAAGGTGAAAAAACACAAGGATTTATAACCCCTTTAAGGTCTTGGATAGATGGTATTAAAGGAAACAATTAGACCACCACTAAAGCACTGAGATACAGCTTTTTCTTCTTAAAGCAGAATGTGTTTACACATCTAACTTCCAGCACAAAACCCAAAAATAAGACACTCAGTCACTGTTTACAGGTAAGTCCTCTCACTTACCTATGAAGAGAAATGGAGCTCCCTGTTTTGGGGTCTTGTGCTGGAATTGAGGAAAGTCAGTATAAATACCTTTTTGTTTTAACAAGCCATTTCTGTATCTCACATTTATTTAAAGGAAATGAACATACACAAATAATTTTACATATACAGTATGTCACCAAATCTCTTTAACAGCCATTAATGTCTAAACCATTGGCAACAAGAGTGAGTACACCCCTAAGTGAAAATGTCCAAATTGGGCCCAGAGTGTCAATATTTTGTGTGGACACCATTATTTTCCAGCACTGTCTTAACCCTCTTGGGCATGGAGTTCACCAGAGCTTCACAGGTTGTCACTGGAGTCCTCTTCCATTCCTCCATGATGACATCATGGAGCTGGTGAATGTTAGAGAGTCCTTTTGCTTCTCCACCTTCCGTTTGAGGATGCCCCGCAGATGGTCAATAGGGTTAGGTCTGGAAACATGCTTGGCCAGTCCATCACCTTTACCCTCAGCTTCTTTAGGAAGGCAGTGGTCGTCTTGGAGGTGTGTTTGGGGTTGTTATCATGTTGGAATACTCCCCCAGTCTGCTAAGGGAGGGGATCATGCTCTGCTTCAGTATGTCACAGTATCATTCATGGTTCCTCAATGAACTGTAGCTCCCCAGTGCCAGCAGCACTCATGCAGCCCCAGACCATGACACTCCCACCACCATGCTTGACTGTAGGCAAGACACACTTATCTTTGTACTCCTCACCTGGTTGCCGCCACACACGCTTGACACCATCTGAACCAAATAAGTTTATCTTGGTCTCATCAGACCACAGGACATGGTTCCAGTATTCCATGTCCTTAGTCTGCTTGTCTTCAGCAAACTGTTTGCTGGCTTTCTTGTGCATCATCTTTGGAAGAGGCTTCCTTCTCAGATGACAGCCATGCAGACCAATTTGATGTGGTGTGCGGCGTATGGTCTGAGCACTGACAGGCTGACCTCCCACCCCTTCAACCTCTGCAGCAATGCTGGCAGCACTCATACATCTATTTCCCAACAACAACCAATGCATATGACACTGAACATGTGCACTAAACTTGTTTGGTTGACCATAGCGAGGCCAGTTCTGAGTGGAACCTGTCTTGCTAAACCCCTGTATGTTCTTGGCCACAGTGCTGCAGCTCAGTTTCAGGGTCTTGGCAATCTTCTTATAGCATAGGCCATCTTTATGTAGAGCAACAATTCTTTTTTTCAGATCCTCAGAGAGTTCTTTGCCATAAGGTGCCATGTTGAACTTCCAGTGACCAGTATGAGAACGTCAGAGCGATAACACCAAATTTAACACACCTGCTCCCCATTCACACCTGAGACCTTGTAACACTAATGAGTCACATGACACCGGGGAGGGAAAATGGCTAATTGGGCCCAATTTGGATATTTTCACTTAGGGATGTACTCACTTTTGTTGCCAGCGGTTTAGACTGATGGCTGTGTTAGATTAATGGCTGTGTGTTGAGTTATTTTGAGGGGACAGCAAATTTACACTGTTATACAAGCTGTACACTCACTACTTTACATTGTAGTAAAGTGTCATTTCTTCAGTGTTTTCACATGAAAAGATATAATAAAATATTTACAAAAATGTGATTGGTGTACTCACTTTTGTGATATACTGTATATGTGTGAATATATATATATATATATATATATATATATATATATATATATATATATATATATATATATAAACATTTATTAAAAAACTAATATGCACTCACAAAAAATATAAACAGCAATTTGCTTATCTCTATGACATCCAATCAGACTAAGGCAAAATGTTGGCCCTCAACTTCTGGTCGCAATGCCCAACGACATCACCCGTCTCCTCCCTATGTGTTATGTTGCACCCATGTGACTTCTTCAGGGGCAAAATCAAATATGTTCTCCTTTATTCATTCTACTAAGCTAGTTTTCTATCGACATGGATAACAAATATGAAGTTACCATGTAGAGAGTTATTAAAGACTGTAGCACAGACTTCATATGAAAGGGATGTATTCTTCTTGTCTGATTTTTTTTTATTACATACTAAAAATTAAACAAGATTCAAAGGAGTTGCACATTTTTACATCAATTAAAAAAAGATAACATTCTCTTTATGGTAAGGCTAACTAACCAGATACCCTACCCTTAAACTGAACTTTACTCATAACAACTTGATAAAAAAGAATGTTCTTTAGCGAGGAACAAACATTCCACATTAATTATTATGCTACCAAAATTAGTGTGTGCTGTAAATTGCCTCCAGCATTTTCCCAGTTTCTTCTTGCTAGAGGTTGCCATTTTGCCGAAGCCCAGAGCCCCTAGGCAACAGTAAATCTTTAGGGTGTCAGGCAAATCATTCTCTAGTGCAAGGGTCTTCAAACTATGGCCCTCCAGTTGTTCTAGAACTACAATTCCCATCATGCCTAGCCATGTCTGTGAATGTCAGAGTTTTACAATGACTCATGGGATGTGTAGTTCCGCAACAGCTGGAGGGACGTAGTTTGAGGATCCCTGCTCTAGTGGCTGTGATTTTAGGCACAGCCCCAAAAAATAGAGAACAATGGAGCAAGTGCAGAGCAGTGTAAAACAGTGTATTACTGGATTTTAAACAGTAAAGGCACTTCTTCTTTATGTTTTACACAGCTCTGTCTGCAAAAGGGGACAGCCTGAAGTCATCTAGCAGGACTTCATTTTCTGACTAAACTTCCATTTTAAGCTCAGAAAACTTGATCAGGATCATAAACTGATAAGACTCAAGATAGTAAAGGATGTTTACACTAGTAACCCGCTTAAAGTTCTACACGAATTTCAACAGTGCCTATCTCAGCTCTATGCCTCTGAGGGGGGTATTTTCCTTCATCCAGGCTGACAAAGTATTAGGTGGGATGACACTGCCCTCAATTAGTACCTCACGGAGAGAGTGGCTAGAAGGTCCCATTACAATTGAAGAAGCCCTCCTAGCCATTAAGGCCATGCATGCCAACAAACATTGGGCAGCACAGTGGGGTAGTGAGTAGCACTCTCACCTAGCAGTAAGAAGGGTCGCTGGTTCAAATCCCAACCACAAAACTACCTGCCTGGAGCACGTTCTCCCTGTGCCTGCGTGGGTTTCCTCCAGGTACTCCGGTTTCCTCCCACACTCCAAAGACATGCTGGTAGGTTAATTGGCTTCTGTCCAAAATTGGCCCTAGTATATGAATGTTAGGGACCTTGGATTGTGGGCTCTTTGAGGGTAGAGGCCGATGTGAGTGTGTGATATATGTGTGGACCTTAAATAAAAATAGGGATAATTCTAGACACGCACCCACACTCGCTCAGGTTGAACTCGATGGACTGGTGTCTTTATTCAACCTTACTAACTATGTAACTATGTAATATTCAGGCCCTGATGGCCTTCCAGCCTCCTGTTATAAAAGTTTGCAGATTATTTAGCACCACTACTAAGAAATTCTTTTAATTCCCTAGTTAAAGAACAGTCGTTCCACCTACAGACCTTAACCACCACAATATTGATGATTCCTAAACCAGACATAGATAACTCCCTATGGTCCAATTGTCACCCCATTTTCTTGCTAAATCATGAAGTTAAGCTACTTGTAATGATACTCTTATGCCGCATACACATTTTCCACCAACAAAACCATGGATTTTTGTTCGAAGGATGTTGGCTCAAACTTGTCTTGCATACACACGGTCCCACAAATGTTGGCCAACAATTACAAACGTGAGAACGCGGTGACGTACAACACGTACGACGAGCATATAAAAAGAAAGTTCAATAGCCAGTGCGCCACCCTTTGGGCTCTTTCTGCTAATCTCGTGTTTATCTTGTGTTAGTAGAAGTTTGGTGAGAGACGATTGTCGCTTTTCAGCCTCGTGCTTTTCAGTTCGTTTCTGCTTTTCAGTTTGTGCTTGTGGGTTCTTCTCTGTTCTTCAGTGCATGTTGTCAGTTCATTCCTGTCTTTCAGTGCATTCTATTTATAGTTCGCTTCTGTTTTTCAGTGTGTTCTTGTCCTTTCGTTTCTGATTTCCAGCTCGTTCTTCTCAGGTCCTTTCTGATTTTCAGTGAGTTCTATTAGTTCCTTCTGACCTGCCGACCGTATTCTAACCATGTTGCGGTTATGTTCTCGCCGGAGAGCTCGTGCCGTTGTTGGGCTTGGTGTTGGAGTTCTTGCATTGACCCAAGTCCAGTCTATGAACAGGGTCAGGAGGAGTTCATGGACTCAAGAATTGGTTATTTAACTACTTGACCACTGGGCACTTAAACCCCCTTAATAACCAGACCAATTTTCAGCTTTTGGTGCTCTCACATTTTGAATGACAATTACTCAGTCATGCAACACTGTATCTATATGAATTTTTTGTCCTTTTTTTCACACAAATAGAGCTTTCTTTTGGTGGTATTTAATCACCGCTGGGTTCTTTATTTTTTGCGCTATAAAAGAAAAAAGACCGAAAAATCTGTAAAAAAATAAATTTTTCTTCATTTCTGTTATAAAATTTTGAAAATTAGTAATTTTTCTTCATATATTTTGGCCAAAATTTATACCGCTACATATCTTTGGTAAAAATAACCCAAATTAGTGTATATTATTTGGTCTTTGTGAAAGTTATAGCGTCCACAAGCTATGGTACCAATATCTGAAAATTGATCACACCTGAAGTACTGACGGCCTATCTCATTTCTTGAGACCCTAACATGCCAGAAAAGTACAAATACCCCCCAAATTACCCCTTTTTGGAAAGAAGACATTTCAAGGTATTTAGAAAGATGCATGATGAGTTTTTTGAAGTTGTCATTTTTTCCCACAATTCTTTGCAAAATCAAGTTTTTTTTTTTTTCTTTTTTTTTTTTTCACAAAATTGTCATATTAGCAGGTTATTTCTCACACACAGCATATGCATACCACAAATTACACCCCAAAACACATTCTGCTATTACTCCCGAGTATGGCGATACCACATGTGTGAGACTTTTACACAGCGTGGCCACATACAGAGGCCCAACATGCAGGGGAGCACCTTCAGGCGTTCTGGAGCACCCAGGCCAATTCTGACATTTCTCTCCTACATGTAAAAATCATCATTTATTTGCTAGAAAATTACATAGAACCCCAAAACATTATATATGTTTTTTTAGCAAAGACCCTAGAGAATACAATAGCGGTCATTGCAACTTTTTATCTCGCACGATATTTGCGCAGCAATTTTTGGAACGCGTTTTTTTTGGAAAAAAAACTGTTTTTTGCTTTAAAAAAAAACAAAACAGTAAGGTTAGCCCAATGTTTTTGCATAATATGAAAGATGAAGTTACGCCGAGTTAATAGATACCTAACATGTCACCTTTCAAAATTGCACACGCTTGTGGAATGGCGCCAAACTTCACCACTTAAAAATCCCCATAGGCGACGCTTTAAAATTTTTTACTGGTTACAAATTTTGAGTTACAGAGGAGGTCTAGGGCCAAAATTATTGCTCTCGCTCTACCGATCGCAGCGATACCTCACATGTGTGGTTTGAACACCGTTTTCATATGTGGGCGGGACTTACGTATGCGTTTGCTTCTGCATGCGAGCACACGGACAGGGGCGCTTTAAAAAATTTTTATTTTTTTTTATTGTTCATTTTACTTTATTTATTTTAGTTTGACACTTTTTTCCAAAAAAAAAAAATTTTTGATCACTTTTATTCCTATTACAAGGAATGTAAACGTCCCTTGTAATAGGAATATGGCATGACAGGTCCTCTTTACAGTGAGATATGGGGTCAATAAGACCCCACATCTCACCTCTAGGCTGTTCCTGAAATAAAAAAAAAAAAAAAAAAAAAAAGATCCTGGCTTCGATCATAGCGGTGAGTCGGTAGAAGCACCGGAGGGCGGCGGGAGGGGGGGGCGTCCCCTCTCGCCTCCCGTAAGAATGATCAAGCAGTGTAACAGCCGCTACGATCATTCTTATGGTGTAGGGAATCGCCGGCTGAAAAAGATGATATCTGAATGATGCCTGTAGCTGCACCCATCATTCAGATATCCCCGCACAAAGTCAAGGACGTCGTATGACGGAAGGCGGGAAGTGGTTAAAACGCTTTTTTTTTTTTAACACAAAGTTGTCCATTTATACAATATTTCTAACACATAGCATGTATATACCAAAAATGACACCCCAAAATAGATTCTCCTACTCCTGAGTACGGCGATACCACATGTGTGAGACTTCCACAGCCTGGCCACATACAGAGGCTGGGTACGGCTGAGCATGGCTGGGTATTGCAGAGTATCGCCGAGTATGACTGGGTATGGCAGAGTATGGCTGGGTATCACCGAGTATTGCAGAGTATGGCTGGGTATCACCGAGTATTGCAGAGTATGGCTGGGTATTGCAGAGTATGGCTGGGTATCACCGAGTATTGCAGAGTATGGCTGGGTATGGCAGAGTATGGCTGGGTATGGCAGAGTATGGCTGGGTATGGCAGAGTATGGCTGGGTATGGCAGAGTATTGCGGGTTATGGCAGAGTATTGCAGATTTTTGTGGGGTATTGCAGAGCATGGCTGGGTATGGCAGAGTATGGCTGGGTATCACTGAGTATTGCAGAGTATGGCTGGGTATTGCGGGATATTTCAGGGTATTGCAGGGTATGGCAGAGTATTGCGGGGTATTCCAGGGTATGGCAGAGTATTGCGGGGTATTGCAGGGTATGGCAGAGTATTGCGGGGTATTCCAGGGTATGGCAGAGTATTGCGGGGTATTGCAGGGTATGGCAGAGTATTGCGGGGTATGGCAGAGTATCGCAGGGTATGGCAAAGTATTGCGGGGTATGGCAGAGTATTGCGGGGTATGGCAGAGTATTGCGGGGTATTTCAGGGTATTGCAGGGTATGGCAGAGTATTTCGGGGTATTGCAGGGTATGGCAGAGTATTTCGGGGTATTGCAGGGTATGGCAGAGTATTGTGGGGTATTCCAGGGTATGGCATAGTATTGTAGGGTATTCCAGGGTATGGCAGAGTATTGCGGGGTATGGCAGAGTATTTTGGGGTATTGCAGGGTATGGCAGAGTATTGCGGGGTATGGCAGAGTATTGCGGGGTATGGCAGAGTATTGCAGGGTATGGCAGAGTATTGCGAGGTATTGCAGGGTATGGCAGAGTATTGCGGGGTATGGCAGAGTATTGCGGGGTATTCCAGGGTATGGCAGAGTATTGCAGGGTATGGCAGAGTATTGCGGGGTATGGCAGAGTATTGCAGGGTATGGCAGAGTATTGCGAGGTATTGCAGGGTATGGCAGAGTATTGCGGGGTATGGCAGAGTATTGCGGGGTATTCCAGGGTATGGCAGAGTATTGCGAGGTATTGCGGGGTATGGCAGAGTATTGCGAGGTATTGCAGGGTATGGCAGAGTATTGCGGGGTATGGCAGAGTATTTTGGGGTATTGCAGGGTATGGCAGAGTATTGCGAGGTATTGCAGAGGGAATTGCAGAGTATTGCACAGCATTGCAGGGCATGCAGAGTAGTAGGGATGGCTGAGCATGGATGGATGGATGGATGGATGGCTGGATGTCTCTGTGCAGCGCTGTGGGCACTACAGATGCAGCCCACAACGCTGCAGCCATCCATCCATCCGCCTCTTCGGTCACTGTGTACCGATCGGTACACAGGAGGGGAGGAGAGGGGGAGGAGAGGAACCGGCGTCATCAGATGACGCCGGTTTGTTTACATGTGATCGCTCCGTCATTTGACGGAGCGATCACATGGTAAATGGCCGCGATCAGCGGCCATTTACCGGGATCTGTGATGCGCCGGGTCCTGTGGACCCGGCGATCACGGATGCTCTCGAGTGCGCGCCCTAGGGGGCGCGCGAGAGCAGAATTCTGGGAGGACGTCCCTGGACGTCCTCCCAGAGTTAAACAACCGCCCTGTAGCCGTCATTTGGCTATGGGCCGGTTGTTAAGTGGTTAATCATGACCAATTCTCTCACATGCCTTTGCTGCAGGAGCTCCAGGAGAATAATCCTGACGATTTCAGAAATTATCTCTGGATGATGGACCCCGTTTTTCACCGTCTGTTGGCTTTGTTTACCCCCTATATTACCAAGCAGGACACCTGCATGTGGCAAGCCATCACTCCTGAGCAAAGGCTCGTCGCCACCTTGCGGTACTTGGTGACAGGGAGAGGTCTCCAGGATATTAAGTTTACAACTGGGATCTCCCCCCAGGCTCTGGGAATCTTTATTCCAGAGACCTGTCCTGCCATCATTCAGGTCCTGCAGAAGGACTATATTAAGGTAAGTTTTCTCCTTTAACATCACATTCTATGTATGTTTGCTAATGTATTGTATTTATTTCATAATTCCATAATTACCATGATTGTAATATGCTGTGAATGTCATCTTTGTCCTCATGCATGCTGTAAGCTTTTAAAGCTCCTGTTTTGTCCTTCATGCATATTTGCCTTCACTAACCTCCCAAGCATGTTATCCTGGGCCCAAACACACCTAGCCTAGTCACTTAACAATGTATTTTGTCAGCTCCATTGTAGTGCTTACCCTAAACACCCCCCAAAATGCATACAAATGTTATTGTTGTCCTTAAATTCAGGCAGAGTGCAAGAGGCTTTTTTTGGGGGGGGCAAAACTCATTTGGAACCCTCCCCCCCAACCGCTAAGTCAACTGATACCAATCCATCTGCTGACTTTGTCAAACCCATACACACTATACCTACCTCTTTTGTGTTCATATTTATGGATGAATTCACCAAAGCATGTAGTGCAAGGGCCTGCCTGAATACTTTCAAATGGTACTGTTTAAAGTTTTGTTCTCCTATTATCTTGATAGGTAATTGCAGAATGTTAAATGTGTTAAAAATGTGCTTCAATTTGGACAGTGTGTATTCATATTTTTGTATTATGACACTTCCTACCTGTCCAGTGGGCTGCCAATAGGGTAAGTAAGGAGGGACTGGCCAAAGTAACACACATTATTTATGCATTCAGCTCTCAATGAAGTGGAGAGGGTTACCTGTCCAAAACATCTCCCCCCCACCCTAAAATGTTTGCAATGGGCCATCAGAGGGGGTGAGGAATCTGATAAGTGGACCTTAGACTTTTGACTTTAAATACTCATTTAAATAAATGTTATACTTATGTTGGCCAAAAATGTTTGTGTCTAATCTGCTTGCAATGTTATGTGCAAAAGTACTCATTTTTTTTTCTTGTTTGACTCCACTTTTCCTTCCAACCCACAGGAATGGCAGACCGTGGCCTCCCAATTCGGCCAGCAGTGGGATTTTCCCAACTGCGGTGGTGCGATAGATGGGAAACACGTCAGGATTGTCCCACCCCCCAACTCGGGTCGTACTACTATAACTACAAGGGGTACAGTAGTATCGTGTTGTTGGCGGTGGTGTCCGCGACTTATGGAGTTTTTGTATCTGGACATGGGGAAGAATGGCTGTATGTCGGATGTAGGAGCCATCGCCAAGACTGAATTCTACAGGCATCCCCAGACTGGCAGCTTAGGCTTGCCTCCTCCAGCAGACAATGTGGCGGGCCTCCCATTTGTGTTTGTGGCAGATAAGGCATTTGCGCTGGGGGACATCTGATGCGGCCATTCCCAATGAGGACCCTCACCCCGGACCAGAGGGTTTTTAACTACCGGCCAGAAGAGTGGTGGAAAATGCCTTTGGCATAATGGCCAGCCGGTTCCGGCTATTCCTAACATCAATAAATATGGCCAAATACAAACTTAACCATATTATTCTGTGCTGCTGCATTTTGCATAGTTTTTTGAGAAAAAATGCAACCAACTATCTGGCCTAGTTGCGACTGAGGCTGGCTCAATGGAATAGATCATGATGGCTCTTGAAGCTGGCCGTCCTGGCTTGCCCCCCTAAATCGCCCGTGATATATCTTGAGATATCTTGAGTACTTCGTGGGTAGGGGGGCAACTGATATGCCAGATAATCTTTAAAAGCTCATTAAAATACATTTCTTGTGAAAAGCGGAACTCATATTTCATTTGATTTACTGCTTGTGTTTCTTATCTGTCTCCTAGGTTCTCCAATGGCCTTTTATTTTTGGTCATTTTTATGTGCAAACGTAACTATTGCTATTGTAACTTATTTGATACATGAGGTGACAATCTCTTCTTCAGCTAACTATTATGTTCTGTTGTGCTATGGGTCTGCTATACACACACAATGTTTTTGTTTTTAATGTATGTAATGCATTAATGATAAAAAAAAATCATCCTTTTAAACTCCATGAATTAATTGCTTGTAGTCTCTAAAATGGCCTTATTTTGGAAAATTTTACATCACAGTGGGGGTTATTTATTAAAGGCAAATCCACTTTGCACTACAAGTGCACTTGTAGTGCAAAGTGGATTTGCCTTTATTAAATCCCCCCCCATTGTCCCTGTAACTACAACAACTTACTCAAAAAAATTGTGCATTTAAAGAAAAAGCCAAACATTGTTGAGTATAAAACATTTTACTCCAAGCACAATCACATGTGCGTTATAAAAGGGTTTTTAAACAAAACAATATCTTTAGTGTATAACATGTATGTTTGACAGTATATATCATTTTTTGTGGCTAAACAGGCATGTTTAAAAACATAACATCCAAATCCCCAACTCAGGAACTTACAAAGTTCAACTTTGATTAAGTGATGGCCATATTAGTATGTCAAAACTGTGTTGATTTTGCCTTCATCAGATGGGGTGATCTCACCCGTGTAAAAACCAAATTTTGAAGATGCACACAAATTGGGACTCAAAATGTGGATTTCCATCTTTTCCCTACATCCATTTTGATAAAAGCACAAAACACACAGTGTGTCAACATGTGCTATCTGCCATCATGGGATATCAATGTACGCATTTTGTGGGTGCAACCCTTTTCTCGCAACTAAAGTAGATGAGAGGAAAGGGTTGCACCCCCAAAACACGTCCATTGATCCCCCATGATGTGAGCTAGCACATGTTGACACACTGGGCCTTATTTCAGAAAGGAAAATCCACTTTGCCCTACAAGTGCACTTGCATTGCATGATGGGAGATAGCACATGTTGACACACTGTGTGCATCTTCAAAATTTGGCTTTGCAATGACTTTAAAATTTTTAGAAAAAGATAAACAATAACGACAACATTTAATTTTTTTTTGTTTTTAGATTTTGGCTAAAACATCAACGATGTTGGTCAGTCTTTTTTCAACATCATTGATGTTTTCCTTGACCTTCTCTACATACCGATTGCACACCATTATTTCGCTGATGAGGACTTGTGCACTTGCACTGTTGAAATTAATTTCTCCTTCCACAACATCCACATCACCTAAAAATAAAAAAAAACACACCATGTATTATAAATATGCAGACATACATCTATTACCTGAAGCTGTGGTCTCAGACACTGACCTGTTGTGGTCACCAATTCGACCACTTCCTGAACCTCGGAATCCACATCCTCATGTTGTGTACTGAGTTGATCTCCTTTTTCAGGAGGTGTGGGGTTCCTGGTGTCCTCATATGTCCGGATTCTTTTCTCCCCTATGTGAATACAAAAAAGGTATACTTAGCAGACAGATATTTTAGGCGAAACATTGAAACATATGAAACATTGCTTGGAAGTGTCTGTATTGGCAGAGTTCCAAGCCGAAGACATGCTTTTTTCCCTTTCAATAGCTGGAATACTTACCTGTTTTGTTAAAGTTTCACACATGGAGAGACCCCTAGTATCCACTGGAGAACCTGCGTGGGACAACATAAAAAGGTTGTTCTGGTGTCCCACACTAGTGCTCCTGCGTCCAGATGTGTAAACAGCTGCTGAGTGTCTTCTCCTTAGTTTGCATTTCATTATAGTTACAAACACATCTAGACAACAATGTACTAAACTTCTTTTAATACTAATAGGCATGAACAAATGTAGTTAACCTGCATCTGCCAAAAACGTTGTATTAGTGGTAGAACGAACAATGTTTACTACGAACGATTACTGTGCCCACGAACCTCAAACTTGCCATTTTAAACTGTACAACAGTAAAGAAAACCACATGGAGCATTAAAGTAATAATAATAATAGGAACACAGGAAAAATACTTACTTTTTTGCAGCACTTTCCTGATCCTTCTATACTATGTCCCCAGGCTGTGGTACTACGACAGACTGTGTTTTTTGTCAGACCAGAGTGAACCCAGGCCATCGCTATCTTTACTTCCTTCCACACTTCCTTCCACATCAGCTGAGGCTCCTGAAGTCCAAACTGGGCCTTCCACCCATGAGGAAGATGTGGAGGAGCCCAGCTT
The DNA here is from genome assembly GCF_042186555.1 of Aquarana catesbeiana. Classification (NCBI taxonomy): domain Eukaryota; kingdom Metazoa; phylum Chordata; class Amphibia; order Anura; family Ranidae; genus Aquarana; species Aquarana catesbeiana. The sequence goes on along the minus strand of NC_133324.1, from coordinate 664,595,637 downwards.
GAGCTAGGTATAGCATTGTTCAACATATTTCTTGTCAAAAATTGAATGATGTTAACTAGATGTTATTGATCACTAATTTCTGATTTAACAAAGTGGTTTGCATATCAATAGACAGTAGTGGCCAAAAATGATTGGGACAAGAATGAAAAATGCTGGGGTCAGAAGGATAGTCTTTTTTACTTGTTAACATTCAATTTGCAACAGTCATGAGCTCAAAATTGTGTGTGATTGATGAACAAAAAACTAAAACTATGTACCATTTTCATACACAGGAAAGTCTCAGCCAGGAGGAGGGCGTGGCAAGCAGCCTGACTGAATCCCTGGTTCCTCCCCTCCAAAAGGACCAGGAAGGCGAGGAACCTGGAGGAGTCAGCGACTGCTTTAATTTGCCAGATACTTACAATGACCCCTGGCGGCCCCCGAGTCGCTTGGCTGTGTGATAGCAAGTAAACTGGAACGCATGGAGGAGGGCCAAAGCCTCATCTGTGAGGAGATCATTCTTCAGGCCCTAAACAAGGGGATGAGGGGCCAAATTACAAATAAAAGCCACTTATGTGAGTTGAACAATACTACTCCTCCACCACCTCCAGCAACACCACCAGCACCACAGCCACCCAACCCACCAGAGCAGCATGGAAGGAAGCGTGGAAGGAAGTGTTGAGAGTGATGGCCTGGGTTTGGTGTGGTCTGGCAAAAGACGCAAGCTGTTGGAAGACCACAGCCCCAGGACATATATGTCATCTGCTGCTGCTCCTGATCGCTCGGTGTCCTGGACCGTATTGTGCTCCCTATTAAATGGACTCCTCAAGTTACCAATTTTGAGAGTCAAATAATTGATGTCTGCCCTGGGGTACAAAGGCTTCACCAATTCCAACTGTTTCTCCAGCATTGCCTTCCTCTTAATTTAGTTATGACCCCTATTAAATGTCTAATTTTTTTTGACAAATACTTGGCTATGTGTTTTACTTCAAAAAGGACAATTTGTTTGTGAGTAGGCAGGCACATTTAAAAAATAAAATGTCAAATTAACAAAGGACACCAACATAGTTGTACCTCTTTGAGGTTAAGAAATACAAGATAATAATGGTGTTGTAGTAACTTGACACACAAAATGACAAAAAATATTATGGAGATCACTAGAAAAAAAAATATTCTGGAGATCACGAGAAAAAAAAATATGGAGATCAATAGAAAAAAAATATATATATTGTTCTGGAGATCATGAGAAATAATAATGAATCCGTTTGTCAGAACTCTGTGAATATCAACAGCAACGCAAACAATTCATTATTCTAGCATTATAAAGAAGAAGAGAATGTGCTACATTGAGAGATTTAAAAATTTACCGCGTGAAAAATGTGCTTCTGGCTGGTACTTGATTCCGAGCATGCGTGAACTTTTATGCACGGACTTGTGTACACACAATCAGACTTTCCGACAACAAAGTTTTGTTGGCGGAAGATTTGAGAACCTGCTAGCAAACATTTGTTGGCGGAAAGTCCGACAGCAAATGTTCGATGGAGCATACACACGGTCGGACTTTCCGACAACAAGCTCAGATCGAACATTTCCTGTTGGAAAATCCGACCATGTGTACGTAGCATAAGGCTGAATCAGCTTACAAGCACATTAATACATAAGGATCAGATGGGCTTCATTCCCATAAGCAAGCCCAGGGCACCAGGGCAATATCCATAGAGCCAGCTTACTGCTCTATGCAATCTATACTCATTACATCCCAGCATACCTTTTGTCCTTAGATATATGTAAGGCATTTGATTCAGTTTCCTGGACCTTCCTGCAGTATATGTTGCTGGGGTTTTGATCCAAACATTTTACAATGGATCTCCTTGTTGTACAAATACCTCCATGAGTATGTTCCATATGCAGGTTATAAGTCAGATCTCTTTTCTATGGCCAGGGGGACAAGACAAGGCTATAGGGGACAAGACAAGATTATGGGCCCCTGCTCTTCGCATTGGCGATAGAACCCCTAGCAAACGTGATTTACACTAGCACAAAAGTCCATGGAGTCGAAGTGGGCAGTAATCAACATAATCTCTGCATGTTTACAGACAATGTCCTACTGTTTCTTACTTCTCCACTCCTCCTTACCCCCAGCCGTATGAATCACCTGGCTAATTTTTCTCAGATCTCAGGTTGAGGTCAACCATAATAAATCAAAGGTACTCAAAGTCACTTTTCCTGAGACCAACCTTCAAATCCTGCAAACTGTGTTTCCCTTCCTCTGGCCAAACTATAGTTTGCAATATCTGGAAATGAATCCATATCAAATTAATATTTAGTGTGACCACCCTTTGCCTTCAAAACAGCATTAATTCTTCTAGGTACACTTACACACAGTTTTTGAAGCAACTCAGTAGGTAGATTGTTCGATATATCTTGGAGAACTAACCACAGATCTTCTAGGAATATAGGCTACCTCAGATTCTTCTATCTCTTCACGGAATGCCAGGCAGACTCGATGATGTTGAGATCAGGGTTCTATGGGGACCAAACCATTACATTCAGGAAACCTTGTTCTTCTTTACACTGAAGATAGTTCTTAATGACAATGGCTATATGTTTGGGGTCCTTGTCCAGGTGCAGAATACATTTGGGGCCAGTTACACACCTCCCTGATGGTATGGCATGATGAATAAGTATCTGCCTGTATTTCTCAACATTGATGACACTATTTATCCTGACCAAATGTCCAACTTCATTTGCGTAAATGCAGCCCCAAACTTGCAAGGAATCTCCACTATGCTTCACTGTTTCCTGCAGACACTCATTATTGTACTGCTCTCCAGGCCTTCAGCAAACAAACTGCCTCCTGCTAAAGCCAAATATTTCAAATGTCAGCTCATCAGTCCAGAGCACCTGCTGCCATTTTTCTGCACCCCAGTTCCTGTGTTTTCGTGCATAGTTAAGTCGCTTAGGCTTGTTTCCACAATGAAGGTATGTTATTTTTTTTCCCGCAATTCTTCCAGGAAGACCACTTCTGGACAGGCATTTATGGACAGCAGATGGGTGTACCTGAGTCCCACTGGTTTCCACAAGTTCTGTGCTGTTGCCATTGCTTGTCATCTTACAGTGTTGAAGGGAAGTAAGTATGATGTGTCATTCATCTGCTGCATTAAGTTTCCTTGGCCGACCATTGCGTCTATAGTCTTGTTTCTTTGTGCTTCTTCAAACGAGCTTGAACAGCACATCTTAAAACTCCAGTTTGCTTTGAAATCCTTGCCTGGGAGAGACCTTGCTGATGCAGTATAGGTACCTTGTGTTTTGTTGCTGTGCTCAGTCTTGCCATGATGTATGACCTGTGACAGAAAACTATCTTCCACAACCACTCCTTAGTAGCAGTTTTGCTGTTCCTCTCCCAGTTTTCAGCCTCCTACACAGCTGTTATTGTTTCAGTTAATTACCGTTTTTCAACCTACATATGAAATTGATGATCATTAGCACCTGCTTGGAATAATTAGTTAATCATACACCTGACTCTAAACCTACAAAATCCCTGTATATTCTGCTAGACCAAATTCGGAGAGGGAGAGAGAAGCAGCACAAGAAATCAGCCAAGTGCTTCAGTGCAAAGACCATGCTGATAGGAGAGAGCAGAGTAACAGAAAAATGAGCTTATCAATATGCTGCACAGCTACACATGACTGTGTTGTGAGCCAGAGATGTGGGGCCAGGGATGTGTAAAATTCAGGACTGGATGAACAAACATACATATCCTTTGGCAGATAAAACAGCCCTCACATATGCATTTAATCTGTGTATTTAGCTGCTTGCCTAGAGTTCAGCTTGACAGATACTAACAATAAGACCAACAGTCTATTTTCATCACTAGTAAGCAGCCATTTTTCAATGTCCTAAATTTCATTGTATAGCACTTCAGCTACCCTAAAATATCAGGTAACATGCATATCCATGACTCATTTGAACATACCATTAGCTATGGAACATATGGTTGCTATTATTGGCAGCCTGATGTAACTGTTTCTCATACCTAAGGAGATGACTTCAGGTTGTCAGATATTAACATCATTTCCTACATGGGATTGATGCTAATAGAAACTACCGAATTAAGGTCAGTAAGGAGTCTCTACTGCTCGTGTTTATAATTATAATGCTTGGATTACTTCCTAGTAGAATTCCTATATAATGGCTGGAAAGCACAATGATGTACTTACATTGTTTTTTGTCCCTCAATCAGTGAATTCTCAGGAGACCTGGACCTAGGTTGGGATCATTTTCACAGATAATGTATAGCAGATGACCATCGTCCAGAGGAAATACGGGGTTAATTATAGATTAAAGGTGGCAATAAAGTCAGGGTAACAGAGGTCAGGAAATTTTGTTTGCAATAAAATTACAGTTTTATGAAGGAGCCTAAATACACATGCCTTACATTTTGCTTGCATAGTATATTTTCTGTATTTGTGTTAACCACTTGCTGACCGTGCACTGTAGTTTTACTGTTAACAGTATGGGCCGGCCGTGCAGAATCGCGTATATATATATATATATATATATATATACAGGAGAACGCTTTGTCTATGTAAGCAACACAAAGCTCTCTTCTGACAGAGGCGATGTGCCGGTTTTTGTTTCCCTGCAAAGGGAAAAAAAAAATGGCACATCCCTTAGTAAAAGCATCACACAGTACACACAGTAAACATAGTTAGGAACACATTTTATCCTTTGATTGCCCTAGATGTTAACCCCTTCCCAGCCAGTGTCATTAGTACAGTGTCAGTGTATATTATTAGCATTGATCACTGTATTAGCGTCACTAAAGATATCAATGGCAGTTAGCCAGCTCTCACAAAGTGTCAGTTAGTGGCAAATGTCCCTGATCGCCTGCATTACTTATGTACTGGAATTTTTATTTGTTTATTTTTTATAACTCTTTCACGCAAACCAATCAATATACACTTACAGGGATTTTTTATTTTTTTACCAAAGACATGTAGCAGAATACATTTTGGCCTAAATGCATGAAGAAATACGATTCATTAAAATTTTTGTAATGGATATGTTTAATAATAGAAAGTAAAAAATATGTTTTTTTTTCAAAATGTATACTCTTTTTTCATTTATAATGCAAAAAATAAAAAAAAAAGCGGTGATCAAATACCACCAAAAGAAAGCTATATTTGTGGGAAAAAAATTATATAAATTTCAATTGCAGGACCGCGCAATCGCCAGTTAAAGTAGTGCAGTGCCAAATAACAAAAAGTGGCCTGGTCATGAAGGGGATAAAATCTTCCACAGCTGAAGTGGTTAAAAGCTATTTTACCTTTAATTACTTTCAAATTGCAATGACATGCATAGATGTTAATAGAGGCCCAAAGCACTGTGCAGTTAAAGTGTTTGTTACCCCATTTCATATTCCTCATATGTGCCGGATGTACCATGTACTTGTATGATAAAGTATCCTATTCTCTTTGTGTTGCTTCCGTTGTGTGAAATCCCTGGTGTTCCTGCTAGTCCCCCTGCTTTCCTAATAAAAACTGACCACACAAAGCAGGAGAGCACATCGTGGTCAGTTCTCTAGCTATGCTGGGAACTCAGCCTGCTCTCCTCCAATGATCAGACTTGTCCTGACATGCCCTAGCTGCACAGACATTCACTGGGAAGCTCAGTGTACTGCTGTTTCTCCCCCAGCTCTTACACAGCTGAGAACAGAGAGAATGTGATCACCTATAAAAAAGGGAAAAAAGGTATTTATATTTAAAGTTTTTTTTATATCTATACATACATTTTCTGCCTTTCATTTCTATTTTAAACTGAATGGTTTGTTTTACAAGGTGATCGATCACAATCACTTTAACCACTTCCCGACCAGCGCACACCGATGTACGTCGGCGGAATGGCACGGCTGGGCAAATGGGCGTACCTGTAAGTCCCATTTGAATTCCCCGCCATGCCATTGCGCGCGCACCGGCTGGGAGTTCCATGAGTTGGGTCGCAGGTCCTGCAGACTCGATCGCCACGGGGATACCCGCGATCGCCTCACGGAGAGGACGAACGGGGAGATGCTGATGTAAACAGCATCTCCTCGTTCTGCCTAGTGACAGATTCACTGATCTCTGCTCCCTGTCATCGGGAGCAGAGATCAATGACGTGTCACAGCTAGCCCATCCCCCCTACAGTTAGAAAACACTCCCTAGTACTGATGTAACCCCTCTCCGCCCCCCTAGTGGTTAACCCCTTCACTGCCAGTGTCATTTACACAGGAATCAGTGCATTTTTATAGCACTGATTGCTGTATAAATGACAATGGTCCCAAAAATGTGTCAAAAATGTCCGATGTGTCCGCCATAATGTCGCAGTCACAATGAAAATCACTGATTGCCGCCATTACTAGTAAAAAAAAAATTATTAATAAAAATGCCATAAAACTATCCCCTATTTTGTAAATGCTATAACTTTTGTGCAAACCAATCAATAATCGCTTATTGCAATTTTTTTTACCAAAAATATGTAGAAGAATACGTATCGGCCTAAACTGAGGAAAAACAATGTCTTTTTAATTATTTTTTGGGGATATTTATTATAGCAAAAAGTAAAAAATAATGCGTTTTTTTCAAAATTGTTGCTATTTTTTTGTTTATAGTGCAAAAAATAAAAAACGCAGAGGTGATCAAATACCACCAAAAGAAAGCTCTATTTGTGGGAAAAAAAGGACGTCAATTTTGTTTGGGAGCCACGTCGCAGTGCCAAATCGCAAAATGTGCTCTGGTCAGTAAGGGGGTAAATTCTTCCGGGGCTGAAGCGGTTAAATAGTCCCAAACACCACATAGTCTATATACTGTGGGTTGTATATGCAATTTTAGCCTCTTTAGGCCTAGTTCACACCTATGCATTTTTTAGTGCATTTTCAGTTTTGCAGAAACACACTACAGTCCATTTAACATGGTTTTCTATGGGTCACGTTCACATCTGTGCATTTAGGGCCAGGGACTTCTTTTCTGGTTTTTGGTTCCATGGACTTCAGTAGATCAAAAATGCGCATAGTCGTGAATCAGGCAGGTGAGTGCAGAGAGGGAGCTAAACCATGGTGAAAATGTATGTTTTAAATTTGCTCTGTATTTCTGCTCTTGGTCACTTAAAGTAGAACTATAGGCAAAACTTATTTTTTTCATTTTGGATAGAGTAAGGGAGGGTTAGGACCCCTGTCAATTTTTTTTTTTGTTCACCATCTGTGTTCCATTGTGGATATTTCACTTCACTTCCTGTCCCCATAGCCAAATTGGAAGTGAGAGGAAATCCTGCAAATTAAGTGACTTCCTTGGGCACCCCCAGATCACCAGAACTAGCATCTCCATTGGAATATTTCCCCTCTATTACTTTTCTGGGGACAACCCAAAATTTGGAATTTTCTTTACTTTTGCTTTCAATGATAACGGTAAACAGGACAAATAGAGAGGGTGAATCTCCTTAACGGGGGCACAAACAGCAATAAAAACAGTTCTAATCCCTCTCTACTGTATCCAAAACTAAAAAAAAAAAATTTTCCTTTTAGTTATACTAATATATATAAGCTCCATAATGCTCCTTTCACATAGGCATCATCCATTCAGTCACCGTTTTGCTAAAAAAAAAAAATGGATTCTGTTTACATCAGTTTTTTCATCAGTTATTTGTCAGTTTTTCATGCTGGATGACAGTAGATGACCAGTTCTCGGGTCACAAAACAAAACATTTGTAAAAAACAGAATGGATGAAACACGGTTAATCATCCGTTTACATCTGTTTTAAACGGAGCAAAAAATGCAGACAAAATGGACCTGAACAGAAGCGGATGAAAAACTGATGTAGGTAAAAGAAATGTATCGCTGTCTGTTTTTTATCTGTCAACAGACGGAAGAAAAACAGACATATGGAATGCCCAAGTGAAAGGGGCCTAATTAGAGAAGAATGCAAAAAAGTAACTACTTGGCAAAAAAACAAAGTAATTTTAAATTATTCTCTTTTCGTAATTTGTATTATTTTGCATTGTTGTTTCTACTGCTACAGTATATTACTAGACATCCTGATTTTTTTTTTTTTTAAGGAAGGAGGTCCTCCAAGAAATTAAAAATCCAACACCTGGACCCTTCTGACATTAGGGAAGAGTAGAAAGATGACCTCTTTGGTGTGGTGATGCTCATTCATTCAGTCAGTGATCTAAAGGGTGGGTCAATAACCAAGCTATATCAATTAATGTAAAAAAAAAAGCCAGCATGTGAAAGAAGAGTAATATAACTCACCAACCCAGCCACCAATAACTTCAATCTTAGCTATACAGATTGTAGAATCTAAATCATCCACCAGTTCTTAATGTGCAAATATCTGATTCCTCCCAGCAGACTGTGGTTCAACTTATTGGCAGTTACATTATAACTGTGTCCCCGCAAAGCTGTAGTGACTTAATAGCCCGCAGGTGAAACTCTAGCTATGTATTTTGCTAATTTCTCCTACGAAGCCTATTTAATTGTGTCACTTGAGATGAAAATCTCCCCTAGCCTCAAGTCTGAAATGTTGCAGTCAATACATAGCTTGTACTATCTACTGTATATTTTGAAAAACTGTCTGAAAGATCATCTCTAATGCCGCGTACACACGACCGGACTTTACGGCATACTTGGTCCGGCGAACCGGAGTCCGACGAACAATTCGATCGTGTGTGGGCTCCAGCTGACTTTTTTTTCTCAAAAGTTTGACGGACCTAGAAATAAAACATGTTTCAAATCTGTCCGATGGACTGGTGTCCAGTCCAAAAGGCAGCTGGTCTGTATGCTAGTCCGACGGACAAGAACCGACGCTAGGGCAGCTATTGGCTACTGGCTATGAAGTTCCTTGTTTTAGTCCAGTCGTACGTCATCACGTACGAATCCGTCGGACTTTGGTTGATCGTGTGTAGGCAAGTCCGTTCATTCGTAAAGTCCGTCGTAAAGTCCGTCGAAAAGTACGCTGGAAAAAGTCTGCCGTAAAGTCCGCTCATGTGTACGCAGCATTAGATTCCAACATTCCTGATATTTCACACCCATCAAATGTCTCCAAGCATGTTTTGACTAAACATAATTGGGATACATAATTTTTTATTCTAAGGAGTAGGTTAAAGTGGTAGTAAGTGGAAAGGCTGGCCGCAGGCGCCTGGATTTGTGGGAGGAGTCCGGGGCTATATAGCCCTCCCTCACTCCCGGGTTCAGCGTCGGCTCGAGTTCTGGGTCGTCGACGTAATTTCCGGTGGTTCCAGTGCAGTGTCGATTCGAAGCGTCTCGGTGCACCACGGCACCTCGTGCTTTCGGTTCTGGTTGGTGGGCGGGAGGTAGGTGGGGGGGGCCTCTTTGATGTCGAGGGGGGTGCCGGTGCAAGGTGGCTGGAGAGCATTCCTCGGTCGGACGGCTGAGGAAGGGGGGGTGCGGTCAGTCTCTTCGTTCACAATGGGCTGTTGACATCTGAGGAGGGGGGGCTTGCTGTCTGGCCAGCTTCACACTTCAAGGACAGGGGCATAAGCAGGCTGGGTGGTGCGGGACAGCGGCATGTTGGGGGGGGCTCATCTGAGCAGCACCAGGTCCGTCAGAGGTTAGCAAGCAGGGAGCCGGCGTGTCCTCCACAGGACCTTCCGGGCAAGTGGACAAGTTGGCTAGGACCATTCATTTCCTAGGCAAATCGCAGGTATGCAACAATTTCAATCATTCCGGCTGCAATTATAATCAGTTGTAACCTCTTGCACATGTGTTCTAATTGCTTTCGGGCTCATCCCAAGTCTTCCTGTTTGGTCAAACCATTCAGTTTGGCATGACTAAGCAGAGTGGAGGTTTCCACGTTAGGGGCTTATCTAGAGGGGCACCCATCCTCTGGTGTTAGGAAATTTCTGTTTGATGGGTTCACGTTTGGGTTTCACACAGGGTTAATCACGTTGCCTACTGAGACCTTTGAATGTAGGAATCTTTTGTCTGCAGACCATCAGGCTTTGTTAGTAGATGATCTGTTGGCAATAGAGGTGGATATAGGGTTTGTAATTGGGCCATTCAAGTCATCACCGTTCGGCATGTGGAGGGTCAGCCCGATTGGGGTGGTGTGTGGAACATTTTCTAATAAACATCGTCTTATTTATGATTTGTCCGCACCTCATTTTTCGCACGTTCCAAGTCTCAATTCACTGATCCCCTCTGAGGAATTTTCATTGAAATATTCTTCCGTGGATTCAGCCATTCAGCTCATTCTTCAGTTGGGTAAGGGGGCTTGGTTATCAAAAGCTGACATTGCTGATGCATTTAAGCTTCTGCCTATCAGTCCTGCACTTTGGCAATGGTACGGCATCGAATGGCGGGGCCATCACTACTTTGCTACCAAATTAACTTTTGGGTCAAAGAGTAGTCCCTGGTTGTTCGATATTTTCTCTCAGGCTCTCTATTGGATCTTGGGTCACTGCAAAGGGTGTCTTGGGGTGGTACACTACCTTGATGACTTTTTGCTCGTCAAGGACCCTGGCCGGCCACCCAGGGATTTGCAGTGGCTCACGGATCTGTTTACAGAATTGAATGTGCCACTGACAAGTCACAAGGTGGAAGGTCCTTTTTTAGGTATTACTTTGGATTCTGATCGCATGGTTGCTAGTCTGCCCAAAGAGAAGTTGGACAGAATTCGGCTGACCATTCACGCTTTCGTCTGGTCACCAGTCTGTTCAAAGAAGGAGTTGCAGTCGCTTTTGGGCATGCTAAATCATGCAATGAGGATCATTCCGCAAGGTAGGGTTTTTATCCCCAGGTTGTTGGCCCTTTTGCCCCTTTGTCAGGATGATGGTGCAGGTGTCAGCTTGCTAGCGGATGCACGCGCTGATCTGGTCATGTGGGACCGGTTCCTGCGGGACTGGAATGGCATTTCTTTGCTCATTCCCCAGCATTCTAGCACATCGCCCAGGGTTTTCACTGATGCAGCTACATCAGGGGGGTTTGCGGCCATGTATGGGGTTGAATGGCTGGCTAGCCATTGGCCCCGGGAAGTTTTCCTTTTGCCTAAGTTTGAACAGACTTCAGCATTATTTGAGACCTACCCGATTGTGGTGGCAGCTGTCACTTGGGGGCCAAGCTGGGCAGGTACTTCAGTCATTTTCTTCACAGACAATCTGGCTACCGCCAATATTATCAACAAAGGGAGGTCTGGGTCCCTGGTCATCATGTCCTTCTTGCGCAGATTGACTTGGTTAGGTTTGACCCACAGGTTCCATTTCCAGGGGGAATTCATCAGTGGGGATTTCGATAGGGCGGCTGATGCATTGTCTCGTTTAAAATTTGATCAATTTTTCTTGCAGCACCCAGAAGCAGAGAGGGTGGGCAAGTTGGTTCCTCCATTTTCCCTGCTCACCATGGACTGACAAGGTTTTGGACTCAGGCGATCGGTTTGGCCAACGCATCTTTATCCAGCAACACATTCAAAGCATACTCCATGGGTTGGATGAAATTTCAAAAATTTTTGAGGCTTCACCCTTTTAGCTGTCCGTGGGACATCAAATCGGTCATGGCATTTGCGGCCTATTGTCACAGTGTGTTGGCTTTGTCCGCTAGTACCATCAAGTTGTATCTGGCAGGGATACAGCATTTCAAGTCCTTTCAAGACCCTTCTAGTCCGTCCATCTTTGCTGATCACCCTCTCAAGGCCTTGTTGAGGGGTATTCTGAAATCACAGGGTCAAGCGCAGGCTTTCAGACTGCCTATCACTGGTCAGATGGTACGGGATATTTCGGATTTACTGTCATCATCCCCTTTTGGTATAGGTCCAAGTCTGGTGCTTAAGGCTGCTGTGTACTTAAGTTTCTTTGGGTTTCTTAAACCTGGGGAGGTTTCACGGGTCAATCTTCAGGCACCTTTCCTGTCCAAAGGCAGTCTCAGTAGGTGTCCGGACCATTTTGCCCTGCAGCTTAACAATAATAAGACTAGACAGGTGGGTCAAGGGTATGTGGTCAAGTTTTATGGCACCAATAGCAGATGGTGTCCGTACAAGGTACTGGACTCACTTTTCAGATTTCTGGCTACTTCCCCAAGGACAGCCCCTTGTTACCATTTCCCTCAGATCCTCTAACTTCTAAACAATTCATCGCACATATTAGGATCCTGATCGGTAAATTGGGTTTAAATCTAATGCTATTTACCGGCCATTCATTCAGGATCGGGACGGCATCTGCAGCTTCCAAACAGGGGGTGCCTCCTTTCATCATCAAGCACATGGGGCGTTGGAGGTCCTCCTGTTTTAGCAGGTACATCCCTGAACCACGTACGGAGGTCATTAGGGCATTTTCCTCTTTGCTGAATTGATGTTTGTTATCTCATTTCTATTAAACTTTCTGTTTCACACCTACTCATGTGTCTTTTGCCCTCTTTTCAGGTATACCGACCATTCAGACCAAGGCACACTGCAGGTCTTGGTAAGATACGATTATCGGTCTAGGAGGACTCTTACTACAAGTGGAAAGGCTGGCCGCAGGCCAGCCTGGATTTGTGGGAGGAGTCCGGGGCTATATAGCCCTCCCTCACTCCCGGGTTCAGCGTCGGCTTGAGTTTCGGGTGCCCATCCTCCCGGGTCCCACACTCTTTTCAGTCAGTTGCTCAGTTACTCTCTTAGTTTCATCCATACAGGGTATGCCCTCTTTTCAGGTATACCGACCATTCAGACCAAGGCACACTGCAGGTCTTGGTAAGATACGATTATCGGTCTAGGAGGACTCTGACTACAAACTCTGTTACACCACTTGCACCTACAGGAAAAGCTTACCTGTAGTTACTGTGAATATCTCCTAAACCTGCACAGTTTAGGAGATATTCAGAATGCATGCAGACGATGACATCACCAGCGCATGCACTCTGAAGGTCCGGCTTACCGTGCCGGACCTTCAGAGCCTGTGCCATAAATGGCGGCTCCTGCACACATGAATGGGAGTGACGTCATCGCGCCCCTGGCCATTTATGTAGCTGGAGGCCACATACCTGGAAGTAGGACCGGGGGGAAGATGTCAGCCCTCTCAGCGGTGACATTGTGGCACTGAGGGGCTTCGTTCTAAGGTAAGTCTATCATAATGTGCTAGCATGCGACGCATACTAGCACATTATGACATTGCCTTGCAGGGAATCTTTTTTTTCGTAACCACCTGCGGTTTACAACAACTTTAAATGAAAGCCCAACTCTAGGAAATCTGAAAATTCCTCCCAAACTGCTTGTTTAGGTGTAGGGGAGAGTAAAAGCATTTTAGTTACCTTATCCTCTGCTCCCCCAGCAGATGGTGCTCCCGCACTACCTGGCAGTGGGCTGTCCTTGGCATCATCACGTCAAGTGCAGAGCTATGGGCCCTGCATTGGTCTTGATCACATCATTCAGAACCTTAGCTCAGAACCTGGAGCATGGGGAAGAAGACACTGCAAGGATCGGTCCAGCAGCACAGATGAGCGAAGGATCAGGTAAGTAAATCTTCTGTTCTATGCCCCCTGGACCCAAGCTGGCAGTAAAGTAGTTGTAAAGGCTCAAGGTTTTTTACCTTCGTGCATTTTTTGCACGAAGGTAAAAAAACCTTCACTGTGCAGCAGCCCTCCCAGCCCCTCCTATTACTTACCTGATCTCCATCATGAACCAGCGATGTGCACAACAACCTTGGCTCTCCGAGGACTCTCACTCCTCACTGAAGCAGCAGTGGGAGCCATTGTCAATCACAGCCAGTGAGCCAATGAGGAGAGAGAGGGGACAGGGCTGAATTGCGTCTTTGTGTGTGAATCCAGAATTTCTGTGTGTGAATGAACACAAAAAGCAGTGGCACGGGAGCGAGCCCACTTGGGTGCCCCCACATCAAGCTGCTTACTCTGGGGCAGGGGTGGCCCGTGCATTGTGGGTGCATGGGCACCGCCCCCCCTTCTATGCGCCTGGCCCCTTTCAGGACGCCAGACGCATGGATTCCTATGGCAGAGGCGGGAGGGGTTGGTACTTTTTGAAGCACCTGATTAGAGCCAGAGGCTCTAATAGGCTTCAAAATAGGCTGGGCTCGGGGCGCAGAGTGTGCGCACTGATCCCACCCAATTGTGTGATGATAGCAAATTAATTTTTGCTATTTTCACACTAACGCTCCTCCCCGCCAATCAGGGAGGCAGGTCGTCAGACCTGTTTCCCGATTGGCCAAAGTGCCAGGGCATCCTATTGGATGCCTGGTGCTTAGGAAGAGGTGGCACAGAGAAGACAGGAGGACAGCTGCTCTGGTGGACTCAGGACTGGTGGTAAATGCTGGACCACCTGCGGGGGGTGCTGTCAGAAAGCCACGAGCGGGGGGGGCTGTCAGAGCCGCAAGGGGGGTCGGTGGGCACAGTGGCTGCATATACTGGGCACAAGTGGCTACATATACTGAGCACAAGTGGCTGCATATGATGGGCACAAGTGGCTGCATTTGATGGGCACAAGTGGCTGCATATACTGGGCACAAGTGGCTGCATTTAACAAGCACAAGTGGCTGCATTTGACGGGCACAAGTGGCTGCATTTGATGGGCACAATGGCTGCATTTGATGGGCACAATGGCTGCATATGATGGGCACAAGTGGCTGAATTTGATGGGCACAAGGGCTGCATATGATGGGCACAAGTGGCTGCATATGATGGGCACAGTAGCTGCGTGTGACGGGCACAATGGCTGCATATGATGGGCACAAGTGGCTGCATATGATGGGCACAGTGGCTGCATTTGATGGGCACAATGGCTGCATATGATGGGCACAAGTGGCTGCATTTGATGGACACAAGTGACTGCATATGATGGGCACAAGTGGCTGCATTTGATGGTCACAAGTGGCTTCATATGATGGGCACAAGTGGCTGCATTTGATGGGCACAGTGGCTGCGTTTGATGGGCACAATGGCTGCATGTGATGGGTACAAGTGGCTGCATATGATGGGCACAAGTGGCTGCATATGATGGGCACAGTGGCTGTGTTTGATGGGCACAATGGCTGCATATGATGGGCACAAGTGGCTGCATATGATGGGCACAAGTGGCTGCATTTGATGGCCACAAGTGGCTGCATATGATGGGCACAAGTGGCTGCATTTGATGGGCACAGTGGCTGCATTTGATGGGCACAATGGCTGCATATAATGGTTACAAGTGGCTGCATATGATGGGCACAAGTGGCTGCACATGATGGGAGCAGTGGCTGCATATGATGGGCACGGTGTCTGCATATGATGGGCACAAGTGGCTGCATATGATGGGCACAGTGGCTGTATATGATGGGCACAGTGGCTGCATTTGATGGGCATAGTGAGGCTGAAATTGATGGGCACAGTGAGGCTGCAATTTATGGGGGAGGGTTTCAGTATTTTTCAGTTTGTTTGCGCCACCCCAAAAATTTTGAGTACCAGCCACCACTGCACTCAGCAGGAGAGAGGGGCCTGGAGTGCCAGTGGGGGAGGATCCGGGCTGCTCTGTGCAAAACCACTACACAGAGCAGGTGAGTATGACATTTTTGTTATTTATTATTATTATTATTATTATTATACAAGATTTATATAGCGCCAACAGTTTGCGCAGCGCTTTACAACATCGGGGAAGACAATACAATTACAATACAATTCAATACAGGAGGGATCAGAGGGCCCTGCTTGTTAGAGCTTACAATCTAGAATTTAACCATTTCGGTACCAAGCCTATTTTTGACAATAGTTTGTTACACTCTGGAGTCTCTGGACTCTGGAGACTAAAATGGCGGTTGTTGCAATACGTTATGTCACATGGTATTTGTGTAGCGGTCTTTTAAATGCAATTTTTTACACTTCACTGAATTAACCACTTGCTTACTGGGCACTTAAACCCCCCTCCTGCCCAGACCAATTTTCAGCTTTCAGCGCTGACGCACTTTGAATGACAATTGCGCGGTCATACAACACTGTACCCAAATGAAATCATTATCATTTTTTTTCCCACAAATAGAGCTTTCTTTTGGTGTTTTTTTTGCTAAACAAACAAACAAAGATGGAAAATTTTGAAAAGAAAATCATGTTTAATAGTTTGTTATAAAATTTTGCAAACAGGTCATTTTTCTCTTTTCTCTTCATTGATATGCACTGATGAGGCGGCACTGGTGGGCACTGATAGGCTGCACTGGTGGACACTGATAGGCTGCACTGATGGGCACTGATAGACACAGTTAAGGCGGCACTAATGGGGACAGATAAGGCGGTACTGATGGCCATTGATAAGATGGCACTGATGGGCCCTGATGGGTGGCACTGATGGGTGGCACGGATGGGTGGAACTGATGGGCACTGATAGGTACCACTGATAGATGGCACTGATGGGCACTGATAGGTGGCACAGATGGGCACTGATGGTTACTGGTAGGTGACACTGATGGGCACTGATAGGTGGCACTGATGTGCAGCACTGTTGTTGAGGTACTGATTGTGGGCACTAATAGGTGGCACTGTGGGCACTGATAGGTGGCACTGTGGGCACCATTGCCTATTGCTAGGTGGCACTGGCAGGGGGCTCAGGTGGGCACTGAGGATCTGGCTGCAGCTTGCCGTGATCGGGACTGATGTCCCTCTCACAGCCGCCGGTGAGCGGCTTTTTTTTTCTCCTCACGCTGTCAGCGCGAGGAGAAAAAATAGCCGATTACCGTCTCTGTTGACATCACATGATCAGCTGTCATTGGCTGACAGCTGATCACGTGGTAAGGGGTCAGGATTCGATCTGTGATCCAGCAAGTCTCATAGACTCGCTGATCACAGAGCGCGCAGCGCGCACACTGCAGGGGACGCGCAGGCCGCTCGGGCACGGGAGGACGTCAATAGATGTACTCCCAGCAAAGCAGGTCCGCGCTGTAGACGTCATTTGGCTATAGCGCAGATCTGAAGTAGTTAAAAAAAAACTAAACAGTAAAGTTAACCCAATTTTTTTGTATATTGTGAAAGATGACGTTACGCAGAGTAACTAGATAACTAACATGTTACGGTTTAAAATTACGCACACTCGTGGAATGGCGACAAAATACGGTATTTAAAATCTCCATAGGCGATACTTTAAAAAAATTTAATTGGTTACCAGTTTAGCGTTACAGAGGAGGTCTTTTGCTAGAATTATTGCTCTCGCTCTGATGATCATGGCGATACCTCACATATGTAATTTGAACACCGTTTACATTTGCGGGTGCGACTTACGTTTTTTTTTTTTATTGTTTTTTACCCTGTCTCTTAAAAAAAATGATCACTCTTATTGCTGTCACAGGGAACTTAACATCCCTTGTGACAGTAATAGGTGGTGACAGGTACTCTTTATGGAGGATCTGGGGACCCCAAATCCCAATTTTGCATTTAAAAGTATTAAAAATGCGCAAATCTGCATTTTGGAATACTGCTTTTAAAAGCCATTGTCAGCCGAGTAAACTGAAAGTGACATTGTGACATCAATTCCGGCTTTGTTCGGGACTCCGGCCAGCTGGCGGATGTGCCAGCTGGTGCGACGGGAGACCCGGGAAGAGCGGCCAGCTGCAGGCTTCACCCCGGTACAACTACTTCCTCAAAGTGACATACAGGTACGTTGTTTTGCGGGAAGTGGGTAAAAAAACAACAACAAGCCTTTAACCCATGTACACACTGGTGCGATTTGTCATGCGATTTGACAGGAGGAAACCCCCCTGCCACAGAGAGGGGAGCCCTGGCGGCAGGCGCATAGGGGCAGCTATTTACCCTAAATATGGAACATGCTCCTAAAAGTGAACAGTTAAACAGTAAAAATAAATCTTGTTTTGGCTCCAAGTGATCCAACTAGATATCTACAGATAGGCCATTAAAAGCAATGCTCAAACCACTTATTATTGCCTGGTTAAGCAATCCATTTAATTATCCAGTAAGTTATTACCAGCCATCAGTTTATGTTGCAACGTTCTTAATGCCAGTACACCACCAGTGCTCCTTTCGCCTTCAAAACTGGAAACAATACCTGGGGCTCACAGGTATGAGGGGATATGAGACCTCCTCACGTTGACAGTGCTTAGTTAGAGAACCAATCACTAGGCCCAAGTATTGTCACATGGTTATATATGTGTGACCCCGGTGGTGTGGATGTGTCATTGCCATCATCCCATGTCAATTTATAGAGAAAAAGTATATGAACCTCTGAAGGGATTTTTAAGGCAATAGAAATTATCAATTTGAGTAAAATTTAATTTTATTATTGTCAATCCAAATTAATAAATAGAAAAGTACAAAAATTCAAAAATTAAATAATAAATTGAACTACAAAAATCCAAGAAATACCATATATAAACAAAGAGTGTGGATATCACATTATAAATGATTAAAAAAGTGCATTCACTTATAAGAGGAGAATTTTAGAAGAAAGTGATACATCACACTACATGATGCCAGCACCACAGATAGACAGCCGTGGTAACGAGTAGTGGAATTCCAACGCATTTCAACATGCTTATTTCAAAGAAAAGTCTTCTTCAGGGAAATGCATCACAGTCTAAAAAAAACAAAGCAGTAATATTATAAACTGTATATATGTATGTGTACTTTTTCCCGCATTATGAGGCTGCCACATTACTTACATCCTCCTAGAGCACTTGGTGGGTTAAGGTAATCTCCAATGTCAGGGTAAGGAGTCCTAATCCCCCATGGGTTTAATCGTGTCCTATATCCCCTAGTAGATTTAATCCAAGTGTTGGCGTTCCAGCATCAAGTTTCTGATGGCTGTCTAAAACAGGGCAAAGATAGGGGGTAGTAGGGGATATAGGACACTATTAAACCCATAGAGGATTAGGACTCCTTACCCTGACATTGGAGATTACATTAACCCACCAAGTGCTCTAGGAGGATGTAAGTAATGTGACAGCCTCATAATGCGGGAAAATGTACACATACATATATACAGTTTATAATATTACTGCTTTGGTTTTTTTTAGACTGTGATGCATTTCCCAAAGAAGACTTTTCTTTGAAATAAGCATGTTGAAACGCGTTGGAATTCCACTACCCGACGCCACAGCTGTCTATCTGTGGTGATTGCATCGTGTAGTGTGATGTATCACTTTCTTCTAAAATTCTCCTCTTATAAGCGAATGCACTTTTTTAATCATTTGTAATGTGATATTCTCACTCTTTGTTTATATATGGTATTTCTTGAATTGTTGTAGTTCAATTTATTATTTATTTTTTGAACTTTTGTACTTTTGTATTTATTAACTTGGATTGACAATAATAAAATTAAATTTTACTCAAATTGATCATTTCCATTGCCTTAAAAATCCCTTCAGAGGTTCATATACTTTTTCTCTAGTATTGTCACACGAAGAAGAGAGTGATGTCATTGATCCCAACAGTTGACGGTACTTCGGTGCAGCTGCAGACAATGAAGTAGCTATGAGGGAGTGCTGACAAGGTTAGAATAATCGGATCCAGAGGGCCCCTTCCAACAGACACACACATATATGTATATATACAGTATATATAACATACACACACACACAGTACAATAGTAGAGTCAGATCCTACTCACAGCCCTGCCCTGCTATTGAAGTTAGTGTGTGTGTCTGTACATATATAAGACCTCAGTTTAATAACCCTCCCAGCAGCGTAACTAGCACCAAACACCTGGGGTAAGTGCCCTGCACTTCTCCCTGGGTGCCCCAGATCCCGACATTGCAGCACCTCTCTTTAAAACGCATGCCTAAAGTTCGCAGCACTGACCTTGGGTACTATGGCTGCGATTTAGAGCTGAGTGCTGCCTTCCTTGTCTGCTCCTTAGCTTTGACCTGTCATATGAAACAGCCAAGGAGGAGCCTGAGAGGAAGGATATTTGCAGCTTTTTGCCATGTTGTATTAAAAGCCTGTAAGTTGAACTGGCACTTCTCTTGAGGAAGGAGTTCCCTTTATCACACATGGAAGTCATCAAAAACAGAAGGACTATTAAAACAGCAGCATTATTTTTATGCAGCATTCTTCAATGTATAGGACAGCATACAGAAAAATCCTCCGATGCATATCTTTCTGAGTTCAGTGTTATCATTTTTCAGTTTGAATCTAAGAGCTATATATACATCATCTGTCTTTGTTTTGCTAAATCTCTTAATGTTTCTTAATATAATGTTCAAGAAGTATACAAGACATAGACAACAATCTTTTACAAGGGTAACAAGGATATTTCTAAACAAGGAGCTAGTTTACTGTCCTTCGGACTTTAGGGGGACCACACTGTGGCCAGTGGGAGTAGAAAATGTCCTAGTGTCAGTGGGAGTAAACAATGCCACATCTTTAGTGGGAGAAATAATACCTCATCATTGGTGTCAATGGGAGGCATAGTGTCCCATTGTTGGTGTGAGTGGCAGGATCTATGCCACTGTTGGTGATGTCAGTGGAAGGAATATCATTGGTATTACTGGGAGGAATAGTGCCTCATTGTTGGTGTCAGTGGCATGAATTATGTCCTCATTGTGTCAGTAGGAGGAATAGTGCCCCAAGGGCCGGATAAAGGCAAGCAAAAAGCCACAGTTTGTCTAGCAGCTGCCAGAGAACTCAAACCCTGAAAATACATGTTTGGATTTGTGTAGATGACTGCAATGTGTTGATGACTTATTTCATGTCTTGCTTATTTTCTCAAAGTTACATTGGGGTAGATTTACTAAAGACAAATAGTCTGTTCGCTTTAAAGTTGCACTTTGCAAGTAAAGTTTGCACAGATCTTAGTGAATGAGGAAAGTTCTGATGGCTTTCTTCGTCCAATTATCAGCGTAGCACCCCCCTAGGTAGGTTGCTAGGATGTATAAAGGTTAGTGTAGTGTTGTCTCCTGCTTAACAGGAGGCTGTTAGGTAAAACATAGCAGCTTTCCTGCTTAACAGGAAAGTGACATTCTTTAGCTAGAAGGTCCTGTGTGTTTCACAGTGCTGCTGTTCTTGTATTGGCTCCTTATTATCGAGGCAACTTTGGAAGTTGCTGGATAAATAGGGGTGACTCATGCAGATCAGCAGCATGAATATGGATGCCATCTCAGCCAATTACATAGGGGCCCCTCTGCATGCTGGGAAGGGTATTTATATTCAGTGGAGCATACAGGAAGGGGTCTTTTCTTGAGAGCAGAGTTCAGCTGAGGAGGGTGTACTGTGCCTTCCTCGGCACCTGCTGCCATCTAGCCTTGGCTGAGAGGCCTGTAAGCTAAAATGCTGCTGACCAGAGTGCTCTGAAGAGCTGACTGAGGGGGATCCTTCCCTTTGGGATCACTGGAGGGTGCTGCTGGAGGGTTGGAAGGAGGCTACCATTCAATCCAGAGGCCTTGTGAGTACAGACTGTAAAGATCTTGGGGCCTGTTTTTTTGGCTACCCCCCTCTGTGCTCTCTGCTAAGAAAGTCAGCTACTTGGTTTAGCAGAAAGGGGATACTGGCTAGTGTCCTGAAGAGCAACCGTCCATTATTCCTACAAAGGACTTGCTCAAGAGTGTACAGTGTATCATGCGGTAATTCCACAGTTCAGTTAAAGAAGCTGTCCTCCTTGAAATTAGTTGAATTTGGAGTATCCCACTACATTCCCTTACCTATCCAAGTTCTACAATAAAATACCACAAACAACCAAAACCCCTAGACTGATTATTGTAGAAACTAGCGGAAGTAAGTATGCACCTGGCTGTGGCAGAAAATACTGTGTGCCTGGCTGCAAGAGTTGAAATAGGAGAAGATCCGGGTAATATATCTAGCGGCTACATGTGCAAGCAAAAATGCAGTTTTTTTTTATTTTCCTTGCATGTGATTGGATATCCTTTGCAAAGTGAAATTTCACCACATTCACTAAGCTCCGGGCAAAATTCCCTTGCAAAGTACAACTTCCCTTGTAAAGTGAACAGCCTCTTTGCCTTTAGTACATTAACTACATTGCCACAAGAGCATAGTTGTGCGCAGCCTATTGCATTAGGTTGTGCACCCCAAAGCTCAAACATACGTGTGTGTGTGTCTATATGTATATGACCACGGCACAGTGAAAGAGAAGCGCGTAAGAACTTCTCTTATGGCAGAACCGGTAAAGAGGAGATCTTTCCCATCTCCCCATTGCTACATAAAGCGATAATGCTAATGTGCACTAGATGATTAGGGTGTGCCCAGGCACATCTGGAAAACCCTGTGCACAAGATTTATTACCAAAAAATAATTATCAGTCGTTGAATGGCTACTGCCACAGAAGATCTTCACACTATGTGATGTTTATATGCTATTGAATAGACTGCATATCAGTTAACCCTAGTAGATTAAAACTTTGATTTGTATTTGATTGGAAATGGAAAGATTGGAAAATGTTCACACTACCATTCTGCTTATATTCGATTTTTGTGTTTACGAAATTGGTTTGCAGGCACTTTGGTTGAGTGATTTACTTGAGTGTTTACTTGTGCTTGAGCTAGCTTTGTGTGATACTCCGTCTTGTGCATGATTGTGTATACACACTAAGGGACTGTCAGGGCTCAGGCATTTGGTAAACACAGCAGCCTGTCTACATTCTAAAACATGCTTTACATTATCATTTATCTAAAACATCCAATCCCCCGGTATCATGATTCTCGAGTAATTGTGCAAAGAGGCCATTACTTTTACGTCTCCAAACTTGGCACTCACTTGGCTGACATTCAAAGTGTTTCCTTTATATAAATTGAGCGAGAACTGATCCAAACTGAAAAATTGATGTCACATGTATTAGAGAGAGCACTTTGTAAAGTATGCACTTAATGTTGTAATCATTATACTTTGCGATGCTGCAACTAAAGCATACCTACCCACACATTTTTCTCTTCTATCTTAGAACTGCAGTGGGAATTGTATTACTGTTTCCCAATGACTGTTATTAGTTAAAAAAAAAATCTAACATCTTTATCTTGTAGCTTCTTTTGAAACTCAGATTCTGTTTGCCAAAATCATGAAAGGAAGAGCAAGGCATGCAGTTTGGAAAACCAGGACAATAAAACTGGAGATGCATTCTAGCACATTTAAGAAGAATTACACAACTGTTTCTGGAATTGGGCACACACTGTTCTCACACTCTCTTTTTTCAATCTCCACACTATAAACTGCTGTGCAGACGTAGTTTGACTATTCATAGATCCCCAGACAATAAAGTTATGTATTGAAGTCTTGATCTAGCATGTTTTCAGGCAGATGATCACACATTTTTTTTTTTTAATTGTTTTGGATCTATAATTTTTTTCTTGTACATACTGCACTAGACATGATTATTACATTTACTTACCACAAAACAATCATCAATAAAATAATGTTTTGCTATGTTGACCAAAATGTAATAAACATTTAAAAGGAATTAATATTGGTTTTGCATGTATTTTCTTAAGTATGGTCATTGTGACTAAAAATAAAAATATTTTTTTTTTTAATCAAGTAAACATGAAATATTGCATATGAATATTTAAAAGTTTGTTGGTAAGCCACCAGGCTGAGCTTTAGTCTATCTTTCAAGTTTTCCTGGCTATTTTTTATCTGCTTTGCTGAAAAATCCTGTTGTTAACAGAGCTCAATATCCTAAGCTGAAATTTACTAATAAAAGTCAGAACAGGTACTTGTTTGCTTTACTAGTTACTAGTTTCTCCTTCCTCCTGTGTTTAGACAGCGCTCTCCAAGGTTTTAACTAGAGAGAGGGTGTCTGAAGGAAAACATCATATGCTGTGCTCTCTCCTTAAGAATCCATTATGCTCTTTGAATCCTGTGTCAGTGATGTACTCCATATGTTATTTCTTTATTTTTTGTGTAACAAAGAATTTATATAAATTGAAGAAACCAATATAAAATATCGCTTTAAAATTGTACAAATTCGAAAGAAATAACGACAATGGGCCAAAACCATTATAATTTCCCTTTAATATGTTTCCATTTTAACCATAGGTGTCACAAAATTCTCATACATCATGCTACTTGAGCTGCAACTGTTATGCCCTGTACACACGGTCGGACATTCCGACAACAAAATCCATGGATTTTTTCCGTCGGATGTTGGCTCAAACTTGTGGTCACACAAAGTTGTCGGAAAATCCGATCATTCTGAACGCGGTAACGTAAAACACGTACATCAGGACTATAAACGGGGCAGTAGCCAATAGCTTCCGTCTCTTAATTTATTCTGAGCATGCGTGGCACTTTGTGTATGCACGATCGGAATTTCCGACAACGGATTTTGTTGTCGGAAAATTTTATAGCAAGCTCTCAAACTTTGTGTGTCAGAAATTCCGATGGAAAATGTGTGATGGAGCCTACACACGGTCGGAATTTCCGACAACAAGGTCCTATCACACATTTTCGTCGGAAAATCCGACCGTGTGTACAGGGCATTACTGTTCTGTTTAGTTGTATACTTGATTTAGGCTAGTTAAAATCAGGACACTTGTACAAATTTTCTATCCATTTGTTTCTAAAGAAATAATTATATGGTGCAAATAGCAATATGATTGGTGAAGCCAGTGTATACAATGTTGCCATCATTCACATTTGCTGCCAATTGCAGTATGAATGTGTAAGCTCAGCCCTTGGCATGGCCTCTTCCAATAACTAACTTTGACTTCAGTCTTCCTTCCATTATCCACTGCACTGTAAGCATTAACTATAAAAAAAAAAGGGAAACACAGTTATGTTGCACATAGTAGCCAATCAGATTCTATGTTTGTTTTTTAAAACCACACTAGTAAAATAAAAACAAATTGGTTACTAGAGACAGCAAGCAGTTTTTCATTTACCAAACCAAGTTTTTAATTACATAATGGAACCATTAATGAAGTGAAAGGTGCCTCCCACAAGATTGGCTCACTCGTTTCCTGAAATATTTTGTGCTGTTGTCAACATTTTGTTGATTTGTTTCAGGATAGGTTGTTTCTAGCATGCTTCAAAATTTGGCATATACTTTTGTCATGTTGTAAACCAAGCATAATAAAAGTAATGATATTTTAATGTCATTTCTATTCCAAAGGTATGCAGGAATTCTGAATTATGTTTTTTTTTGCTCACAAACACAATATGCAAGCCTAAGGGAGAATAGTGATTTATAAAAGTGAGTTTTTATTTGATAATCTCTTACCAAACTATTGTGTATTTTCTAAGCTAGGAACCTCTAAATCACTGCAGATGTTAAGATGTAGGTTGCTGCTAACAATAGTATAACCAGCATCAATGTCTTTAAGGGTTATTTCTCACTTCCCTGTGCTTTTTTCACCTCCTCTTACCTAATTTGCAGGGTAATCTTAGCCTGGTAAATCCAGAGTCATCTTGCTGTGATCCACTGTTCTGCTGTCACTTGCCAAGTCCTGCTCTGTCATCTTCTAGCTCACTTACCAAATAGCCTGCAACAAAACCGAATTGACCCTGTCTAACAGTTAATATTAAAAACAAGGGGTTTAGTTGTACATATTTTCAAACATACTTGTAAGCTGCAGTGGCCACATCAAGGCACCCCAGTTTACTGCAGTCCTAACGCTATAATTTTGAGACTCTCTCAAATTGGAGCACATATATAGCAGTTGGATAGATTAATGGTAGGTTTGCCTGGATGAAGCCCAAAC
This sequence comes from Aquarana catesbeiana, assembly GCF_042186555.1. Classification (NCBI taxonomy): domain Eukaryota; kingdom Metazoa; phylum Chordata; class Amphibia; order Anura; family Ranidae; genus Aquarana; species Aquarana catesbeiana. Next base: position 664,570,070 of record NC_133324.1, on the reverse strand, counting down.
CTCCTTAAAGGTTTAGGGATGCATGGGGCACTCAGCAAGGGCACAATTGCAGCTGAACGTATCGTGTGTATGCCCTGTCCACACCAATTCACAAACTGTGCAAACAAATGGCAAGCACCCCAACCTATAACTAGCCTTTGCCGCAAGGAGCACATGGAAGGGCAATACCTTTAAAGCTTTTGTAAACCATGTCAGTGAAAAAAAAACTTTCCCCTGTAAAAAAACTGCATAATGTGCTAGTATGGATCACATACTAGCACATTATGAAATACTTACCTTAGAATGAAGCCCTCCAGCAATGCGCTGTCATGGCTTCCACCTTTCCCTGGTCTTTCTTCCGGGTTAGCGGGCTCTGGCTATATGAGTAGCTGGAGCCCTTGGCTCAGGCACATAGCTCTGAAGGTCCAGCATACCTTGAGAACGCATGCACCATTGATGTCGCTGGCTGCATCCAGTGTAAATATCTCCTAAACAGGGCACGTTTAGGAGATATTTATTTTACCTACCGGTAAGCCTTATTATAGGCTTACCGGTAGGTAGAAATCACAAAGCGAACTTTACTACCGCTTTAAGGAGGCGTGGGCTCCCTCCAGGCAAGCCTACCCTTAATCTATCCAACTGCTATACATGTGCTCCAATTTGGGAGACTCTCAAAATTATAGGGTTAGGACCACAGTAAACTGGTGTGCCTTGGCGTGGCCACTGCGGCCTACGCATATGTTTGCAAATGTGTGTGCCTAAACCCCTTGTTTTTAACATGAACTATATGGCTGGGTTTACACTAGTTCACACTACAGGCAGTCCCCGGGTTACAAACAAGATAGGGTCTGTAGGTTTGTTCTTAAAGTGGAGTTCCACCCATAAAATACATTTTGCAGAAAGCAACAGCATTATGCATCAGGAAAAACATTTGGAATTTATTTACTCACCCCTTCAGCACTGTTGCTATGGTGTCCTTTGTATTCTGCCACTTCCTCTCCATGGCGCTTGACGTTATTTCCCTCGGCGCCTGTGCTCGCTAGTGCTCCTGGGAGATGCTTGTCATCATTTCCCAGGAGTCAGTGGGCAGCACCGAGGGCTTTGTTGCCATCACAACGGGGAGGGTACTTCCAACAACGCCGCCCGTTGTGATGACAACATCAGAACTGTAATGCGCTGCAAGCCGTACCTCCTGCGCGAGAACGGGCAGTGCATGCTGGTCGCTCAGCTGCACCCGATCCCGGAAGATAGTGCTTGTGGGCTTCACATGTTCCAAGCAAAATGGAAAATGCCAGGAGACAATAATAAAAGATATCTTTTGATTGCTAATAGCATTGGGGAGGGTTAACACCCCTGTAACGTTTGTTTTGCTGTCTGTGCCCCTGTTCAGAAGATTTCACCTCACTTTCTGTCCCAATAACAATTGGATTTTGAAAATTTTGGGTTGTTATGGAAACAAGCCTTGGTGATAAAGCATCAGTGGAGGTACCTTTTTCCCATAATTACTCTTACAGGAGTGAATTTCCCTTTCTAGGGGTAGAGTTCCTTTCACTTCCTGTTTCCTCCCTTTATTTGTAAGTAGGAGTCATTTGTAAGTCGGATGTTTGTAACTAGGGGACCGCCTGTATTGGGTTTCCCCGCATTCCAATTCGCATGTCAGGAGATTGTAACTGGCTCTCTATGGAGCGGCTCAGGACCGAATTGAACAGGGGTCCTATGCGTCTTCTGGTCCATTTCAGGTCTGAATTCAGACAAAAATTAGAACTAAAATCGGACCTGAAACAGTGAACAGGGATGCACCAGACCACCTACTGTGCGTTGCTCCGTGCTGCAGTGTGAACCCAGCTTTAGACAGGGTCAATTCGGTTTTGTTGCAGGCTAGCTGGTACGTGAGCTGAGAATTTTTGTTTGTTTTTGATGTGCGTTGCCCTTCCATATGCTCCTTGCTGCAAAGGCTAATAATAGGTTGGGATGGTTGCCTTTTTTTGTTGCACTTGCTCTTCCACCTTCCCTTGCTTGTTTAGCTGGGTGTGCCTTCCAGACTCTTGCAGCCCTGATGATATTCCATCAGGTCCACCCTCTGCGTCCTGACTCCTGAAGCCTCCTGTGATATGTTACGGGGATATCCTAAGAGGCTGCCCAAGCAAGGATGCGTCATTCTCAACCAGGCGAGAATGGAGGCAAGGGTCAGGCCAGTGTAATAAATAATAAACATTTCTTTGCCCTTTTTTAAATGGCAAAAGGGGGAAGTTTGCAGTGGCGAAAAGTCAATTTTTGGAGTGAAGGACTACTTTAAATTATCTGGAAAAAATAATAATTCCTTGCAATTTATATGTATTTGGGTGTCCAAACACATAAAAATGGCTGCAGCAAGACATGAAGAAATGAAGCCTTTAATGGTATTTTGATTTCCTTTTTCATTAATTAGCCAGCATTGATTTCAACAACAGGAAATGCTGTGATCTGTGAACAAACCTTTAAGTTACTCACTACTATCAAATAATGCTGGTAAATAAAGCACTTTAATTGAACAGGGGACCAGTGGGTAGGCCACATACCATATGCTTCAAGCCAAGAAGCCAAGGCTGTCATGGAAACATGTACAGTAAATTATCTCTGGTGGAGCAAATTAGAGTCTTTCCTGGACAAGAAAGGTGATGGTAAGGACCTTACAGCATATGCTTTTAAAAACTGTGGATGACCAGGAAAAAAATTTATGACGCCCACACCTGTCCTTCCACCACTGCGTCCTGAATAATCAACCTCTCATGAGCTGCCACTTAAATCAAAATGCTTTTAGCCAACCCTTTTGGACCACTTTAATTCACTCCTATCCCGGCCATCAGCATACACCTCAAAGTGGCTATTAGCATACACCTCCGTGACTATTGTTATCTCACAAAGATAAAACTACCTTGTGAAAATAGAATTCTTCTTTCTTGTCCAGCAGGTGGAAACTCCTGTCTTCTCTCTCTTGCAGCCACTGCTGGTATCCAACACCAAGCTATTTTGTTAAATGGTCCTGTGCCATTGATCCATACATCTTTGCAGGGCAGTAAAGATGTAGTTATCAGCAGGGAAAAAAATGCAGCACATAATTTTATTCTTAAATAGGAACGCATAAATAGTGTAGGAGACCTCTTAATTATATTTTTTTTGTCTGTTGAATTCTCTTTGTTTTTTTGTTTTTTTTGTTTACACAATTTGCCCACACCCACCATACTGAATAATAAAGTAGAGGTAAAGCCTGCCTTCTCACATCTACAAATGCATACGAATGAAGAGGATACAGCAGATAAGAAAGTGAGTCATCCAATTACACAGGCACCTATTTTAAAAAGGCCTTTATTTCAAGAATATTATATCACATATGGCTTTGTTTGTGCATACATGTGGACATATACTAGAACAGAGCTAAAGTTGTAGAGGCAGTGTAGCTGCCTGGGGCCCAGATGGAGGGTGATGATACCATACCCTCTTGTCAAAAAATTCTCAGCTACTTCAGTATGCACTCAAACAATTGCTTTCTGCTATCAATTAATTCTTTGTTAGCACTATATATAGATTTTATACATCTGTGCATGTTTTAGTGATAGGTTAACGGCGGTCAGCATATTCAGTTCTTGTAGAAACCACCCCCTCCCATAAACACACCTTGTCCTGTTCTGCTGTTCCCACTCATTACATTTAAAAACATATGAAAATAATAAATAGGAAATGGGTGTGTTTTTATGAAAACATCATTTGTCTGTACCTATGCAGTTGGTATTGTGGTTGGATTGGGTGTGTACTAGTCTTTCTTACAGTCTTTCATGGTATAAATAAAAGACTGATGCTCTGGTCACTGGGGAGGATGCTCATGGACCCTCATGTCTCATTTAATCTTCCAGAATACATTTGTCATATAAATCACTGGTCTGTCTTTTCTGTCATCTAACCACAGAAGAAAAGTGTCCACCAATGTACTTTTAAGATGTTCCAGATGTCTTTATGACATAAGAAAACACTGATAATTCAAACCCAAGGAACACAGAAGCAACACAAATTTCACTACAGTAAATTGTGATATGACGCAGTTTACTAACAGTATGCTTTGACTACTCAATACATTTTGTGAACAATGCAAGAAGAAAGATTATGGTTGCAACTATTTGGTCCACAAAGTTAATTTTTTCCAGGAAAACTAAAATCAGTTCTGTCACTCTGATTGCCTTTTTTAACTTAATCATCAACCTGTCAGCATAACTGAGTTTTAAACTAAAAAATATGACTATTCTATTTTGACCCTGGACGGGAAGGGGAAGGGGGCCTAATGAACTCTGTAGACCGAGTGATTTTGTCCTCAAAGATATGTCATAATATAAAATTACAACTTCAGTATCATTTTTGTTTAATTTTTGATATATTGGAGCAGGATTTAAATCTCTGTCAGGTTTTCTTATTGCTTAAAGCAGAACTTCACTGAAAAGTGGATGTTCCACTCTTCCTACTCCCCCCCTTCTACTTTTGTAACAAATTTTTTTTTTGGGGGGGGGGAGTGGGGAGCAAGTACTTCATTTTGACAGGTACCCACTCTCCACTTCCACTGAAATCGCTTGGCAATTTCACCTGATATTTGCCTCCCTCCCTGTCCACAACCTTCTGGGACATGTTTCCCCAGGCTTCCCACACTCAATATGATGACGCCGAGCACTGGATCCCTGGATAGGTAGGTGTCTTATTATTAAAAGTCATTTGTAATGTCAGGACTCAGGATTATTTAATATGACCATTCTTTGACATTGCATTTCCCTTTGTATGGAATCTCTGGAATATTCTTGTATTTTTTTCTGTATGGTTTGTTGATCTCTCCCAATAAACTTTTTACTGTTTTAAAAAAAAAAGAATACAGTATTTGCTGACTTTATTTATTTATTTATTTATTTATTTAGTGACTGAATAACCACTTTAAATAAGAGAAAAGGGGATTGTTAGCACTCTGTCAGAAGGGACAGTACTCATAAACAAGAAGTATCTTAAATCAGAGTTCCACCCAAAAATGGAACTTCCGCTTTTCGGAATCCTCCCCCCTACGGTGTCACATTTGGCACCTTGCAGGGGGGAGGGGGGAGCAGATACCTGTCTGATCCAGGTATTTGCTCCCACTTTCGGGCATAGATAGCCACAGTATCCACGGATATCTATGCCATGTCCAGCGCCTCCTCTGTTCCCCCCCCCCGCTGGGGGAGTCACACAGGTCCCAGAAGACAGCAGAGACCAGTGAGATTGTGCAGTGTGACTCGCACATGTGCAGTAGGTAACCAGGCTGTGAAGCCGCAAGGCCGCTTCCTAATTTCCTTACCAAAGATGGCAGCTCCTCCACCCGAGAGCCGAGGGACAGATCGGCTTCAGGTGAGGACATCGCAGGCGCCCTGGACAGGTAAGTGTCCATATTTTTAGTATTTGTAGCGGCTGACTTTAAAAACCAAAAAAAATAGGCGAAACTCCGCTTTAATAGGCCTTTGTGACAAGAATCATTTACTAAAGAGTGACGAGCAACCATATCTCATGGAGCTGTGCACCCTTTCTCAGGGCTAATAACAAACACAGTAAATATAAATTTGATTTGAAAAATGTACAGGTTGTTAAGTAAGCCTTGGTAATTGCCACTACAGTCAATTTTTCTTTTTTTTTTTTCTTTTTTTTACTTTTTTAGAACACAAAACATACCAAAGTCCTATAGACACATGCTAGTGCCAGTTTATGTGTGTGTGAAGTTTAAACCCTAAGAGGTCTAATTAACCACTTGAGCTTCAGAAGATTTACCCCCTTCATTACTAGGCCATTTTTTACAATACAACACTGCGTTACTTTAACCACTTCAGCCCCGGAAGATTTTACTCCCTTCCTGACCAGAGCACTTTTTGCGATTCAGCACTGCGTCGCTTTAACTGACAATTGCAAGGTCGTGCGCCGGTGCACAGTAAACAAAATTGACGTCCTTTTTTTACCACAAATAGAGCTTTCTTTTGGTGGTATTTGATCACCACAATTTTGAAAAGAAAACAATATTTTTTATTTTTTGCTATAATAAAAGTAATGTTTGCAGGCTTTCTTGTGCATCATCTTTAGAAGAGGCTTCCTTCTGGGATGACAGCCATGCAGACCAATTTGATCCAGTGTGCGGCGTATGGTCTGAGCACTGACAGGCTGATCCCCCACCCCTTCAACCTTCACAGCAATGCTGGCAGCACTCGTCTATTTCCCAAAGATAACCTTTGGATATGACGCTGAGCACATGCAATCAACTTCTTTGGTTGAGCATGGCGAGGTCTGTTCTGAGTGGAACCTGTACTGTTAAACCAATGTATGGTCTCGGCCACCATGCTGCAGCTCAGTTTCAGGGTCTTGGCAATCTTCTTATAGCCTAGGCCATATTTATGTAGGGCAACAATTCTTTTTTTCAGATCCTCAGAGAGTTCTTTGCCATGAGGTGCCATGTTGAACTTCCAGTGACCAGTATGAGAAAATTAGAGCGATAACACCAAATTTAACACACCTGCTTCCCATTCACACCCGAGGCCTTGTAACACTAACGAGTCACATGACCCAGGGGAGGGAAAATGGCTAATTGGGCCCAATTTAGATATTTTCACTTAGGGGTGTACTCACTTTTGTTGCCAGCGGTTTAGACATTAATGGCTGTGTGTTGAGTTATTTTGAGGGGACAGCAAATTTACACTGTTATACAAGCTGTACACTCACTACTTTACATTGTAGCAAAGTGTCATTTCTTCAATGTTGTCACATGAAAAGATATAATAAAATATTTACAAAAATGTGAGGGGTGTACTCACTTTTGTGAGATACTGTATATATATTTATATATAACTAGACCCAGAAGTGTGTGTTGCTAAATTGCTTAATTTATTTTGCTCACAAATTAAAAATGTATTAAAAAGTGAAAAATACTCTACTAATGTGTCCTGACTTAATTTGCAGAACTGTTTTTTATGTTTATTGAAGGTTTTCAGTCATTTCCTGCAATTCAGTTTGGAACTCCCCTTAAAGCACAAATACATTAAGCACCAGATGAATTTGCTGTTCCATTAAAACGTAACTGGCTATAACAGAGACCATAAAATATGCTGAAGGAAAAGTTTACTTACCTCTTACAAATCATCCTCCATAATATGTTACATTTGAAAGCTGGAACACTGTATCAGTGGATAATGAAGAGAAAAGAAAGAAGGTAAAGAGAGAACAGAGAGAGTGGAAATTAAAGAGACATGACAGCAGAAGGAAGTAATAGAGTTGAACAGCAATCTGAAAGCATAAAAAAATATTTGAGCTATGCCAACTTTGATGTGTATACTTTTAAATCAAAGTATATGAAAATCTATTTGAAACATACATTTTTGTGTTTTGTATTTTTTTCAGTTTTCAATGTCAATCCAAGATGCCTAAAACATTTATCAGAAGTTCTGTGGGGTTTGTTTAGAAAGGTACATTCAAATCTAGATAATCCCCACACAGACATTCACCCTCATTTCCCTCAACAATTAGGAATGGGATATTTCAGATAATGTAAATAGTAGACACACTGAAATATTTTGTTTCGGAATTTCGGTTTCATCCGAAAAAATAAATTTATTTCGTTACTTTAAAAATTTGTTTTTATTTATTTTGTTTTGTTAAAAAATGCATTCGTCCAAAAATCCAAATTAATTAAGGTTGAATCTTTCAATTGAAGGCTCAATCCTCTATCTCTATCTCTACACCTGCAAGAGAGCTAGTTCTTTTAAAAAACATCAGACTTATGCCGTGTGCACACGACCGGTTTTGCCGTCGGAATAAACTCCGAAGGTTTTTCCGATGGAACTCTGACGGAATTCCATTCAAGCGGTCTTGCCTACACACGGTCAACCCAAAGTCTGACCAAAGTCCGACCATTCAGAACGCGGTGACGTACAGCACGTACGACGAGACTAGAAAAACGGAAGTTCAATAGCCAGTAGCCAATAGCTTCCGTCTCGTACTTGCTTCAGAGCATGCGTCGTTTTTGGTCCGTCGGAACAGCATACAGACGAGCGGTTTTCTCGATAGGAATTGGTTCCGTCAGAAATATTTAGAACATGTTCTATTTCTAGGTCTGTCAGAATTTTTGGAAAAAAGTCCAATGAGGCCTACACACGATCAGAATAGACGATGAAAAGTTTCCGTCGGACTTTTTCTGTCGACATTCTACTCGTCTGTACGCAGACGAGTGGAATGATTGACAGATGAAATAATATAAAGAAAGTCCAAAAAAGAAAAACGAATGCAGCCATTACATCTAAGAATTTGTAAGCTGCAATAACATAAATGTTTGGGTTTAATACTGCTTTAAATGGGCTTTATAAATGCAGCAGATATTCTGGGTGTCCAAAAGCCGATTGGTCAGATTATTTACCACATTATAAATATACCCCTTTGTGCATAAATTGTTTGTTAATATAACATCCTTTCAAAGCAAAGGCAGCTTATCTTTCCAATGAGCAAAAATAAAACTCCGGGCACACTACAAATAGACGGAAGAATGTATTCTTCTACTGAAAGTAGGATTGGGTCATTATTCGATAGCAAATACCAGACCATGGAATCCAGGTCTAATAATGATAACAATCCATTTGTAAAGGATAAGCATTTATATACAAATACACTGAGATTATCTAATAAGATAAGCAAACTACCAAGAGTCTGAAAAAAAGGGCTTGCTGCATTTTCAAATTCTGCTACGTCAGTCAGAGAGGTTCCACACCAGGGAATACAATCAAACCAAATCTATGATAATTTAAAGGCTTGTTTGTTGTAAATTACTTGAGATATATTACTCAGACTAAAGCAGGCCACTTATCAGGGATGAAACTTGATGAGCCCATGGAGGGTAAAGAAAAGCCAAGAAAGAGCAATTGGAAAGTATAATAGAAGAGTAAGAAGTAAGAAGAGGAAAAGAGGGCTAAGGGAAACAGGATGAAAGGAGTGGGAGATGGAGTGGGAGCGGGCTGAGGAGACAGACACACACTTGGGAAAGTCCAATTAAAGTGGAGTTCCGCTTAAAAAAATAAATGAATAAAAGTCAGCAGCTACAAATACTGCAGCTGCTGACTTTTAATAATCGGACACTAACCTGTCCCAGGGTCCAGCGATGTGGGGGAACGCCCTGCTTGTCTCCCCCTCCTCTCTGCAGTGCTGGCATAGTCACTGTGGGTGCCCGGCTGTGGCTTCACGTGACGTGTCCTAGATGATTGCCGAGAGGGAGGGGGGAGAGGTGATCTCCCTTCCGGTGGCGCGGTGCACACCGGAAGGGAGATGGTAAGAAAGTGAGAGCTGGAACCCTCTAAAAAGAGGGTATCCCCCACCCAAAAAAAATTACATGCCAAATGTGGTATGTCAGGGGGTCACCTTTCCTTAAAGCGGAAGTTCCATTTTTGGGTGGAACGCCGCTTTAACTAAAACCAGCCATAGATGGAGCAATTTTCTTTCCTGCAACAATAGGCTACAGGAAAGAAAATAGCTTGATTATTCCCCCATTAACACAGTTAGTGTTGTTGGGCGAATCCCCCCTGTGGATCCATTGTGCTCTGCCAGTGGGGGGGAGCTGGAGAACACAGTGATTATTGCTAGTGGCTATAATAATCGCTAGCAATAATTGCATGTAAAATCCAACAGGCTGGTTGTACCTAAGGTGATCAATCAATTTGGATACATTCAGCCTGCCCATGCATGGTTTGAATCTTGGCTGGTCCCTGCTCAACCGCCCAGGATTCTTACCATCTTTGGCCGACTTAAAGTGATTGTAAGGGTTCATTTTTTTTTGTTTAAAATAACAAATATATCATACTTACCTCCACTGTGCATCTTGTTTTGCACAGAGTGGCCTCAAACCTGCTCTTCTGGGGTCCCCCGGCGGCTCTCGCAGCTCCGCCCCACATCAGATAACTCCCTCGGAGAAGCATTTCCCCTAGGGGGTTACCTTGCAGGTGCGCTCCCAAATCCAGCATTCGGCGTCCATAGCCACCGAATGTATGACTCGGCCCCGCCCCCCCGGTGCCCGCGTGCTCCTCCCTGGTGCGAGAAAAAGAGAGTTCAGGAAAGTAAAACGGAGACACTGGGGGGCTGCTGCCCTGCAAGAGGTTTTTCACCTCAATGCATAGAATGCACTGAGGAGAAAAACCACAAAGGTTTACAACCCCTTTAACCACGTCAGCCCCGGACCATTTGACTGGACAAAAACCAGAGGACTTTTTGCTATTCGACACTGCGTCGCTTTAACTGACAATTGCGCGGTCGTGCGACATTGCTCCCAAACAAAATTAACGTCCTTTTTTTCCCACAAATAGAGCTTTCTTTTGGTGGTATTTGATCACCTCTGCGGTTTTTATTTTTTGCACGATAAACAAAAAAAGAGCGCTAATTTTGAAAAAAATGCATTATTTTTTACTTTTTGCTATGATAAATATCCCCAAAAAACATTTTTTTTCCTCAGTTTAGGCCAATACGTATTCTTCTACATATTTTTGGTAAAAAAAATCACAATAAGCGTATATTGATTGGTTTGCGCAAAAGTTATAGCGTCTACAAAATAGGGGATTGTTTTATTATTTTTTTTACTAGTAATGGCGGCGAGCAGCGATTTTTATCATGACTGCAACATTATGGCGGACACGTCGGACAATTTTGACACATTTTTGAGACCATTGGCATTAATACAGCGATCAGTGTGATTAAAAATGCATTGATTACTGTAAAAATGTCACTGGCAGTGAAGATGTTAACACTAGGGGGCGGTGAAGTGGTTAATATGTGTCCTAGTTTGTGTTCTAACTGAAGGGGGATGGGGACTGTGCAGGGAAACTAACAGATTGCTGTTCATACTCTGTATGAACAGACGATCTGTCAGTTCTCTGCTCAGAGAACCGGAAACTGTGTGCTTACACACACTGTTTCGGGTTCTCCATGTGCCCCGAGCGATCGCGGGAGCCCGGCGGTGATCGAGACCACCGGGCACTCGTAACGGCTTGGGGAGCGAGCAGGGTCACGCGCGCGTGCCCCCGGAGGCACACACACGCCCCCTAGTGGCCACAGGGCAAAGTGACATTACATAACGTTGTTTCGCCCAGCCGTGCCATTCTGCCGCAGTACTACTGCGGCAGCTGGTCGGCATGTGGTTAAAGCTAATCAATATGGCCTGATAAGATTAGTCAAAACCGACAGACAGTTAAAGCTGAACTCCAGCTTTTGTTACACTTCACATAGTTCAATTGGGCCAAGCCAGCCCAAACAAACTATGTCACTCACTAATATGTCCCCTTGATGTATTGTATAAACTGTATGTAGCTGGGGCTCCATACAGCGCTGTGTTCTGGTTTGAGCGGAGACCTTCAATCTCATACTTATACACAATAGAGTCTATCTGAGGGGCGCTCAGCCATTCATAGAAAGCGATGTATTCTAGCAATGAATACAAAGCTTCCTCTGATTGGCTGAGTCAAAGAGGCAGGCTGATGATGTCGCAACCCCATGCTAAGGTTAAAAGCAGTAAAAAAAAAGAAAATGTTCTGTACAAAAATAGGCAATCCTAGCAGAGGAGCATTTCAACATTTCATGCTTTCTACATTAAAACGTTGGGTGCCTACAGGCTTTAGTGATAGAAATGGTTTAGAGGAATGCATTGATTGCTCATTAGATATTTCAACAAGGAAGAAATGATGACACACATGCCAAAGGATATAGCTCATCATGGCAATGGAGGATGAAGAAGGAACTTTTGTTAGGCATTAACCTTTAAACAGATCTGTCAGCCTAGGTTTCATTTCCATATGCTTTTAGCTGACAAATTTGAATTCACAGATAAATAAATCCATGTTCTTTTAGTCATTTAACTGAAGAAAACACACCAGGACACTAATGGGATAAGGGGTTGATTTGTTAGGGATTTCAATCAGTTTTGATTAGATACATTTGAAATGATGGCCTGGGGGATCATCAAAAGTCTATGATGGCCAGATAAAATGTAAATAAACAGAGTGATAAACACCATTATCAAACATTTCATTAATTTTTTGTAAACCCTTACATATACCCAGTGAAGTGATTAGCCTCAGGTGATACACAGAGATGAAACAAATCCTCCTGCATAAGTCGTACCTGTTTATCTGCAGACATCTCTTCTCTACAGCCTTCCAAAACACGCGTTATAACAGCATCTCTCAGCTTTGAAAAACAGGGGGTGGGGATCTGAGGTTTCGCACTGCAGAGCTCAGTAAGGAGAGTGTTGAGCCCCCTTCACAGTACATGAGAACATGCACAGCTGTGGTTGTCAATTGCAGGCTGTATGCTGGAGCTTCCTCCCGCGTCACCAATTATCTCTTGGAGTCAGGAAAAGCTGTCAGAAGTGACTCATGCAGATAATCGAGGAATGAGGCAGCAGACAGAAATCACACTCAGTGCTTTGGATAGAGAAAAGTACACAGTATAGAAGGATGTGATTTGTTCATATTTCATGTCAGAAGTCTACAATAAAGAACTGTATCCTTTGCAAAATAATACCTTATTTCATAATGCAACTTTCAGTATAAAAACATCAGGGCTGAAAATTCCAAGTCCTGAGCTAACCAGGCCTTAAAGGAGTTGTAAAGGCAAAAGGTTTTTTATCTTAATGCATTCTATGCATTAAGATAAAAATAAAACTTTTGTGTGTAGCAAGCCCCCCAGCACCCCTAATACTTACCCTGAGCCCCTTCTCTATCCAGCGATGTCCACGATTCCCTCGGCCATCCGGGACTCTCCTCCTGATTGGCTGAGCACAGCCGCGGCACCTTTGGCTACTGCGACTGTCAATCAAAGTTAGTTAGCCAATCAGGGGAGAGAGAGAGGGCAGGGCCAGGTCAGGGCTCAGTGTCTGAATGGATACACGGAGCTCTAACTCCGCTCAGGTGCCCCCATAGCATAGCATAGAGGGAGGGGCCAGGAGCAGCAAAGAGGGACCCGAGAAGAGGAGGATCCGGGCTGCTCTGTGCAAAACCAACTGCATAGAGGAGGTAAGTATAACACGTTTGTTATTTTTGTTTAAAACAAAGTGAGACTTTACAATCACTTTAAGGGTTACTCGCCACCAGTTGCCCCACCAAACTCCTACCCTGCCCCACCCTAATTCTGCCCCTAAACACACCCTCATAAACGATCTCATGAAATTACACTTAAATGTTTTATGAAGAATTAAGTTACAAAATTAAATAATAACAACAACTTTATCAGTGCCCATCAGTGCAACCTTACCAGTGCTCATCAGCACAGCCTCATCAGTGCCCATCAATGCAGCCTCACCTGTGGCCATCAATGCAACCTCATCAGTGCCCATCAATGAAGCCGCACCTGTGGCCATCAATGCAGCCTCATCAGTGCTCATCAATGCAGCCTCACCTGTGCCCATCAATGCAGCCTTACTTGTGCCCATCAATGCAGCCTCACCAGTGCCCATCAATACAGCCTCACCAGTGCTCATCAATGCAGCCTCACCTGTGCCCATAAATGCAGCCTCACCTGTGCCCATCAATGCAGCCTCACCTGTGCCCATCAATGCAGCCTCACCAGTGCCCATCAATGCAGCCTCACCTCTGCCCATCATTGCAGCCTGACCAGTGCCCATCAATGCAGCCTCACTTGTGCCCATCAATGAAGCCTGACCTGTGCCTATCAATGCAGCGTGACCAGTTACCATCATACAGCCTCCCCTGTGCCCATGTTTTATGCAGAATTAAGTTACAAAATTAAATAATAACAACAACTTCAGTGTCCATCAGTGCAACCTTACCAGTGCCAATCAATGTAGCCTCACCAATGCCCATCATTGCAGCCTCACCAGTGCTCATCAGCACAGTTTCACCAGTGCCCATCAATGCAGCCTCATCAGTGCCCATCAATGCAGCCTCACCTGTGCCTATCAATGCAGCCTCATCAGTGCCCATCAATGCAGCCTCACCTGTGGCCATCAATAGAGCTTCATCTGTGCCAATCAATGCAGCCTCACCTGTGCCCATCAATGCAGCCTCACCTGTGCCCATCAATGCAGCCTCACCAGTGCCCATCAATACAGCCTCACCAGTGCCCATCAATGAAGCCTCGCCTGTGCCCATAAATTCAGCCTCACCTGTGCCCATCAATGCAGCCTCAGCTGTGCCTATCAATGCAGCCTCATCAGTGCCCATCAATGCAGCCTCACCGGTGGCCATCAATGCAGCTTCATCTGTGCCAATCAATGCAGCCTCACCTGTGCCCAACAATGCAGCCTCACCAGTGCCCATCAATACAGCCTCACCAGTGCCCATCAATGCAGCCTCACCTGTGCTCATCAATGCAGCCTCACCTGTGCCCATAAATGCAGCCTCACCTGTGCCCATCAATGCAGCCTCAGCTGTGCCCATCAATGCAGCCTCAGCTGTGCCCATCAATGCAGCCTCACTTGTGCTCATCAATGAAGCCTGACCTGTGGCTATCAATGCAGCGTGACCAGTTACCATCAATGCAGCATGACCAGTTCCCATCAATGCAGTGTGACCTATGCCCATTAATGCAGCCTTACCTGTGCCTATCAGTGCAGCGTGACCAGTGCCCATCAATGCAATGTGACCAGTGCCTATAAATGCAGCCTGAGCAATGCCTATCAATGCAGCCTGACCTGTGCCCATCAATGCAGCGTGACCAGTGCCCATCAATGCAGTGTGACCAGTGCCCACCAATGCAGCCTCTCCTCTGCCCATCAATGCAGCCCGACCTGTGCCCATCAATGCAGCGTGACCAGTGCCCACCAATGTAACCTCACCTGTGCCCATCAAAGCAGCCTCTCCTGTGCAGAGGAAGAGAGAGGAAAGGAAGAGGGAAGCCAGCCAGCTCATCACAGAGCAGGGATTGCCTACTGTAACAGCTTTCATTTGAATTGCCGGGCTCTCGCCATCACACACAGTCCCGCCTCCTGGCCCAGTTCCTTTGAGAGATGTCAGCGGTCCCTGCATTGGACCGGTGTTCTGTCTATCTAAGGAGCCGGGCCAGGAGGTGGGACTGTGTGTGACAGTAAGTGCTCGGCAATTCAAATGAAAGCTATTACAGTGGGCAATCCCTGTTCTGTGATGATCTGGCTGGCTCTCCTCTTTCTCTCCTCTCTCTTCCCCTGGGCAATCATTGGGAGAACAGCTCCCGTTCAACCCCACCTGCCGGGGTCACCTACAAGGCTCTTCATGGCTTGGCACCCAATTATCTCTCCAAACTTTTTTCAACTTACTCCCACCTCGTAACCAGCATTTGTGTTTTAGTTCAGGTCCACTCTAGTAATAAAAAAGTTGTGGAATTATTTATTTTAGGGATGATATCAGTCATTTCATAATCAAGGATAGATAGCAAATGGTTACAGCACAGATAGATAAAAAGAAAGATAGAAAGATATATAGAGAGAGGGATAGATAGATAGATAGATAGATAGATAGATAGATAGATAGATAGATAGATAGATAGATAGATAGATAGATAGATAGATAGATAGATAGATAGATAGATAATGTAATTGTTTTGTAGTCTTTGGGTCTCTAAAACTAAAGAACAAGCACCAGACGTTTTAAAATTAATCAATCAGAATTCATATTTCTTTTAAGATAAAAATTAAACAAGAATTCTGATCGGTCACTTTGGGTAATTTTTTGGGGGGTTTCTTTACTCCAGTTTAATAAACCAGAAAATACACAGCTTAAACTTAAAACCAAAGTACTTAGAGTTTTCAGAATCCTAAAATTGAAAGCACGTGTTTTATTTTATTATGCTAAATACATAGACATGTACAGAAGCACAGCACCACCTTGTGGAACAAAATATAAGAGCGTTGACTGTTCCATCAAACGTTAGTTATTACCTGTGTTGTCACCATAATAAAATCCCTAAGAACTGATCTGTAGTGTTTGACAGACATACAATACCGGACTGACAAAGTACTTTTTATTTTAGAAACAAATGTCCAATTTTTTTCAAAAAAGTGTGGTTAAAAAAATGACAGAAGGAGTTTGGTTAGTAACTACATGGCCATGGACCGAACGTTTTGCACTCATTTTGAACATAATGTTTAAATATTTCAAATATATTTATTTTAAGAGGGTGGAACTCGTCATAATAATAAAATATACAAATTCACTTCTCAAATCAATTTTTTTATATTGAGTAGTTGTATAGAAAAGCTTAACTCCAAGTATGGATTTTATTGCATATTATATTGGTCCAGCTTGGGCCAACGCTCTGCCTTGCTGCAAAATCAGTTTGTCAGTGATTTCACTGTAATTTTTGTGCAGAAAATTAGCCAATTATCATGAAAGTTCACTAAATCTTTATCATATTGAGAAAAAAAATCATGTTGTTTATAGCCACCCTTTCTGTAATGGCAACCAGTTAAAAGCCTGTTCACCATGCTGATTTTAAGATTGGCATTTCAAAAGAGATGTGAAATTCTAAACCATTTCCAGAAAAGTGTTCTAAAATCTAAAAAAGTGTTCTAAAATCTAAAAAAAACTAAAAAACTGTTAAAGTTGATTTTTTATTTGATTTGTTCCATATTATATACAGTAGTCAAACGTGCAGAAAGGTAAATATCCCCAAAATAATGCAAAGCTAGGAACCTTGGTACTGTAGCACAAATCCCTGGAGTGGTCACTGAGAATATGCTATATGATACAGAGGCTGCCAGTCACAAGCACAGTTCCATGTACACTGACAATACAGGTTTGGTTTAGGGGAGGTCTTTTTTATTTATTGCTGAGTAACTTGAAACAGAAGAGGGGTTTAGGGTCTCAGGATACTTCAAAATGATAATAGCAATCAATGGGAGGACAATCTTCACACTAAATCCTCATAACTGAAGGCACACATGAAAGCCCCAAATCATGTCCTACGCACACTGTACCATGAGCTGACTACCATCCAGCTTCCACAGGGAGATCCTCAGTGAGGGAGACAAAAGATCCTTCTCCAGACCATGACTTCTTACAGTGCCTCCAGCACTAATCCTTCACCAGTCTTCTCCAGGCCCTCAGTCCAGCTTCTGCTGAGGCCCAGACTGCAATTCCTTGTCTCACTAGCTATCTCCCAGGGGCAGCAGCCCCATGAGAACTGGAACCTTCCCTGAAGAGAAAAGAACACTCTAGAAAGGCCTCCCAGACATTTATCACCTCCCCAGCTACCTTCTGGATGCCTTCTTCCAGGGAATGACTGGGGCATGATAATTATTTATACTGGTCATTTGACTCTCCCTGCCCTAAATTCTGTAAGCTTCTTCCAGAAGCAGGTGAGAGGAATCAAACACCCAACTTAGGAAACACTGGCCAGACAAAAACAGTAGATCACTGCTCCACCAATTGCAGTGAAACCAAAAACTACAATTTTAGCCTGGAAGCCTAACTAGAGGAGGGGGCTACAGTACCATTCAAAGTGATCTTCTGTAAAAGGTAATTTGAAGAGTTCTGATTTACCCTGAGGGTAATATTATTTACTTGACTTTCCATACAATACATATTTATCAATGACAACACTCAGCTTTTTGTGCTTATAGCCTAACACAGACTGTTCTTTGGTTAGACTGACATATAAAGTATACCTTTTTACAGGAAAGATGTCATATATATATTTGAGACCAAATTTTTTATTTTCTTCATTTTGGGTACAGTAGGGAATGAAAAAAACTCCTGTTTTATTTTGCCTTCTGTGCCCAACTGGGAAGATTTGTCATCACCTCCTTTTCTGTAGGAAGTGTCCTGTAGACACAACAGGAAGCGAGAGGTAATTTATCCAGGGTGATAGAAAACCCCTTTAATATGGTTGTTCAAAACAAGTGTGCCCAGTTGTTCCTACTGAACACAAGGAAAGCAATACAAATCTGAACATTAGTTCTAGCCCCTCTGCGCCATATGCAAAACTGAGAAAATACGTTTTGTGTTCAGATACATTTTAACCTGAAATAAAAGTATTACATTTCACATCTGCCTAAATGATAATGTGAACAATTCCAAGGTCATCTTAAAACACCTTAAAAAGAACCAGTTGCAAATGGGCTGCAAACATCTGAATATTAAATGAAACTTTTATTACTTTACAGGCTTAACTATGAAATCGCCCCTTGTATAGTTTTAATCATGTTGTCTGAAAGGGAGTTTTAGAGGGCAAATATACATCAATAAACCATACTATTAAAATCACTAACAGGAAGGGCTTTTTTTCAGCTGGAACAGCATACCACAGCATACCTTCAGAGGTTTTGTGGCGTCATGACCAGTCAGGGCTGTTTTGAGGTATAGCACAATAGTTAGGAAGAAGGATTTAGATACCTGCAGGGTAGTCTTATATAGTATTGCTATGCACTCTCATGTCTTGAAAGGTAGTATGCTAGGTCAAGCAGTTGAGAAGGCACAACTTTCTTCAGATGACCCCCTGATACTCAAGCTAAAATATCAGACTCAAATTTAGTAAACTAAAAAAAGAGGGAAATCTATGTAAAAATGTAAATCTATATGATGGCACAATCAAATTACTGTAATTTAAAGTTTATGTAAAGCCATATTAGTTTTTTAGCCATGGAGTAGAAAACAGTTAATACATATATCATACTGGGGCGATTTTCCCCTCTATTTGTGAGTTTTTTTATAGAACAGAAAATGAGGGGCATTCTGTCAATAGGTATACTTGTTACTGAGTCAACTGTCTAAGGAGGGATTCCTTTGCTTTGGAAATATTTTCTCTCACTTCCTGTTGATTATAGAGAAAAATCTCCCCTATGGGACACACAAAAAAAACAGAGGTTCTAACAATTCCCTACTCTATCCAAAAAAAAAGTTTTGGCTTTAAATACACTTCAAGGCTGATAATTGACATCATTGGGGGAGATTTACTAAAACTGGAGCAATCAGAATCTGGTGCAGCTGTGCATGGTAGCCAATCAGCTTTCAGCTTCTAACTTCAGCTTGTTCAAATAAGCTTTAACAATAAAACCTGGAACCTGATTGATTTTTATGCAAAGCTACAACAGGTTTTGCATGCTCCAGTTATAGTAAATCTCCATTGTTTCAAAAGCCAAGCTGTGACCAGTTTTCTACAAGTAAATATAATACAGTCAACATAAAAAATCAGTGATAATACTGAGTATTAAAAAAATAAATTAAGTATGCTTTATACAGAATGTTTGTCTTTTCATCCTTAGCATCTGCTAAATGTTTGCTTAAATAACCACACGGTAGAATTTGTATTACACATATGTCAATGAGTGGATTATCAAGTGATATCATATCTTGGATCAATAAGGAAAAGCTTTTCCTGATCATTCTGCTTTTCATTCTACTAGAAAAACATTTTGCACAATTACAACCCGTGCAAGTGATTATGTTCATATACAAAGATGATATTCCAAAGTTTCAAGCATTTTATATCATAATCTTTCTGTGTAGCAAATTATTAGAAGACTTTCTTAAAGCTAAAAATATAAATATATTTTTTAAAATGCCAGAAAGTTGAGTATTTTTTAAGTAGAGCTACAATAATGCATACAAATGGTAATTACACTGATAACATTCTTTCATTGAACAGGAAGTCAGCAGTAACAAACTGTCTGTGTCAAAAGCCATGTAATGCATTTGTCCAAGAATTCATGTTTAAAGTATAAGTAAACCTAAGAACAAAAATGAAATATATTGCAGCTTAGAAGTCCTTACATGTGGTAGCCGTGTAGCTGATAAACAGGTAAAAGGATAAAAGAGTTATCAGCTATGTTATCATAAAGATTGAAAAATGAAGTGAATCCTGAGGAAGCTCTTCCTGAGTGAAATGCGTAAATCCACTTGCTCTTCATTTTCACACTTACTAAATTGTATACATTTTCATGCTGTCTTTGTAGCTGGAATTTAATGTTTTTATAAGATGATATACTTTTAATCTGGTAAATAAAAATGTTTTTATGTCTACAAAAAAGATACTTCTACGCTACAAATGGTAATGAAGGGAATTAAATAACAAAACAGTAGGTAAATATTAGAGGTTTCTGCTTAACACCAACTGTTGTAAGCAGAATAAATGAAAAGAAAATTGAAAAAGTGAAGCGCTACCTCAACATACAAAAAATATATATTTTCCCACTAGATATTGTATATATAGTGACCCCTATTCTTCTACATAAAGCAACCAAAGTCCATAAGTAAGTGCAATGTTCTGTATATAGGTGCAAACAAAGTCCATAGGTAGGTGCAATCTTCTGTATATAAGTGCAATCCACAGAATATTCAGCTGTGAATAATAGTGTCAAACACCAAGTGGACCCTCCACCAGTCACACTATGCACTCACCTCTCAGAATGGCCCCAATCAGGCCTAGTAGCACCTTCCCCCTAGGGGTAATATCTGATGTCCTTTAAGCTCCCATTAATGGACTCCTGTTCCTGCAAACATGGTCTCTCATAGGTAATGGCAACATAAGGGTAAAGAAGGAACTAACATAGTGCAGTACTGTATACCACACATTTATTAAAAACATAACTCTTCCACTCACATTTAAGAATGCAAAAGCCCTGGTGCAGGCAGGTGATGAACTTGGGCATACACAGATCCGTCCTTGGGGTCATGAAATCATCTGCAAGTCCTCGGCCATGCTTCCCTCATGGGTGATCTATACTTCCTGGAATAGCGCTATGACGTCACAAGCTCCGCCCCTAATGCATTTCATCACCACACACATGACTTTATCAAAGGGTTTGTATGTTGCGGTAGTGCTTCACTTTTTCAATTTTCTTTTCATGTTTTTAATGTTTATTTTTTCTATTTTTGAGTTGTGATTTGTTGCACTTTAAAATCCCTATTTCCTACAGTCTCCTCTTAGTGGGGGCATGTGGGTAATTTTTTCCTAATTAATGATTATAAGGTGACAAGACCTCCCAAGACCTTGCATTCTTTCTTTTATTCATTTTCTTAAACGTTACATCAAAGCTTTATTCGACATATCACATTCACTAAAAGCACTTTGTATGCCCCTCACCATCATCATACCCTCTCCTTCTACCCCCCCCCCCAAAAAAAACAAAATAACAAAGAGAAAAGAAACACCCACCCCCCACCCCCCTCCTCTGGAGCCCCACCTTCTTTCTTCCATAATCTTTCCCAAGTAACCAATTCACTACATAATATTGGTGCCCTGATCCGTTCTCAACCTCCTATGCCCCGCATTCCCATATATCTCCTTGATTTCTTAAACTCTACCCATTTCCCACAGATATCCTTATATCTCTCTACTAAATCCTTTCCTGAATATATTGTCTCTTCAATGGAGCATCCCTGGTCAATTTTTAGGACTCATTCTTTCATGCTTGGGATTTTTTTGTGTCCGCCAGCACCTGGGGATCAGACTTTTAGCTCCATTTATTAATTGTGGTACTAAAGATATCCTGTATTGTGCTATGGATTTTTCTGTTTTAACAAAACACATTTCATGGTATATTTTATTTATTAGAGCAAATAAAGTTATTTTTAGGGTTTATAAACATTCTAACCCATCCTATAAGGAATCTTCACCCTGTAGAGCATGTTGGGCTCCCCTGCTGTCTCCCCTCTCCCTCTCTCACAACTGGAATATATTTTTTTCTAAAAAGCTTTATTTGTGCTGCAAAGCAGCACATCCTGAATTTAATGCCCAGACAAAAATGTCTCCCGGCCCTGCACATGCGCAGATTTTCTGTTGGGCTCAGATACTGAAAGCGCACAAGCCGAGTTTACCACTCAAAGACTGCGACCAGGAAAGTTTGAAAGCTTCTCTGTCTTTGAAATCACCTGCTCCTGTGCAGGTGTGCCGAGGGACATTACCAGGACCCAAAGGTTGGGCAGAGCCCACCATTAAATCTGCGTAGGAACCATAATGGTGGAACCCAAGGACGGGGGGGCAGAGATGAATTTTGCTTCTGGCAAAGTTCTGCTTTTGAGCTAACAGAGAGAAGGTATTCCCTGATGCATCTTTTTTTGGTAGGACATAGGGCTTTAACTTGGTGGTAGGTTTGGATGTAAATATCATATTTTAGGTTTTAGGAATAAACAATGAAGAATTGGAGAAAAAATGCATTTCCTTGAAAATTTTCCCTGTGCTTTGAACTATAATTTTCCTAGTGATTTTTCTCATTAGTAGTTTTAGTAAAAATTAGTAAACCTTAATTCATTTTTTGTTTATTTTTTCAGTGTAACAGTGCAAAACTGGAAAAATACTATTTTTATTTGTAAATAATTAAATGCATTTGCCATGCTTTGCACCAGCATTATAATTTTAGCGTAATTTTAAATGGAATGAATGATAGGATAAAAGTTATACTTTTTAGCTATAGTAACACCATTATTCAAAACATAAGTGGGGTACACACTATAAGAAAATCGGGCGAGCGTTTGTCTGATTTTCTTCGTTTCACAGAAAATCGGAACCGATATAGGAAAATTTGTATGGATTTTATGTTTGTTATTTATTGTTTCTGATCATGCACATTCTTTCGTTTCTGCTTTTTCTTGTATGAAAAGCGTACAAAAACGGTACACATTAAACTAAAATCATTCATTCTGTACCTGTATGAGAAACATTTTGGAGCTTGTGCCTTCGGAAATTTTCATTCAAAAAGTCGGAATCACCTGTAGAAAGTTGTGTACACACTATACGAAAATCGTACGAAAGTTCCTTGGATGAAAATGTTCGCCCGATTTTCTTATAGTGTGTACCCAGCTTTAACACTCACAAACATAAAACAAATTGCTTTTTTTTTTGTCTTGTTAAACTTTTTTGTCTGTGGATTGCAAAAAAATTATTTTTGCAAGACTGTATCACAAGAATTCACACACACATACAGTTGTGCTCATAAGTTTACATACCCTGGTAGAATTTATGATTCCTTGGCCATTTTTCAGAGAATATGAAAGATAACACAAAAACATTTCTTTCACTCAGTGTATGGCTGAAGCCATGTATTATCAATCAACTGTGTTTACTCTTTTTAAATCATAATGGCAACAGAAACTACCCAAATGACCCAGATCAAAAGTTTACATTCCCTGGTGATTTTGGCCTGATAACATGCACACAAGTTGACACAAAGGGGTTTGAATGGCTATTAAAGGTAACCATCCTCACCTGTGATCGGTTTGCTTGTAATTAGTGTGTGTGTATAAAAGGTCAATGAGTTTATGGACTCCTGACAGACCCTTGCATCTTTCATCCAGTGCTACACTGATGTTTCTGGATTCTGAGTCATGGGGAAAGCAGAAGAATTGTCAAAGGATCTGTGGGAAAAGGTAGTTGAACTGTATAAAATAGGAAAGGGATATAAAAAGATATCCAAGGAATTGAGAATGCCAATGAGCAGTGTTCAAACTCTAATCAAGAAGTGGAAAATGAGGGATTCTGTTGAAACCAAACCACGGTCAGGTAGACCAACTAAAATTTCAGCCACAACTGCCAGGTAAATTGTTCGGGATGCAAAGAAAAACCCACAAATATTTTCAGGTGAAATACAGTACTCTCTGAAAACATGTGGTGTGGCTGTTTCAAGATGCACAATAAGGAGGCATTTAAAGAAAGTTGGGCTGCATGGTCGAGTCGCCAGAAGAAGGCCATTACTACACAAATACCAAAAAGTATCCGGCTTACAATATGCCAAACAGCACAGAGACAAGCCTTAAACCTTCTGGCACAAAGTCATTTGGAGTGAGGAGACCAAAATTTAGCTTTTTGGCCACAACCATAAACGCTACATTTAGAGAGGAGTCAACAAGGCCTATAATGAAAGGTACGGAGGTGGATCGCTGATGTTTTGGGGATGTGCACAGGACACAGGATGTGCACAGGACACAGGACAATTGCACAGGAAATTTGGTCAAAATTGTTGGTAAGATGAATGCAGTATGTTATAAAAAAATACTGGAGGAACATTTGCATTCATTAGCCAGC
The DNA here is from genome assembly GCF_042186555.1 of Aquarana catesbeiana. Classification (NCBI taxonomy): domain Eukaryota; kingdom Metazoa; phylum Chordata; class Amphibia; order Anura; family Ranidae; genus Aquarana; species Aquarana catesbeiana. The sequence goes on along the minus strand of NC_133324.1, from coordinate 664,546,091 downwards.
AAGCTGTGCATGGGAGGTAATGGGACATTCCAACATGACAATGATCCAAAACACAAGGCCAAGTCGACCTGTCATTGGCTACAGCAGAATAAAGTGAAGGTTCTGGAGTGGCCATTTCAGTCTCCTGACCTCAATATCATTGAGCCACTCTGGGGAGATCTCAAACGTGCAGTTCATGCAAGACAGCCCAAGAATTTACAGGAACTGGAGGCTTTTTGCCAAAAGGAATGAGCAGCTTTACCATCTGAGAGGATAAAGAGTCTCATCCACAAATACCACAAAACACTTCAAGCTGTCATTGATGTTAAAGGGGGCAATACACAGTATTAAGAACTGGGGTATGTAAACTTTTGATCAGGGTTGTGACAGACCTAGCCGGAAAAGAGGCTTTTGGAGGGGACTGATGGGTAGCCTCCTGCAAACCGATTATGGGCCCTGGCATTTGGGGGGACGGTGCTCTTTGTGAGCTGTATGTCTGGGGACCCTGGAGGTGGCGTTACTTTAGATTCAGGTCCATGTCCCCCAAGACACACAGACTCTGGGGACCCTGGATATGCCATTGTGATGGGAGTCACTAATAGGGGCACAGGGTGAATGAGAACCCCACTATGATCTGTGCTAGTCAGAGGCTCAATACTGTATATATGTGTATATAGAATGTGTACTGTTTGCTGTGCTACTTTGGGGTGGGGCTGTATTCCAATGTTCTATTGTGTTTGTCTGCCTTGGATCACAGGATGTGTATTGCTGGGAGGAAAGAGGGAGGGGGGATTCCTCCAGCAGCCCCCCTGTTAAGACTGTTTACTGATGAGAAGTTAAGCACACCTGACCTGTGTGTCCATTGTTATTGGACAGTTTAACCCGCCCTGTTTTCCAAGGGTGGGGGGAAATGCTTTGGAGTGGGATCTGTATACCATGTGTTTTTTGAATAAAGATTCATTCCTGCTTGGAACCTGAAGACAGAGCTGTGTCTCGTTTTTGGGGTGGATTATTGTATGGGTTCCTTGTTCGGCTGATTGGAGTGTTCGGTAGCTGCCTTTGTGTTTGGGTTTGAAATGTCCTAAACGACTTTAACCCCTTTCATACTCGGGGTGTCGTTACACTGGTGGCTAGCAGCGGGATCATTCCCACAGCCCAGAAGGACAGCTACAAGAGGACACAGGACAATGGAAGCACAGTATGGATGGCTAAAGCTCTCTTCCCTCAAGGACTTACTGGAGAACCGGGGCTGACCGGCCAACAACTGTAAGAAGAGGGACATTATCGCAGAACTAGTCGAAATGGATAGAGCTGAAAGACCCAACATAACCAAAAGGCCCAGCATAGCAGACTTCAGTCACCCCAGCGGAGATATGGATCTGGCATCAAAGTTCCCCGGGCTGCTGCGGATCGTCCTTTCAGCAATCCCCAGGACTGTGTCTGTGGATGAATACCTGGAGCTCAGTCAGAAGATCCGGGTAAGACACTGGATTAGAGCCCTCCAGTTTACTGCAACACAACAGGGCAAGTGCTTTCCAACCCCAGAGCAGCAGGCGAGTGCACAACGGGAGTTACGGATGCAATTCCTGGGAGAGCGGCCCCAGGAGCAATGGGTGACTGAGTTGGACAGGCTGGTCCAGCAAGAAATAGAGCTGGACAATCGGTATCGGGCTCTGCAATGGCACGTGGAGGAGGAATATTTAGGGGAGACAACAGAATGCTCTCCGGAGGGATATGACTTTGGTGGCCCTGGATTGCTGTGGGAGAGCCTTTCAGATTGTTTTGTGTATGGCGATGAAGGGGAACCTACTCTGGAGGACCTGCGAGAATACAGAGAGGCTATGTTCAGTCTTGCAAGGGTCTCAGAGCTTAAACCTGATCTAGACTATTTGCTAAGGAAGGAACAGCATCTGGAAAGGGCATACAGGAAACTGCTAGAATGCGTTCAGCAGCATGCCAGAGAATCGGCAGTGGAAACTCCGGAGATTGCCATCTCCAAAGCTGAAGTGCTGACAACAGAGCAGAGTTCTGCTAACCTCTGCCCAGCACTGATAGCATCTTCTGGGTTCCACGGACATGAGATTGTGAACTTCTATCCCCAGACACCAGTTGCAGACACAGGGGATTTGATGGACTTTTCTGCTGGGGAGGAACAGCCAGGTGAGCCTCCGGTGGGGGAGCTGGTGTTAAGGCCGGGCTTCACTGTGCTCTGCCCAGCACCAACAGCAGTATTTGTGGAGTTACAAGGAACTTCCCCAGCTGAAGCGCTGGTCACCGGACAGAGGGTCCAAGACCTCTGCCCTACACCTGCGGCGGTTCCGGAGGCCCAGGGTGAGAAGGAGATGGTCCCTTCCCAGCAGCATAGGGCACCCCAGAATGATGCCACCAATCCAGCAGAAGAGCTGGCAACAGAGCAGAGTGCTGCAAGCCTCTGCCCTCACCTAACAGAAGAGGGAGCTCTTGTGGTAGTGGAAGGGACTTCGGTCTTTACTGACACAACCCCAAAAATTGGTGCGGCACTAGGACAGGAGGATGTCAGCCATGCTTTGCAAGCACTGGGGGATTTTCACTTACCAAAAGTGGATGGGACTTCAGTGTCCACTTGTATACCCCAGGGGTGCTGGACGGTCGGCCCAGATCCCCAACAGCGTGACGGAGTGAGCCCAGTCACCCTGTCTTCTCTCCAGCAGGTGAAAAGACTCCAGGGAGAAGGGCCAGTCCAGGCCTCTCCCCAGCGGCGGGGATGTTCTCTGAGAGATGCAGAGGTTGGCTGGGTGAGTAATTCTCTGTTTGGAACAATTTATTTGGGGTACTTTGTGGATACCGGCATTGGGGGACTGGAACTACTGACTAACTTCGGAGTCAACCCGTCTGGGGTCTCCTCCTGTGTTAGTCTCCTGCCGAAAGGGGAGAAATGTTACAGACCTAGCCGGAAAAGAGGCTTTTGGAGTGGACTGATGGCTAGCCTCCTGCAAACCGATTATGGGCCCTGGCATTTGGGGGGACGGTGCTCTTTGTGAGCTGTATGTCTGGGGACCCTGGAGGTGGCGTTACTTTAGATTCAGGTCCATGTCCCCCAAGACACACAGACTCTGGGGACCCTGGATATGCTATTGTGATGGGAGTCACTAATAGGGGCACATGGTGAATGAGAACCCCACTATGATCTGTGCTAGTCAGAGACTCAATGCTGTATATATGTGTATATAGAATGTGTACTGTTTGCTGTGCTACTTTGGGGTGGGGCTGTATTCCAATGTTCTATTGTGTTTGTCTGCCTTGGATCACAGGATGTGTATTGCTGGGAGGAAAGAGGGAGGGGGGATTCCTCCAGCAGCCCCCCTGTTAAGACTGTTTACTGATGAGAAGTTAAGCACACCTGACCTGTGTGTCCATTGTTATTGGACAGTTTAACCCGCCCTGTTTTCCAAGGGTGGGGGGGAAATGCTTTGGAGTGGGATCTGTATAACATGTGTTTTTTGAATAAAGATTCATTCCTGCTTGGAACCTGAAGACAGAGCTGTGTCTCGTTTTTGGGGTGGATTATTGTATGGGTTCCTTGTTCGGCTGATTGGAGTGTTCGGTAGCTGCCTTTGTGTTTGGGTTTGAAATGTCCTAAACGACTTTAACCCCTTTCATACTCGGGGTGTCATTACAAGGGTCATTTGGGTAGTTTCTGTTGCCATTATGATTTAAAAAGTGTAAACACAGTTGACTGATAATAAATGGCTTCTGCCAAGCACTAACTATGAGTGAAAGAAACGTTTTTGTGTTATCATTCATATTCTCTGAAAAATGGCCAAGAAATCATAAATTCTGCCAGGGTATGTAAACTTATGAGCACAACTGTATACCACACATATATGTATATTGTATGCCTATCAAAAACATATGCTTATCTGTTTTAAGCTTTGTATGGTTTTACTATCAGAAATATAAAAATCACCAAGGTTTTTATTATGTTTTCCAGAGAATTTTCACATATGATGTTCCAAATTAAATGAACCATGAAAAAGTAAAAGGAAAAGCAGACATAAAGGTTCATCAATTACCTTCAAGACTGCATTTAGATTCTATTGCCCAAGGCATATGTGGCTAGCAATGTCCCTTTAAACCCACCCACTGAACATAATTATTATTGCAGAGGTTCATCTTCCCATGGCCTAAACTACTCATTGTTTGTGAGAAAAAGGAAAAAGAGAAAATGACTGAGTTTTATTTAAGCAGCGGAGACTCTTGTGAGTTGTCTTTGAAACCAATATCCAGACACAAATGTATTCAGTTTTGATGCCAAATTAGCAACAAGTCCAAGGTAGCAACAAAGAAATTGGAATAATCAAAAAGAATAACCTAAAATAAATAAGCTAATCAATAATAATAATTTCTTTAAGCATTTAATAAACAATAGTAAAAGTGTTTATGGAGCTTTTATGGCAAAAAGACATGGGTGTTTGTATTTGATAAAGCCGATCACTTTAGCATTTATGGAATAGGCATCCTGTCAAGCAAATTATTATGTTATATTTTTACCTGTGTGAAGGAAAATGTTATTGGATTGTCTATTGACAGTTGTGAGGAGTGGGTTGAGAAACTCAGTGTCTGCTGTACATGTGCATACTTATCTTCATTAAACTTTGATCCCTTTGTAACACATTAACCAATACAAAGATTCTGTACTCCCCTGAGTATGGTACCAGGGATAGCATCATCTCTGTGCTAAAGTTCATTCTCTACATCTCACACTGTTCAAGACGCACGGTAAGCAGAGAGAACTAAATCTTTTTTAATAATTTTAGGTAGCTCCTAAATACTATAATTTCCAATAAATCATCACATGCACTAATAATTAGAAATGTATTTGTCCTATCTAGCTAAGTGTATGTATGTGCAAATATGATTTCCAGTATGGATGGGAGCACCTGCTAATAGCTCCTTATTTTACATTTATAATTTCAGTATTATAGTACTCTAATGATATGTAACCATAATATGATAGATTGTTTAATTGCAACAGCTGCTTAATGCATTTGTGCGCTGACTTTTTAGATCCTTGGAGTGTGAAAAATATAAAAAAAATGGAAAAAGAAATCATATGATAAAAATATGGAATAGCACATAACACCGGGCTAATACTGATTAGGAAAGTTTTTTTTTCACTGCCTTGGACCTCTGTGTACATTGCCATCTAATAGTAAACATTACAGTGTTAGTTCACCTTTACAAAAAAAAAAACTGCCTTTGCAGGTAAGGGGTTTCTGTAGATAAAAACAAACTGTGCAGCTCTGACTAAAGTTATATAATGACCTTGCTATAGGTGTAGGCCATTTACATACCTCACAAAGCCTAGCCTGCTTAGTGAGGCCTAGTCTTTACTGCTCACCTCTGCCACCACAGGAGTGAGCGTTTTCTCAAGTTCAGACTCCTTCACATGCTCTTTCTCTCCCCTAATGCAGATTGAGAGCTCAGTCTTGTGGTGAAAGGAAGCAATAAAAACTAGGCCTTTTAGCATTATCTTCAAAGTATTCAGTCAAGTTTCATAAAGTACATAATTGGCCTACACCTGTAGCAACATTATTTCAATTTAGCCAGTGTGCTTAAATCTACAGACACCCCTGATCTGCGTAGGCAGTTTTTTGGTAAAGGTGAACTAACCTTTTAATAAAAGATTTCCTTCATTCAGATATTACTTACAGTACATTGTGGGCTAATTTTAAAAGGAAGTACAAAGTGTAGTAACCCATGCATTCCGAGTTAGTCTAGTTATGAAGGTGATTTTGGCTGGTTGCTATGAATCACTGTACTTTTCACTCCACATTAGATAAGCCCACTATCGATGTGTTTTATCAAACAGATATGGGCTGCAGACTGATGTATGAATTTATTGAGCAGTATGATGTGAATCAGTCAGTTCCTTCCAAATTCATATTTCTTATACTTTCATTGAACAAAATCTACCCCCCTTACCTTTTGCCTATGTTTCTGTTAGTGTCAAGAACCTTGAACCACTGACATGGTGCATTTGATTTGGAATTGACCTCTATCTAACCAGCATCTGTCCTGAAGCAAGTGGGTTTCATATTCCCATAGACTTGCATAGGAATGGAAAATTGGTTGGAAACAAACAAAATCTTAATACAAATTTCCCAGCAAGCGCTTGGGCATGCTCATATCACTGCACTTGATATATAAGTTCCAAACATATACCACTGTACCACAATATATTTGTAAACCCATAAGACAGTCTTGTAAAATCGGGCAGTTATTCTTTATGTAAATTCATAGGATTAAAAACACACAATAACCACATGTGCGCATGTTGTATCAAAGCTAATGACTGCTTTACATCACTCCTGGTGTTGTTCCTGTAGAGCTGCTGGCTTTTTACAAGCACAAAAGGCTACTCCTATAGGATATGTACTGTTATGGTTTAGTGCCTGAACTTTATGTTTTTTTTAAACAAACCAAAACCCACCAAAATAGGCTCTTAGTGAATTAATTCTTTTAACATTACTAGACAGAGGGGGAGCTGGCAGATTTGGATGGTTTCTAGGGCTACAGATAACAATACAAGTTAATAATTGTAGTGTCATTTATCTTATTTTATTTTGTTTAAAGTAGTATTAAACCCATTTTATATATTGCAGCTTACCTCTCTTGGCTGCATTAGTTTCCATTTTAGGCTTTTTTTTATTTTCACCTGGTAATCCAGTCAGTAACACACGTCCTGTTTTGGGTGTCTTCACTGTGGATGGAGGAGCAATGGAGACACCCTTGGACAGTAGCATTGTCAATCTGGTCAGAAGGTACCGTCAGATGCACTCGCAGATTTAGATGGACTTTAGATTTAAATGGGCTTGACTGGCAAATTAAAGCTGAACTTCTGCTAACACTTTATAAGCGGTCACAGCAACAGATTGTTTTTTTCCTTTTGGGATAAAAGTAAATAAAAGATGAAAAAAGAAAACAAAAACAACCACCACAACTAAAAACTGGTACACTGGTAAGCTGCAATATATATATATATATATATATATATATATATATATATATATAGTGGGGCAAAAAGTATTTAGTCAGCCACCAATTGTGCAAGTTCTCCCACTTACAAAGATGAGAGAGGCCTGTAATTGTCATCATAGGTATACCTTAACTATGAGAGACAAAATGTGGAAACAAATCAAGACAATCACATTGTCTGATTTTTGAAAAACTTTATTTGCAAATTATGGTGGAAAATAAGTATTTGGTCACCTACAAACAAGCAAGATTTCTGGCTCTCACAGACCTGTATCTTCTTCTTTAAGAGGCTTCTCTGTCCTCCACTCATTACCTGTATTAATGGCACCTGTTTGAACTTGCTATCAGTATAAAAGACACCTGTCCACAACCTCAAACAGTCACACTCCAAACTCCACTATGGTGAAGACCAAAGAGCTGTCGAAGGACACCACAAACAAAATTGTAGACCTGCACCAGGCTGGGAAGACTGAATCTGCAATAGGCAAGCAGCTTGGTGTGAAGAAATCAACTGTGGGAGCAATAATTAGAAAATGGAAGACATACAAGACCACTGATAATCTCCCTCGATCTGGGGCTCCATGCAAGATCTCACCCCGTGGGGTCAAAATGATCACCAGAACGCTGAGAAAAAATCCCAGAACCACACAAGGGGACCTAGTGAATGACCTGCAGAGAGCTGGGACCAACGTAACAAAGGCTACCATCAGTAACACACTATGCCACCAGGGACTCAGATCCTGCAGTGCCAGACGTGTCACCCTGCTTAAGCCAGTGTCTGGGCCCATCTGAGTTTTGCTGGATGATCCAGAAGAGGATTGGGAGAATGTCATATGGTCAGATGAAACCAAAGTAGAACTGTTTGGTAGAAACACAACTCGTCGTGTTTGGAGGAGAGAGAATGCTGAGTTGCAACCAAAGAACACCATACCTACTATGAAGCATGGGGGTGGCAATATCATGCTTTGGGGCTGTTTCTCTGCAAAGGGAACAGGACGACTGATCCGTGTACATGAAAGAATGAATGGGGTCATGTATCGTGAGATTTTGAGTGCAAACCTCCTCCCATCAGCAAGGGCACTGAAGATGAAACGTGGCTGTGTCTTTCAGCATGACAATGATCCCAAACACACCGCCCGGGCAACGAAGGAGTGGCTTCCTAAGAAGCATTTCAAGGTCCTGGAGTGGCCTAGCCAGTCTCCAGATCTCAACCCCATAGAAAAACTTTGGAGGGAGTTGAAAGTCCCTGTTGTTCAGTGACAGCCCCAAAACATCACTGCTCTAGAGGAGATCTGCATAGAGGAATGGGCCAACATACCAGCAACAGTATGTAAAACCTTGTGAGGACTTACAGAAAACATTTGACCTATGTCATTGCCAACAAAGGATATATAACAAAGTATTGAGATGAACTTTTGATATTGACCAAATACTTATTTTCCACCATAATTTGCAAATAAATTCTTTCAAAAATCAGACAATGTGATTGTCTGGATTTGTTTCCACATTTTGTCTCTCATAGTTGAGGTATACCTATGATGACAATTACAGGCCTCTCTCATCTTTTTAAGTGGGAGAACTTGCACAATTGGTGGCTGACTAAATACTTTTTTGCCCAACTATTTTTTTATATTTAATGCTTTAATTTAGCTAACATAACAATATGTAAGATAGGCACTTGGCTAGTGTTTGTTTGGTATATGCTAGAACTAATTCTGCTATGATTAGGAATAATGACTTGGTAAAAACACCACTATATAAAACACGTGGCATTCAAGCATGTCCACACACAGGGATATGGTAAAATGTAATAAGATTACAATTTCTTATTCTGTTATTCTTTTGCTCACACTGCACAGCATAGTATATCCACTTTTCATCATAGGCAATGTATGCTCTCTAATCACAGTGGGAATTGGGCTGTAAAATGTGGGGTAGCATGGGGACCTATATATTTTTTACATTGTTTTTGAAGAGCATCATAAAATAGTCTTCACATGTCCTCAGGATGCAACGTTGTTATGACCTAGAGTCTTACATCTAACAGCTTGGCATAAATCTGGTTGTTTATAGGTGTTCTTTGGATATAACCTGCAAGCCATAAATCCTGAAGTTGCTGATATTAACATCTGTCCTGTGATTACTCTATTTTGACAGAGAAGGAATGGAGGGTAATAATGAGATCACCATTAATCTGCTTCTACTGGGAAAGACGAAATGTGGTAAAAGTTCTCTCGGAAACAGCCTGCTGGGAAGTTACGAATTTGAGAGCAAGTTTTTCCCACACTCCGTGACCAAAGACTGCCGACTGTGCAGAATACGAATGCCCAAGTTTATTCGTCGGATGGGGAGGGAGCTGGGCCTTAAACTGCAGGTGCTAGACACACCTGGTATCCCTCACAGCAGCCTGAGCCAGAACGAGGTGAAGAAGAGAGTGAGAAAAGCCCTCTCGCAGTACTTTTCGCAGGGGTTACATATGGCCCTACTTGTCCTAAGGGCAGACATTCCACTCTGCGAAGAAGATAACCAGCACACTGTCAAATTAGCCGAGGTAATTCTTGTAATGAGATGAGTAATTTCTATCACTTTCTAAGGGTGAGCAATCCTCTCCCCTGTCTGTTTTGTGTGCATGTCTTTATCAATTCTTTTGAGAAACTGAAGAAAAGAGACATAGAAATGTGTAGCTGTTGTACATTCCACTGCCAGGCCCTGCAGATTTGCAGTTTTATCTTTAATCCCTTATCGAGAGATCTGCCTTGTCCGTGTTTCAAAATCGTGTATGAAATTAATTGCTGCCAGATGAAACAGCTAATACGAGCTCTACCTTACTTATTCCCAGTAAGGCCAGGCCAGGTTACACCATTCACATACACCCTGTCAAATGGTATTAGGGTGCTAAAACAGAGACAGAAAATGCTGGATGTGTTTGAAAATCAAATTCGTGACCTTTTACGTTGTAATGATGTTGTTCCTAAATGGTTTTCCAAAAACACAGAGGGTGATGTTCACAAGATGACTGGAAAATTATATTATACCTTAAAACAACATTAGTGTTAAATGAGAATTTCAATATCATAATGTATATGCACACGTATTCTTATATCACTCATGTTTTTCCTGGCCACAGATTCCCACAGCTCCCTAATACTTACTTATCTCTGGGGCCTTTTCATCAGATTGGAATGTCTCTAACCACATGCGGTAGGAGTGTGTGCTGCTGTGAACATTTCTATGATGTTATAAAGATGAAAGCTGTCATGTTAATCCTATGAGTGTCACTGCAATCACTGTTGAGAGAGAACCCTTAGTACAGAAGAATTGCCCACACAGTGTCACTAATTCCATAGACCTTATATCGATAAATCCTATTTATGGAAGTGAGGCATGTAGTAGGTAGATAGAAAGTTGTATCTTTGGATTTATAATACTAGAGAATTCATAATTAATTATTCGTACACGCATATTAGATTTGGGGTCTAGTGATGAAAAGGTAATGTAAGCACTGCAACATTTTTCATTTGTATGCACTGTTGTACATGCCCGTAATTAACAGTGTTACAGATGACATCAGATAGACATTTTGGGGACACCAACTTTAAAATAAGAATGTCTGGTATTACTATCAAACCACCAATCTGAATGAAACGTGCAGATTCCAACTTTCATGTTTTAGGGCAAGTTTTAGTCTAAATGGTGGCTGTGAACAATATAAAGTTCTTAGTCATGGCACATTGATACATGATGAAGAGTAAAGCTAAGGCTCTATTCACACCAGATGCGGTGGGCCTGCGCTTGGAGGTTATAATGTCATAACAGTCCACAAAGTCTCTGTGGGCTTCACTATCAGGTAACTCGCTACATAATACTGAATCAGATTCCAGAACTAATGAAAAATGCTTGACTTCCCAACTATAAAGGAACAATGTTACAGCAGGGGTCCCAAACCCCCGGGCACGGACCGGTGCCGATCTGTGGCCTGTTGATGACTGGACCAGACAGCAGGAAGTGACCAGCGACCGCAGTCTGCACAGGGCTATTACATACCATGGTCGCTGCTCACCTCCTGCTGTACAGCCATGCCTCATTCCCATCTGTGCCTTCCCTGCACAGGACTCCTACCTTTGGCAAGGCAGAGGCTATCAGCCCGTATGTCCTCTACTGGCTCCCCTGCCCAGCCAAGGAGATCATCAGCAGGGCAGGGGGAGGGAGAAGCTGGAGATTTGGACAGAGAGCAGGAGTCTTTTGGGCAAGCTCCTACCCTCCATCCAGATATGCAGCACCTCCCACCCCCTGCCCTGCTGATAGGATTACATTGTCAGTTGGGTGGGCGAGGGGAGCCAGAAGAGGACTCACTGGCTGATAACAGCCTCTGCCCTGCCAAAGGTAGGAGTCCTGTAAACAAGAGGCACAGATTGGAATTGAGCAGTGATATTAGAGAGGAAGGGGGCAGACTGAAGGGGCACTGTGATGGAAGAGGCTGTGATTGCTAGGGCCACTAAGTGTAATGTATTGGGGTACTGTGATATAAAGGGGGATTGCCTGTAAAGGGGCACTGTAATCTTTATATCTCAGTGCCCCCTTTATAGTGCAGTCTTCTTTACATCACAGTGCCCCCTTTACAGAGCTGTCCCCTTTTAGATCACAGTGCCCCCTTTACAGAGCAGCTCCCTTTATGTCAAGGCTAGAAGATTGTTTTTAGCATGAATAGTGGAAGATACAGGAGAATAATAGATGTACAAAATATTAACAGCTGCCATGTATAAAAACTTTGATTTCTAACGGGAAGAAAACAACATTACTGTGTTACAATATTTCTACGGTTCTAGAGAGGGAAAAATGACAGTGCTTTCAGCTCATTCAGGTTTCCAGACGGCAGTACAGTGATGGATGATGGCAGACTTTGCTTCCAATTTCCAAAAAAGTTATTGGAAAAGACATGCTTTCATGGAAGTATTTACAAGGTAAAGATATGGTCAGCAGAACCGGAAAGAAACTCATCAAGGATCTACAGTAATCTGCAATTTGGAATTTCCTTTCTTTTACTTAATTATACTCCCTACATGATGTAATAGTTGGCTATTTAGCTGCTGTTTTTCACTATAATTGCAGATGCTGGGAGCCCTTAAGCTGCAAACAGTATAAAGGCAGAGGATGTGATTGAGGAACTCAAGACAATAGGACATGCCATGAAACTTTGTAATATAAATTACAATACCCCACATGATTAATTATAAGGCTCCATATTGTCTTAATATTTTGCGCTTCTCTAAAATTTACTATAGCCTGTACAGATTCTCTGAATGATATGGATTCTGGTCATCCATGAAATGGGGCACACTGAAACTCTTCTTTAATGAAGAAGGACAGGCTACTAATAACACATAAGTTGAACAACACTCTAGCAGACTCCAACAGCACACAACAATGCTGAAATTATAGAAATTGTGACCTAGCGATGCCTACAATTGTAGAAGCACAATATAATAAAATCATCCTTTTCACCATCATGTACATTAACACGACTAGTACCAGTCACTTCTAAAACCATGAGCAAGCCAAAACATAGTCATGAAGTTTTGTAAGTCCCTTTAGTTATTCTCCATCAAGATAATGTGGAGGGCCACCTCAGGAGCTGGAAAGTCTGTGGACTTCTCTTTAGGAGATTCCACTGCATTTTCTAATATACTGTATATATTAGTACAGTTCATACAGGACACCAGGGATAGCTCCTGAATGGTAGATATGTGTCACCATTGTTTGGGTTGTGGTCCCTTTAAGGGGGACAAAAACAGAAGCAGTTTTAAATACTCAGGATTAACTCACCTGCGAGAGAGATCTAAAAGGGCAGGAAGCAGCCAGCAGGGGTTGATGAGGTGTTTTGTGGAGTAGGATACAATTCGGTTGATTTACTAAAGGTAACAGACAATGCACTTTGCAAGTGCAGTTGCACTTTTCCCCAGAACTTAGTGAATGTGGTGAAGCTTAGTGGATGCAGTATAGAATACCTAAACAGGTGCAAAGGAGGTAAAAAAAAAAAACAGCATTTTGGTTGCACATGACTGGATGATGGAAATCAGCAGAGCTTCACCGCATTTACTAAGCTCTTGGGAAAATACAGTACAGTCTATTTGCCTTTAGAAAACCAACCCCAGGGTGTTATAGGGCTGTGGGCTGTTGTTTACTGATACGCTGCTGAACTGCTATGACCTTTTCTAGACCCATGGAGCAGGTAGGAACTTTAAACCCTGTAGTAGGACAAGTGTGTGATGCCAGTAAGCCAAAGCTGCATTATGGAATGTCTTATTTTTTTTTGCTGAAGAAGAGGATAGGCTTTTTTGTTTGCCAGACAAAGCTGGTTAATGATTCAGAACCCCAAATACATATATATAAACACTGATCAGCCCTAACTTTAGAACCACCCACCTAATATTGAGTAGGTCCCCCTTTGGCCACCAAAACAGCCCTGACACTTCGAGACATGGACACCAATAGACCTCTGAAGGTATGCTGTGGTATCTGGCACCAAGCCATCAGTAGCAGATTCTTTAAGTCCTGTAAGTTGCAAAGTGGAGCCTCCATGGATCAGACTTGTTTTTTCAGCACATCCCACAGTTGCTTAATGGATTAAGATCTGGAGAATTTGGAGGCCTAGTGAACACCTTGAACTTGTTGTTGTGTTCCTCAAACTATTTGTGAACCATTTTTGCCATGTAGAAGGACTCATCATCCTGCTGAAGAGGCCACTGCCATTAGGCAATACCGTTTCCATGATGGGGTGTACTTGGTCAGCAACAATGTTTAGATATGTGGTAGGTGTTAAGTGACATCCATCTTAAATCTTAAAAAAAATAATTGTTGCTCTACATAAAGATGGCCTAGGCTATAAGAAGATTGCCAAGACCCTGAAACTGAGCTGCAGCACGGTGGCCAAGACCATACAATGGTTTAACAGGACAGGTTCCACTCAGAACAGACCTCGCCATGCTCGACCAAAGATATTGAGTGCACGTGCTCAACGTCCTATCCAGAGGTTGTCTTTGGGAAATATACATGTGAGTGCTGCCAGCATTGCTGCAGAGGTTGAAGGGGTGGGGGTCAGCCTGTCAATGCTCAGACAATACGCCGCACACTGCATCAAATTGGTCTACATGGCTGTCGTCCCAGAAGGAAGCCTCTTCTAAAGATAATGCACAAGAAAGCCCGCAAACAGTTTGCTGAAGACAAGCAGACTAAGGACATGGATTACTGGAACCATGTCCTGTGGTCTGATGAGACCAAGATAAACTTATTTGGTTCAGATGGTGGCGATGGGTGATGGTGACTTGCCTACAGTCAAGCGTGGTGGTGGGAGTGTCATGGTCTGGGGCTGCATGAGTGCTTCCGGCACTGGGGAGCTACAGTTCATTGAGGGAACCATGAATGCCAACAGGTACTGAGACATACTGAAGCAGGACATGATCCCCTCCCTTTGGAGACTGGCCCGCAGGGCAGTTTTTCAACATGGTAATGACCCCAAACACCTCCAAGATGACCACAAGCCTTGCTGAGGGTAAAGGTGATGGACTGGCCAAGCATGTCTCCAGACCTAAACCCTACTGAGCATCCTCAAATGGAAGGTGAAGGAGAGCAAGGTCTCTAACATCCACCAGCTCTGTGATGTCATCATGGAGGAGTGGAAGAGGACTCCAGTGGCAACCTGTGAAGCTCTGGTGAACTCCATGCCCAAAAGGGTTAAGACAGTGCTGGAAAATAATAGTGGCCACACAAAATATTGACACTTTGGGACCAATTTGGACATTTTCACTTAGAGTTGGCTGATCAAGTGATTGTAAGTTTACTGTTGACTTTTCAAATAACAAACATGTCATACATACCTGCTCTGTGCAATGGTTTTGCACAGAGCAGCCCAGACCTTCCTCTTCTGGGGTTCCCCCGGCACAGTCAGCTACTCCTCTTCTCTGTGTGGCCCTATAGCAAATTGCTTGCTATGGGGGCAGACATGCGCGTCTTAAGACACATATAGCTTGGCTTGGTCCCGTCTCCCCACTCCCTCCTTACTGGATTTGATTGAAAGCAGCAGGAGCAAATGGCTCTCACTGCCGCCGAGTCTCCTAAAAGGAGAGAAAAAGAGAGAAGAATCGAGATTACACTCATGTAAGTGCAAACTTTTAAAAGTTGTTTTTTTTTGTACTTTAATACAAAGAATGCATTTGCCATTGATTCTTACTTTTTCTGCTAGTTGTAATGTCAACAGAACTTTTTTTTTTCATCATGTCTGTGTATTTGTATTTAAAGCAGTACTAAACCCAAAACCAAAAATGTATATTGCAGCTTACCAATCATTAGATGTGGTGGCTGCATTCATTTTCTGTTTTTAGGCTTTATTATCTTTGTTTTCCCCTGGTGATCCGGCCAGTAACACACCTCCTCTTTTAGAGTGCCCCCACCCTGGATAAAGGAGCACAGTAGGCACCTTTGAATAGCAGCATTGTCAGTCTGAGGGAGGAGAGTTTTAGATAAACTAGTAGATTTAAATACACTAACAAATTGAAGCTGAAATCCAGCTAACACTTAGTAAGCAGATACAGCAACATTTTTTTTTCCTTTTGAGTTAAAGGTTTTACATAAATAAAACTGACCATTGTAAGCACCCCTGTCAGTTTTGAATGGTTTGTCTCATCCATGTACAATGATACATCTGCAAGAGAGCTTGTTCTTTTGAAAAATATCAGACTTACTGGCTGGATCACCAGATGAAAACAGAAGTAAAAAAGTATAAAAAAGAAAGCAAATGCAGCCATCACATCTAAGAATTGGTAAGCTGCATTACAATAAATGCTTGCTTTTGGGTTAAATACTGCTTTAATTCCTTTTCAGTTTCAAACATGTTTTGTGAGCGTTTTCAACAATTTTAGGTTTTAGTTAAAATATATGCTGGTTTAGGTACTGTACTTTTTTACACACACCTCGTTAGTAGGTACACACGGTAAATGGAGAAGCACTATGGATGGATCAACACCTCTGCTGAATGACTTCTTAAAAAGTGATATTTTTACTGTCTGAATCATCCTCTCAGCTTTTCAGTTGGACTGAGAGAATAAAATGAGCCATCTGTGTCCTCCACTGGGATAGAAAACCTTGAGTCTCTCTGCTAGAGAACTGCATGTTGTGTTAAACATTCACTTTTTGGAATATCGTGCCTTCTAAATAAAGACTTGTGAGTGCGAGATGTTTTATTTGAGGACTTCTGGATAATATAGTTCATAATTAGCTAGAACAAATCCATAGGTGTGTACAGGCTATTGGATTAGGGTGTGCACCCCAGAGCTCAAACACACTTGTGTGTGTGTGTATAATGTCAGTAGGGCAGTGGATGGTGTCAGTTAGTAGAGCAATGGACTTTGTCAGTAGGGCAGAGGATGGTGTCAGCTAAATAGTGAGCTTGCTTGACCTGTAGGACCTATAGGTGCTATATAAGCGTGCAAAGGTCCCAGTGACGCCAATACTTTATAGTACTGGAAAAAAAGCATGCTACATAGGTGTGCGCAACCTATTGGATTAGGGTGTGCACCCCAGAGCTCAAACACACGTGTGTGTATATTGTCAGTAGGGCAGTGGACGGTGTCAGTCAGTAGAGCAATGAACTTTGTCAATAGGACAGAGCATGGTGTCAGTAGTTTTTTATTTTTATTATTTTTTACAATTTTATTTATTACATTATTATTTATTTACAATTTTTTTTTAATAATTTTTTTACAACTTTTTTAGGAGCTCCATTGGAGGGCTTTGGCGAAATATTAGAGGTCTAAACAAACCCCTGATGTCTCACTTTTGAGCACAGAGATTCCTCAGTCCTTTTCTCTGCAGCCTCAGCTGCACCGGACAGTGAATGAATGGGAGGTGCACTGTGCTGAGCAGCTTCCTGTTCTTCACAAACTAAAGCAAAATAAACAGAGCAACCCGCGCGGGAGGAGAGGTTGGAAGCCAGAAGTGCTGCAGGGAGGGTGGGTACAGGGGAGGCCAGGTAGTAGGGAGAATTGGTGCTGCACATGGTGGTTAGGATGTGCCTAGGCACACCTGGCACACCCTGTGCGCACACCTCTGAACAAAACATTTAAAAAAAAATCAAAATTTCTATCTATAGCTTTAGTGACCTAACTTACCTTTAATGAAGTATGTCCCAAGTCTGAAATTGAGTTATTTAGTATCACCACAGGATGGTGCTGTGGATACCAAGGTAGAAATGTGCCACGTCCTGAGGAACTATTGCAAAACATTGAAGAATGGACTTTATAGGCACAACAGTAACCAATATTTAAAATTCATTATCTTTATTTAAACATGATTAAAAGGAAACAATAATTATTTAAAAATCACGCTAATGATTAATGTCTGTAGAGTAAATTAAACACCACTAATTATACATCAATAATAGCATTTAATAAGGATAATTACAGTCCATCCTGAACCGTTATACATGATTCCACAAAGCTTGATGTATTCTGATTGTGGCATAATGTAGCTTAGCTCGACATGTTGCGTGCCTAGGGCTTCATCAGGAGCTTTAAGACACCTATTACACGTAGTTAAAAGCTGCCACGGAGTCCGCCTCTGTTCGCCAGCTCAGCGGGAGATCTCTCCGTTGATCCATAGCAGACCACCAACTATGGGAGCGTGTGTAACATTAATGGATGGAAAGCATAACTAAACTAGGTAGTTAAGTGTGTAAGCTCAGGTGGTCACATGCCTGCTTAGGAAGACCCACGACACAAGGAGCCCTGGGGGCTTACAGATATTGACGTGCAATTGATAACGAAACCATATAAAAAAGGGGGGGGGGGGCTTACTATATAATCATTATGCTGGAATTCTATAAAAGAGAAAAAGCTAGCAGGTGTCCAAAGTCGTAGATGGAACCCCACAATGGATGTTGATGCAAATCTAGAAAGTCCAATCTTCAATGTTTTGCAATAGTTCCCAATGTCCCAAGTCTGTCAGTCAGCTGGATCCTGTAGAAATCTTCTCTGCAGGGATGACAGTTCCTCTTCCTGCCTTCTACTACTATAGATTCAAGTCTTCTGAGAAGCAGGGTTGCCAACC
Organism: Aquarana catesbeiana; assembly: GCF_042186555.1. Taxonomy (NCBI): domain Eukaryota; kingdom Metazoa; phylum Chordata; class Amphibia; order Anura; family Ranidae; genus Aquarana; species Aquarana catesbeiana. The sequence goes on along the minus strand of NC_133324.1, from coordinate 664,527,995 downwards.
TCCCGCAGTATTTTTTACTGGCAAAACATGGGACATTTACTGACAGGGCACTTGTTTTTACTGGCAACCTGAAAAATTACATAACTCCTATTGAAAACTAGCACAGTGAATATTTGAATAGTATAAACATGATATGGAAACACTGTCAATACCCATAACAAAGTAATTTGCATGATTACGCTTAAAAAGTCAACACAGCATGAAATGATCAGCCCCTGATATTTACTGACAGTTGTAAAAAAAAAATCACAGATTTTTACAAACTGTCAGTAAATTTACTGGCGATTGGCAACCCAGATGAGAAGCTACCTGACAAGGGGCCACCCCCTCTTCCAATGTGAAAAGTTGTTTCAAACCTCACTCTATCAGTTAACATTGATTATTTTTAATCCTTATGCTGCTAGAATGAGTAAATGGACAGGAAAGTATATCATATTTGCTTGTTTTAAACTTTTTTTTTTTTTACATTTCCTCAGTTACTTTCTGATTTCCAGGCCTAGGCAAATGATGTCATACATCCCAAGAGTCTTCGGTATGGCAGGAGTGGCTTTGTCAGCTAAGCGCACCCTCTCCTGCTTGCATGTCCAAACTAAGGGCAGGTGGATTCCAGGAAGTAATGCTACATGAATCATCTGCCCTTACTCAAGATGGCCACTGTCAGAAAGGCTAGGGGGTATTTTTCAAAGTGATTTATCAACAAAATAAAGCAAGAGGTCATGGATGGATAGGTGAGTTTGCTTTGAATATTAAAAATGAATTAAAGCATTTTAGGACTATGGTGCTCAGATGTTCCACATTAAACTGCATGTAACATGATCTATGAATAAGGTAGAGCCAGATCAATCATATGATCCCCCCCCCTTCCCCATTCACAGATTGTTACATCAGGAATCTTCAAACTACAGCGCTCCAGCTGTTGTGGAACTACACATCCCTTGAGGCATTGTAAAACTCTGACATTCACAGACATGACTAGGCATGATGGGAATTGTAGTTCCTGAACAACTGGGGGGCCGTAGTTTGAAAACCCCTGTGTTACATGCAGTGAAATCAATGAAAAAACTAAAAACTCAGGAGGAGGAGAGAAGAGGGAGGCAGCTCTCTATCGGGGGACTTGTTAATGAAGATGCACAGATGGCCTGGACCATTACAGCACCAGAAGTTAAGCAACGGGAAAGGGACCTGTCTTGCATTCACTGCACAGAAGATTTTTACAGAATCAAACTGCTTGCACAACTTGGGACGTACCGTACTTCATTACAGCTAAATTAGGTCACTAAAGTTATAAAGAAGCTTTTTTTTTTTTTCAAAGCTAAGCTTTAAACCATTTTTTTTCTTACCCCTCTCTCCCAGAACCCCCACCCCAGCACACTCTGTGATGGCTGTGTCCCTCAGACACAGCTGATCACATATTGAGGTAAAGGGCCAATCAAGGCAGTCCTTTACTATGCGATCAGCTGTGTCCAATCGCAGCTCATCACATGTAAACAAATGCTGGTTATCGGCATTTCCTTTCCTCAACGCTGTCACTGTCTGAGGAAAGGAAAACCAATAAGTGGTGGTCCTGTGACAGGGCACACTTACACTGATAATCAGGGCACTGATCATCAGTGCCCTAAATATCAGTGTAGCCCCATCACTGCAGCATATCGGTGCCCAGCAGTGCAGTATATCGAAGTCCATCAGTTCAGCATATCAGTGCCACCTATCAGTAACAATTAGTGCAGCTTATTAGTGCCCATTAGTGCAGCCACACCAGTGCCCATCAGTGCAGCCACATCAGCGCAGCCTATCAGTGCCCATCAGTGAAGAATAAAAATTACCTATGTGCAAAATTTTGTAACAATTTTGCACATCAGTGCAGACTCATCGGCGCACATCAGTGAAGAAGAAAAATTACCTATCTGTCTCCAAAAAATGATATAAATTTCAGATGGGTACTGTTTTGCATGACCATGCAATTGTCATTCAAAATGAGACAGCACTGAAAGCTGAAAATTGGCCTGGGCTGAAAAGGGGTGAAAGTGCTTGACAGGCAAGTGGTTAAGCAACAAGCGAGAATGTAACTTACATCTATAGAACACACTTTGAATGATAATTGCGCGGTCATGCAATGCTGTACCAAATACATTTTTTTATAATTGTTTTCCCCACTAATAGAGCTTTCTTTTGGTGGTATTTAATCACCACTGGGTTTTTCATTTTTTGCTAAAAAAAAAAAAAAAGTTTTTTCTTAGTTTCTTTTAGAAAATTGTGTAAATAAGTAATTTTTCTCCTTCACTGATGTGCGTTGATGAGGCTGCACTGATGGGCACTGATAGGCTGCACTGATGAGACGGCACTGATAAGGTGGCATTGATGAGGAGGCACTAATATGCAGCACTGAAGAAGAAAAATTACCTATCTGTCTCCAAAAAATGATATAAATTTCAGATGGGTACAGTTTTGCATGACCATGCAATTGTCATTCAAAATGAGACAGCACTGAAAGCTGAAAATTGGCCTGGGCTGAAAAGGGGTGAAAGTGCTTGACAGGCAAGTGGTTAAGCAACAAGCGAGAATGTAACTTACATCTATAGAACATGGTAAAAATGAACCACTATATGAAAGCTTTGACTATTTGGCCTTCACAGGAGATTTGTATATGTGTATAGGGCAGGATCAGTAGACTAAATGCTACTTTGGCTAAAATGCTTTTATTTTCCCTAATGATGAAAACTAAAATCATACTGCAGAGGCTAATTCAAAATGAATGGTGTTATGAAGGGCTTAAATGATCCGTTTGAAAACTTCAAACGCGAAGCGTGGGACACTTACAATGATGTCTTTATACTTATGTCCAAAATATGAGATTTCATGTAGTAAAACATCATAACTTTTCTAAAGTTTGTGTACTTTCTAGTGTAACATATGTTCTTATTGCAGTGTCTGTACAATTCTGTGCCAGAACCAGAGTGTATTGGGTTTCATAATTTCCACAATTTGTTTAAAAATGAAAACATTTTAAAGATCATGAAATGCGAGCCGTGCTTTCATCTTTCTGGATACAATCATTTAATCACATGGTAGAAGTAGCCGAGACACGTGATCACATCCTGTTATGTCAACTTCTATGTATTATTTCGAGTACGTGCAAGCTTCAGAATGTGCACCCTCAAATAAAATATGATTTTTAAATATTGTATAGAAGGTTTTGAGGAAAAGCATGAGACCCGTCTAATGTGCTCTAGGGAACACTAAGGTTACCCATATTGCACTCCTCACGTTATAGACATCTCAAAAAATGTTTTTGGCTTGTTTAGGAGAGATGAATGCATACACTTTTGTCATTTTTACATTTACATTTTGATACTAAAGGCAAAATAAAAAATGACATATATAATGCTGTCTGTCACTGGCATTTACAAAGTACTCTTTGTTTTTCTTTTCTAACCTTCCTCAGGTTTTTTTATTACCTGTTGATCCTACTGTTATTTTTTAACATTTTTCTACCAGAACAAGCATTTGCCTACTGGGCACTTTTACCTCCTTCCTGCCCAGGCCAATTTTCAGCTTTCAGCGCTGTCACACTTTGAATGATAATTGCGCGGTCATGCAATGCTGTACCAAAATACATTTTTTTATAATTGTTTTCCCCACTAATAGAGCTTTCTTTTGGTGGTATTTAATCACCGCTGGGTTTTTCATTTTTTGCTAAAAAAAAAAAAAGTTTTTTCTTAGTTTCTTTTAGAAAATTGTGTAAATAAGTAATTTTTCTCCTTCACTGATGTGCGTTGATGAGGCTGCACTGATGTGCGTTGATGAGGCTGCACTGATGAGACGGCACTGATAAGGTGGCATTGATGAGGAGGCACTAATATGCAGCACTGATAAGCACTAATAGGTGGCACGGATAGGCTGCACTAATGGGCACTGAAAGGCAGCACTGACTTGCATCACTGCTGGGCACTGTTGGGGCTGAACTGATAATCTCTACAGGTCTCCCCTGTGAGAAAATGCAGCTGATCGGCTCTCCTTGCCTCACACTTTGTCAGTGTGAGGCGAGGAGAGCCGATTACGGGCACTTCCTTGTTTACATGATCGGACACAGCTGATCACATGGGTAAGGAGCCACGTCATTGGCTCTTTACCAACATCAGTGTCGCGCCGTGTCCCAGTGACACAGTGAGCCCACGATCGCCGCGCTGTGCGCAATCATGGTGAGAACAAAAGAGCATCCCGCCCACCGTCATTTGTCAATATGGCAGGCGGGAGGTGGTTAAGCAGTTACAGAAATATATTTTTTCTCTTTTGGGATAAAGGTTTTAACTGGATGAATAAAAGCTGACCAATGTAAACACCCCTGTCAATGTTAAATGGTTTGTCTCAACTCCCTAACTCAGGGTTTCTCAACTAGGGTTCCTCTAGAGGTTTCTAGGGGTTCCTTGAGCAATGAGCAATTTTTGCCTCTCAGATATATTCCCACTGACACCACTGAACTTTTTGGCTTATTGTAAGGGGATATAGCTTCCCAATGACCACAAGTGTAAGAAGCATTCTTCCCAGTAACCATCACATTAATGCAGGGCTTTTTTTCTCAAACAATCGGTGCTGGAACTTAACCACGGCCCCACAAAACCCCTCCCCCTACACACACCCTCAAAATCACATCAAATAGTGGGTGTGTTCAGTCAAATTTCACGAAAACAGTAGGAGGGTCTTAAAAAGGCATTAAATACCAGGATTGCTTTACATACAAAGTGCAGAGCTGTCACTTGTAAACACAGAAACCAGACTTCTGTGTTTACAAGTGATTGTGGTGAGCAGGCACCAAAGGGTCTGAGCCAGAAGTGGTGGAACTGAGTTCCACCAAGTTCCCCCTGAAAAAAAGCCCTGCATTAATGTATCATGAATTGTAGATATAGTAATTTTTAGCAGGGGTTCCCCGACACCTGAAAGCTATTTCAAGGTTTCCTCTGTGTTGAAAACGATGAAAAGGGTTGCTCTGTCACTTTTGTTGCAGAGCCTGATCTTTAAAATGAAGTTGAAAAATAACAGAAGGACTAACAGCTAAAACAGTTACAGGAGGAGTTACAGACTACATCATACAAGTCATTTTTGATTTTGCCTTTAGTACCACTTTAAAAGTCAGGGTGAGACAACCCACCACCCAGCTGAGACAGAAAGGCGCCAAGCATATACATTTTACATTAGACATTCAAACATTCCTAATATTCTTAGCAGTGCATAAAGATGAATGCATGTTATTTTGATTCTCCTATCCACACATTTTAAGTGGATAGGGGAGTCCTTCCTGCTGTGGTATTTTATTCTGACATTGAGAAGTTTTCCCTGCTGGGAGAATACAATGATCAGTGTTGCTGGCTAAAGCCGGTGGGACTGATCATTTGGGAAAAAACCAACAGGCTGGTTGTACACAAGTCAATCGATAGATAGACTTCTGTACAACTGGCTAGCCTATGCAAGGATCAGAATTCAACCAGTTCAGGAGGGATGGGAGATCCATGTATGGCCGGCTTTATTTCTTCAATGAGGGTGAATGATGTGAGCAGTGAGTTACTTTGCTTTATTAAAAAAACCACAGTCGCCTTAAAAGAGTTATGGCTTTTTTACTTATTTATTTTTTAAGAATCATACTTAAAGTACCTTGGTGGATGCAGCATCGGTCCCCCGCCGGCTCTAATACTGAGAACTGAGCGATCAGACGCCACCAATCGATTGGTTCTCACAGCTCCCTGAGCAGTCACAGATCTCTGCTCTGCCCCCCCACCGTGCTCACTGGAGCACTGGGCTGTGGAGGGGGCAGGAGTGGCTGGCTCAGCCTCTCAGTGGCTCGCTGAGAGGCTGAGTCGGGTGGTGGCCCAGGCAAGTGGGTGGATCACAACTTCATTGTCGCGATCTTGCCCGAGCCTGGACTGGCTTTGTGATGTCAGCTGACATCGGGTAACAGGAATGCAGAACAAACTGCACCCTTGTGATCCCCAGGAGAAGTACAGCCAAATGAGCTTTGGCTGTACTTCTCCTTTAAGACAGGGAGTGTTACTGTCCAGATTACCAGGGAAAACAACTACAGAAAAAAGGAATAGAGAGAAAAACTTATAATAGGGACTATTGTTCCCATGACAGCTGTAAAAGAGGGGATTTCACTCACATCGGAAAGATACTCTCTTACTTCCTGTTGAGTCTAAAGGGTCAGGATGTAAATATAAAAGATGCTGTGCTAAAATTATATATATGTAAGTGAGATCTATATCAAGAACTCGCATAAGGTAAACAATGAAGTGATCATAAATGACATAGATATATAAAACATGTCTTTTAACCAGTGATAATGTGAATCTTGCATGGACAATATCAATTTAGGACGTTGAAAAATCCAAAAAGAGACAGTCCATACAGAAGGCAGAAATCTGCTTGGTGTATCCAAGTGATGAAAAGTAAAGTGCCCAAAAGGAAAAAATGCTGGCAAAACCACCACCCTTAGGAATGAGGTTTACCTGAACTTACAGACCTGAAGATGCTTATACCTCTCAAGTCGTGATTAGCTTGTAATTGGTATCCAGAAGGATGCGGTTGGTCCCTGCTCCAAAACGATCATCAATGCTTCAGACAGTGTAGCGTCAATGGGGTCTCAAGGATGTACAATAAGGTTGGAGGAGGGGGGCGGTCATCAGATATCCACGTATTCATGCGTTGGAAACCATATCAGAGAAAACACTGCATAGTGTGATATTGTCAAGAGATATTTTATTAATCATAAACAAGGATTAAAAACACTCACATTTGTGTGGTTTTAAACAGACTTGTAGAGATGCTAGGGATAGTGTAATGTTGTTGGTATGGTCCCCCGACGCGTTTCGTCCTCAAAGACGTCATCTGGGGTAACTGTTTTGGAGCAGGGACCAACCACATCCTTCTGGATACCAATTACAAGCTAATCACGACTTGAGAGGTATTAGCCTCTTCAGGTCTGTGAGTTCTGGTAAGCCTCATTCCTAAGGGTGGTGGTGTTGCCAGCATTTTTTCCTTTTGAGCACTTTACTTTTCATCACTTGGATACACCAAGCAGGTTTCTGCCTTCTGTATGGACTGTCTCTTTTTGGATTTTTCAACGTCCTAAATTGATACTGTCCATGCAAGATTCACATTATCACTGGTTAAAAGACATTTTTTATATATCTATGTCATTTATGATCACGTCATTGTTTACCTTATGCGAGTTCTTGATATAGATCTCACATACATATATATAATTTTAGCGCAGCATCTTTTATATTTATTTCTTTGCTGTTTGTCTATTGGTGATGTTTGCTGCTTTATTTAAATGTTTCTAGTGACAGCACAGTATATACCCACATTTTTCCACTTATAGGTCAGGATGTGAAAGGAGATCTCAGGAGACACAAACGTTAAAAACAGTACTTTTTCAAAATGATTTTTACTGAGGTATGTATTTTGAAATGTAAAAGCTGCATGTGTCAGCACCACACTGGAGTCAGACCGCTGCTCTTACAGTCCAAGTCTCCAGCGGTACACAAAGCCAAACTGCATATTGAGTATAAAACCTTAGGGTTAATTTGGGCTTCAAAGCACCTGTAATTCCTAACTGTATGGGATTTAATTATTTCAATGAAAGTAGCAGATTTAACATTGTAAAAATGACTTTAAATCTAAAACAACAGTAACAAGCTAAAGTGTGATTTTAGTGATTGGATTTACTTATACTTTAACCCCTTCGCGCCTAAGGGTAAAACAAATGTTTTTGTCTAAGCACAATTTTACAACTTTGACATGTGTTAGTAAAACCGTACATATCATCACAACTACTTTGTGCATCCAGGTGGATTATGCCTTGTTTTTTTCAAGACAAATTGGGCTTTCATTTAGTGGTAAATGGTAATGGATATCTCCTGATTTTTTGTATTATCAAAGGAAAACAGGCCCAAAATGTTTTAATTTAGCTGTATATTTCTTGCTACTCCCATGACCTTCCACCAAGGAACAACCCAAAATGAATTTTCCTGCTCCTGACGATTGCAGTAATACCACATATGTGAATGTTAGTTGTTTGTACCTGTAGTACAGCCCAGAAGCAACAGTGCACATTTTTCCTTTTTTTTTTATACTACCTAGAAAAACACAGACATTGATACTAATTTGAAAAAAAAAATACCGACCCTAACCTTTGACCCTGACCTAAACACTAACCCTGGTACTTACCTAAATCACACGTTGACCTAGGTACTTTTTTTTAAATTTCTTTTATTATTTATTTATTTTTTTACTTACATACCGTTTTTATTCTTTCTGCAAGGACAGAGAGAGATACGATGTATTGGTCTCCTCCATTCAGATAGAGGAGGGCTTCACAGTGACTGATCGCTGTGATAGCCAATCAGAGGCTATTACAGCGATCAGGTGACCTGGAATTGGGAGTTCCGGGTCCCAATCGTTTGTAAGGGGCCCAGGGCATTCAGTCAGACTCTGGTCTCTGTGCTGGGAGTGCGCCGTGCAGCACAAAGTCAGATATGAAAATATGCGACTGTTTCGCTTGCATCTATCTAGCAAGGTTACTTTGCGGTATAAGCAAGGAAGCCGAGACCTCTGCAGTGTGTAAATGGGCTTTTACTGAACAAAAATGCTGTACATACAAAACTATTACAATATTAGGAATACATAACAAGACTGACAGATATATCAACCAAGTTGCCAAGCAAATAAGCAGAAACTATGGTCTGTAACAGTAGAAATATGCTTAAAAGTTACTTAACCCAGTTACTGTGTGTTTGTGATCTCCTTTGACAAGGAGGACCTAGTTGGCAGTGGCTTTGGAAATCAGGTATCTTTCTTCTTCAATGGCTGGTTACAGACATTTCCTCTCCGGTCTTAAGGCATGATGCAAGTCCTGTCCAGCTTATGCCTAGCAACCTTTATATAGCTCAGGTTGTTTACCATAACAACCGACTAACAGAAAGACAACACTGTCCTTCAATTAGAGATGCACTCTCAAATTCTACCTCAAGATGGCACTCTTCTATCAAACATACCATAGGTTATATATTACATGTTTACTGTAGCTATAGAGACAATATACTGCTCAAACTGAATAGAACAATGGTATTTACGTCCCCACTGTATCCAACAGCATTTGTTTGAGAAGTATGCACTCAAGCCAAACCTGACAGTAATCAGATTTCTGTTTCTATCACCAACTACTAAATAGACTGTCCCATGTAATGTTATGTCTGATTAATATAAAAAATCATATTGTTTAACAAACGCAACACAGCGACCCCATTGAAAAAAGCCCATTCCAATAGAGCCGCATATTTGCGTATGTTCTGCACCAATGGGTTAATGAGTAACTCCACTTTTGTTCAGAAAAAAACATTCCCCTCTGGGTTATCTATGTACATTGGACTTCCTCAGCGGTAAGGAAGTCCAGATTCAGACGATACGCGTGCGGGAGTTCCTTTGGACATCATTGCAGCCACCTTTTCTATTGATGCTATCCTATGATGTCATTTTATACCTTTATCCCAGCACTAGGGTATAGTGCTTTGTATGTAAGTACCTGACTTTCAAATAAATGTAATTATTTTATCCACAAAGTGTGCACTATATATTCATTTTTATATTGCATGTGAATATTGATCACCAATTGAGAATAACTGAGTGCCGTCTCCAAAGTATCGTGCGACCGTCTGCCTATGCAAGTTTCCATCTATGCCCACTGTGAGTGGTAAATGCCTTTTTGACCCATCTGTTAGCTCAGGGGTCCAATTGCTGAGGTGAGCGGTTTGGCTAGCTGGTGGTGGAATCACGGATTGAATTGCACTGTATGAACTGTTATGAGCACCTAGACCACCGCAGAGGAGACCTCTTTTCTATCAACTTGCTGATTTCTACATTAAAGGGGACTTTTTATTATATTTATGCTATGAGTAACATTTGAGTCTTCTGGTTGTATTTATAGCACTGCACTGCTTATCTATAGAGTGTATGCTATACACTTTATGAGACAGAGTGTATATACTACTTTTTTTTTTTTCCCGCTATGTTATTTTTGGTCTCACAAAAGTGGAGTTACCCTTTAAAGAATCATTGCATCTGAAATTAAAACTGCTGAACAACACTTTTTATACATTAATATCTGTAAAAGCAGAAAATGCTGGTATGCAACTACTCAGCAGAAGTAACCATGAACATTTGACATAACAAAAGCAGAAGTATCTGATTAGTGCTAGACTGTGGTCTGTTTAAATAATACAGTTCATTTGTTTTAACCTTTATAGCATATAATGATTTACACTCATAAATCAATGAAAATACAACAAAAAATAATCTTATGTTTATCCAACAGTGAAAATTTTTTTGCATGACAAACCATTTTGCATGCACAGTCTAGTTTGTTAACTAGAAAAGTGATTATGTAGTTATGATAATTTTAATACTGAGTATATAATAGTTATGAGTAAAACCAAAACAATGCACCACTGGGATCTGCTGCAACTTTTACAAGGATTCAGCTATTAGATGACAGTACATGCATTACATTTTTAAAGACATTGGATAATTACTGTTGTTTAAGCTTAACGCGGGATGTTTATATTAAAAATAAACTGCTATTTAATCCACTTTGATATACATTTTTAAGAACAGCTAATAAGTCCCACTATCCATCATTATATTTGTTTTCAAAATTTAGCTGCACCCTGGGAAGGAGGGGTAGCAGTGTGCATCAATAAGACTCTTCTGCACTACACTGTGCTATCAGTCTAACAGCGGAAGCTTTCTTACAGGTGGAGATAACAGGGTGCTGACCTCCTTACATTCTGCTGCTTCTTTCAAGTTAAGGGGACTCACCTTTACCATTAAAAGTGAAAGTAAAAATAAAATAAAATTTCACATTTTGGGTTGTTCCCGTAATAGAGAGGAAATCTTCCATAAGTGTCAGTAGTTCTGTTGACGAGGGGATCCCCAAGGAATCCCTTAATTTGCAGGGATTTCCTCTCACTTCCTGTTTGGCTATGGGACAGGAAGTGCAGGGAATTCTCCCCAAATGGACACAGATGGCGAAAAAAAAATCTGACAGGAGTTATAACTTTTCCTTACCAACATGAAAAAAAAAAAGTTGTGCCTATAGTTCTACTTTAACTGCAGCAGAGAAAAGTGTAGTCAGCAACCTAGGAAGTTTGGTTGTACATAACTTGAAATGCTCCTGTGTGTTAACTCATGTTAAACTCACATGTATTCAACAGTGAATTTAGCTGCTTGCCTAGAGTTCTGCTTTAAAGTAGAGGTATAGGCAAAACTTTTTTTTTTTTTTATATATATTTTGGATAGAGTAAGTATAACCTCTTGTCAGTTTTTTTTTTTTTTTTTTTGCCATCGTTGTTCTATTGTGGAGATTTACCTTCAGTTCCTTTCCGATAGTGAAACAGGAAGTGAGAGAAAATCCCTGCAAATTAAGGGAATTCATTGAGGACCACCAGGTCACCAGAATTAGTTTCCCCTCTATTACTTTTCTGGGGACAACCCAAAATTTGGGATTTTCTTTAACTTTCACTTTCAATGACAATGGTAAACAGGACAAATAGAAAGGGGGGCATAAACAGCAAAAAAAAAAAAAAAAAAACTGACAAGCATTCAAATCCCTCCCCACTCTGTCCAAAACTTTAAAAAAAGTTTTGCCTTTAGTTGTACTTTAAAGGAGAAGTCCAGCCTGAGCTTTTTAGGCTGAGCTTCTCCTCTGGGTCACAGGAGTGCAATTCGTTTTGCACTCCCGTGACCTGTTTTCAGCGGAGAGAGGTCTGAAGTCTACTCTCCACTGACGTCACTGCTATCAGTCGAGGCAGCGCGTCATCCTGACTTCCGAAGTCTGGATCTGCCAGCTGACTTCACTGATGGCAGTCTCAGCGAGACGCTGAGACAGCCGTTCCCCGCCCCTCCACAGCTTAGCGCTCCAGTGAGTGTGGAGGATCAGAGCAGAAGAGATGCTGGTTGACAGGCAGCATCTCTCCGCTCTGGGAGGACCGAGCCATCGGCAGTGTTAGGTGCAGAGACGCCAGGGGACAGCTGCAGCATCCGGCTGATGCTGCATCCACCTAGGTAAGTATGAATATAAAAAAAACAAAAAAAAAAAAAAAACATACTTCCCTCTTTAAACATATTTTCAGGTAAGAGGTAAAAGTCCCCTCAAGCAAGACTTGGTTTTCATTGAGCATTCATTGTTATTTATATATAAACAAGAGCATTTTGTAATAAATTCATTTTGTGCAGAATCTTCTGGGCCCAGAATGGAAACATTTCACAGCAGTGGTTTTCACTCATGGAGATGCTTTCAAAGAGGTGCGAATGACAGAAGACGAATTTCTCCGGTCTGCTCCTTCCACGCTGTCAACTCTCCTGGAGAATGTACATGGCCGATACTTTTTTAGAGACCCAACCAACAAAACTCTGCATGAGGAACAGACCGAATTTGCCAATCAAATATTACATTTCGTGAGGCAAAACAGCTACCAGACTGTGCAGTTTAACAACAAGCATTGACCAGCTTATGATACATTCCTTAAGGTAACAAGGATGGACATATCAATATAGAGTGGAATACCCATTATCTCTTACCCTTAAACCAGTTGTACCTTTTTCGGAAGACAACTAATGAAAATTGATGACTACCCCAAGAATGTAAATATACTTCCTGTGAAATATAAATCTGAGTGTATCTAGCAAATAAATGTGTCTCAACATTTTAGAAAGCAAACAATTTTCTTTTAATTTAAAGTTTTATTTCACACAAGGAGTTTGGGCTTGGAATAACCACAAGGGTTTACACGATAGATTTGATAAACCAGTTTGACACTTATATTTATTGTACATAAAAAGGCATATGGGAATGCCATCTAAAAAGATATGTCTAACAAACAGGCAAAATTCTACATGCACTGCATTAAACTGTACTATATTTTCCCACTGTACTTCAAAACATTGTAACATTGTTCCAATAATGTCTACAGCAGGGCTCAAAATGTCATGTCCTGAGCTACTAGCCAGGCCTCAAGGGTTACTCGCCACCAGTTGCCCCGCCCAACTCCTACCCTACCCTGCCCCGCCCCTAATTCCACCCCTAAACACGCCCTCATAAATTATCTCATGAAATTACGATTAAATGTTTTATGCAGAATTAAGTTATAAAAATAAATATTAACAACAACTTTATCCATGCCCAAAAATGCAGCCTGTCCGTGTCCGCCAGTGCAGCCTGTGTCTGCCAGTGCAGCCTGTGTCCCCAGTGCAGCCTGTGTCCCCTGTACAGCCTGTGTCCCCAGTGCAGCCTGTGTCCCCAGTGCAGCCTGTGTCCCCAGTGCAGCCTGTGTCCCCAGTGCAGTCTGTGTCCCCAGTGCAGCCTACCTGTGGAGGGGAAGAGAGAGGAGAGCCGCCGCCTGGTTTATCAGAGCACCGGGGAACATAACGGCTTTCATTTCAATAGCTGTGTGTTCCCCACCACGCGCCCTCATGTACAGCCCCTCCCCCTTGTCTGGGGAGCTTTGATAGACAGATCACCCGTCCCAGAATTGGATGGGTGATCTGTCTATCAAGGTGCCTGGACAAAGAGGCGTCTCTCCTCTCTCCTCCCCTACGATCGCTGGGAGAACGGCTACCATACAACCCAAGCTGCCGGCGGTGCTCGCCCCCCCGCTCCCAGGCAGTCCACACTCACCAGCCCTCAAAATCCACTCGCAAAATGCAAGCAGGCGAGTGGAATTTTTGAGGGCTGGTTTACAGACTACAATGATGAATTCTAGAACTAATGATGAATGTTCTAGAACTAAAGCTCAAGCTAATGGCCAGTTTCAAGCTAATACAGTAGAAAAGCATACAGTGTCCTCTGCCAGCAGCTGTAGGGTAGGACCATCACTTTTTATGTGGACACAGTGGTCTTATTGTAGAGGCCTGGAACTCCCCCTATACTAAGACTCTTTAATCAAGCAAGGTCATGTTCCCCACTGATTGTTGAGAACTAACAGTGACTCAGTAGTGGGATTTTTGGAGCTCTGCAAAGAGATCACTGTTTCCCCACCATGAGCAAGTGTTCCACACTGCAGCATGCTGGCAGGACACATGCTGTTTTCTACTCAGGCTGTTTTTTTTTTTTTTTTTTTTTTAAGAAAACATACTTAAGACCTCGCACACCTTTTGTTTTGCTGCACTTGGAATGTTTTTAGCAAATTAGAAGCTGAACTGCTGGAAATGTGAAAGTGTTCCCTTGCTGCACCCACACAGCAAGGGTTAATTGCTCATTTATGTCTAGGTGTTTATGTCTAGGTGCAAGCTCCTCTACACGGTTAGACCAATCTCTGCAGCCCCTTCTTCCCCATGCTTAAGCAGTCAGATGCCCGACATCAATAAAATGATATTACTGCAAGGTACAGAGTATTTGCTGCATAGCTCTGTACCCTGCAGCAATAAAGTACTTTTATTCAAGAGCACGCAGAGTCGCCAGCCCTTCTGTTCTGAGCATCTATCTATGTGAGTTAAACAACCCTGGCTTGAGCACCGGACTTCAGTCTATGGACTTATTTATCAGCAGTGGAGCTGGGGTAACCTCCTTTTTGCCTTTTACCTGCTCTATGCATTGGATTTGCACAGAGCAGCCCCGATGCTCCTCTTCTCGGGTCCCCCTCCAGGGCTCCTGGCCCCTCCCTCCTGCCGAGTGCCCTCATAGCAAGCAGCTTGCTATAGAATGCATGAAGGTAAAAAGCCTTGAGCCTTTACAATCACTTTAAAGCAGATCTTTACTCTTTTCCTCACGTTCCTTACATTCCACCCCTCCTCTCATCCTGCAGAAGTATTGGCCTTTTTTTGTTTTGTTTACCTTTTTTTTAAAAAAAAAAAAGTCTGGCCTTGCCTCCCCATGCGCGTTATTCGCCTTAGGCAACTGACACGCATCCTGTCCACTGTGCTTCCCGGGATATGCATGTCACACATCTCAGGAGGCTTAGCCTTTCAATCAAGGAAAACAGGAGGGACGGGCCTATTAGCATGTCATCAACAGGCCCACCCATTGATCGCGGAAGAGCCAAAGGGCCTCTCGATGACATCAGAGATAACACTGGGGCGGGACGGAGCTGTGACCGGGCGTGAAAGGATCTCAGCGGGACAATATGGAACCACTGGATGGGCAAGTATCTGAAATGTGCAGGAAGCGGGGTCGAAAAAAAAAAAAAAAAATCATGTAGGCAAAAATGCTATTACAGTCCCCTATACTAAATAAGCATTTAACCCTTACAATGTGGGCCCAGCTCCACTGCAAGGAAAGACTTTTACTTTTGCCGCAGTTGGGATCAAAGATTAATTGGGCTTTAAAGACTAAGTTCATCTTTTCCATAAAATGGCCTATGCAGTCAGGGGCCCCATTAGATATTAAAAAGTGTGCAGCTGTGAAAAATTATCATGAATTTGTTTTACTTGTAGGCCATTTTGGTCAGAAGCTTGGCTAAAAATTTTCTAGTTAGCAACCCCCACATCTAACCCTGTTGCTAGGATTTGTAAAATTATGTTTTTCACGCCTGCAATGCTGGGAGTGAGCAACCAACCATTTTTATGTCAGGACGTGGGGGTTGCTAACTAGCAGTTTCTTTTAGCCCGGCTTTTGAAATGACCCAAAAGGCCTACAGATAAAACAATAAAATGAATAATCATTTTACAAAGCTGCACAGATTTTTGATATCTACTGGCGCCTATCCTTGACTGCATAGGCTAATTTTCTGAAAAGGTGAATTTAGTCTTTAACCTCCTCGTGCCCATGCTATAGCCGAAAGATGGCTACAGCACGGGCCTAAATTGCCGGGAGGGCGTCCATGTACGTCCTCCCATGCATGAGCTGCTTGCGCGCCCCTTGCGGCACTCTCTGTGATCAGCGAGTCAATGAGACTCGCCTGATCACAGATCAGACTAAGGGGCCGATCCTGGCCCCATACTAAGTGATCAGCTGTCAGCCAATGACAGCTGATCATGTGATGTAAACAGAAAGCAAGCAGATTCAAGCAGATTCAGGTTAAAGCGGATCTATGGTATCATATTTTAGTAGCAGGGCTATTTTTATGAACTTTGAGCTTACATAAGCCACACTTTGGGAACTAGTTGACTAAAACCTCGTACATACGGTATGATTGTTGGCAGGGGATTGTCTGTTGACAGACCGTTGTCCTAAAATCTGACAGTTAGTACGCTCCTTTTGACAATTGTTGTCCAATTTTCGCCCAACAAATGTTGGATGGCAGGCTAGTAAATTTTTGGCGGACCACGGTCTGTTGTCAGATTTTCGTATGGTCAGTACACAAATCCGTCACACAACAGTCAAAAGTACAAACACGCATGCTCGGAATCAATGCTCACCAAACACGAAATTAGCAGAAGGGGCCCAAACGGTGGCGCTCAAGAGCTGAAATTCCTCATAGTACGTCATTACGTTCGCGTTTGTTGCACAACAATTGTGTACCATTAGTATGCAAGACATGATCCTGGCACACGCCCTTAAGACAAAAATCAGACGCTCGGTTGGCCAACAATTGTACCGTGTGTACGAGGCTTAAGGCTGGGTTCACATATATGCGAATTGGATATGGTTTTTTTAACCTGCATCCAATTCGCATAACATGTGAATGTGACCAGCTCTCAATGGAAAGTTCACACATGTCCGGGGTGGCTGCAGTGTGGTTTTGAAAAGGGGCCTGTGCATTTTTGGGTCCGGTTCAAGCGTGAATTCAGGTAAAAATTTGCACCTGAACCGGTGAACAGAAACGCATCGGACTCCGGACTGCAAACCGCAGCCAGACATGTGTGAACCCAGCCTAAAGAACACGCTAACCCGTGGAACCATTGATTTTGGCTTAAGATAAGAACAGGGAATACAATCAAGTAAATGCAGTACACTAAAAACTGTTCAATACAAATTTGTTTACATACTAAATATAGGACAACACATGGATACACATTAATCAAGGATAAATGGCTTTGTCTCAGTATTGAGTACAGTACGGTATGGTGAAGTCATTGTGAGAAAATCAAAGCTTCTTCAACTTAGTTACATGTGCTCCCTTGAAACATGCAGTAGACCTAGGTTTGATAGTTGACAGGGTTCCAAAACAGGTATATGAAATGTTCTTTAGACCTGGCCTCAGGAACTATAAATTGCTATTTTTCTCTTTTGGAGTAGGTACCTATTTTTGATAGGTAGCCACACTCCACTTCCGCTTGTATCACCTAGATGATGCGAAATACCAGGAAGTCACAACCGGCTTCCCACATTCAAGATGGCAGCAGCGGGACCCAAACACCAGCAAAAAATCTGCCCAGGTGAGGACAGCAGCTACAGTATTTGTGCAGTATTTTTTCTATGGCAAAGTCTCTTTCATTGCTCCAATACAGATGGACACTAGGTGAAATGTTTAGTGCCATATAACTCTTGTTCAGTACTTATACCGCATCCAATTCGCAGGACATATTAAAATGCATTCATTTAAATTCATCTGGTTTACATATGTGTGTTACATTCGCACTGCGCATTGCCCAAAAAATGTGTACGTTTTCTGGGCATTGCGGCGCGAATTATAAGCACATTATCTTCTATTGGAACGCATCAGATTCGCAGATGCATTCCATTCTGAACAAAAATTCTCTCCTTCTCCTCACTACACCTCTCCCCGCTCAGCTGACCCGCAGATAGAACAGAGAGGCACCGCTGAACAGCTGTTTTTTCTCTTCACAGAGAAAACAGAGCTGGAATTCGCGCCACACATGTGTGAACCCAGCCTAAAACACACATATATATATATATATATATATATATATATATATATATATATATATATATACACACACATTTAAAATGTAAAACCATATATCCATGTCTGCATTGTATTTCATTTATTTCTAGTCTACTCATATTAGTCTGAACAATTTTCAAGTTTGTGAACTTACATTGTGACAATCCCCGCACATTGATTTACTTGAATTCTGTAACACATTCACTATGCCCAATGGGTGGCCACTGTTGCGTCACAGAATTCAGAGTCTTCCTTATAAACTACAGAGAAGTTTTAGATGGAGTCAGTACAGAAATTGCTGGTTGCAGGGATATGCAATCCTTAGAAATTGAAAGTAAACAGCAATGGAAAAGCTGAAAAGCATTCTGGGAATCCAAGTAGTTATGGAAAGAGATGGTCAGCTGACTGGCAGAATACCCAATATGAAAGGATCTTTCAACTAAACTCATATTGTATTGTCAAAAATAACTATTGTTTGTATACTATTGCAATGATGTTATAAGATTAAAGTGTATGTTGTAGACATAGAAGGTTTGCAATAATATATTAAAAAAAAATCCCTGGAGGTAATATTACTTTCTGTCAGGGCTGGGCTCTTCTCTGAGCTGGCCGCTCAGCTGTCGGCTAATAGGCAGCTCCTATCTCTCCACAGTGACTCACCTGTTGATGATATCCTGCTCATCAGTCCTGCCTACTTAAGCTTTCAAGCCCAGATGATCTCTGCCTTCGCCTTGGTCACATCTCTACAGACGCTTTCCTGTGTTCCTGTTAAAGACTTACTTGGCTGACATTCCTTCTGGCTCCAGATCCTGCTTGCTAATACGCTCATCTCTGGCTCCCTGACGTTTTGGCTTGTCTGACAATCCATTCCGGTTCCTGAATTCTGGCTATGTTTTGACTACGTTTACTCTGTTTACCTTTTTTTATTATTATTAAACAAGTGAGATTTAACTGTACTTCTGTCTCAGTCTGATTCATGGTTTCTGACAGTAGGCGAAGGCCATGAATTCAGAAGATGCAGTCAATCCACTTGTTGGTAATATATTTTCCAGATTGGATGAGCAGGATCACCGCATGGATCACTTTGCCACGGCGTTACAAACGCTCCTAAGTCGCACAGCTCACCTGGAATCTCCCACTGTGGCTGCTCCGGTACAACCTGTGTTGCAGGCCATCCCTGCTGCTGCTTCAGTCTCTGTGCAGGCACCCGCCTCGAGTATTACCTCTATAAGAGGTATGTCTGGTTCCGCTCCACTTCCCCAGTGATTTGAGGCGATCCAGTCAAATGCAGAGGGTTTCTCAACCAGATTGACATATTCTTTGAGATGCTGCTCCAGGCGTTTCCCACGGACAGAAGCAAAGTAGGTTTCGTGATATCTTTGCCTTCTGAGAGAGCCTTGGCCTGGGCAAACCCTCTATGGGAGACGCAAAAACCTGTTGTCTTGAGTTACCCTTGTGGCTTCCTTTAAAAGGGTAGTTGACGTTCCCGCACGCTCCGCTTCTGCTGCCAAGTGCCTCATGTCCATCAAACAGTACAAGAACTGTTGCCGATTACGCCATTGAATTCCGTACTCTGGCAGCAGAGGTTGCTTGGAACAATGAGGCCCACGTGGCTGATTTTTCTCATGGTCTCTCGGATACCATCAAGGATGAGATAGCAGCCCGAGATATAGCCACTTAGCTGGAGAAGTTGATCACGTTTGCCATCCTCATTGACTCCAAACTCAGAGAAATACTCTTTTAAGTAGCACTTGTGGAAGCTTCCTGTATATTTGTCTCCGAGCTTTGCAGTCCCACCCTTGCCTCCCTCACCTTGCATGCCTCCTGGTACCGAGTCGGTCAGGGAAGATGAACCCATTCACTTGGGCTTCAAGCGTCTCTCTGCGGATGAGAGAACCCTTAGGAGGAGGGAGAAATTGTACCTTTATTGTGGCCAGGCAGGTCACGTTTTGAAGTCTTGTCCTACCCGTCCAGGGAACGCCCGAACCTTGAGGTCCTGTCATGGACAGACCTTAGATGGCGTTGTTTCATCCATAGTTATCCAGAAGGATAAGCCCCTGGTTTCGGTTACCCTTTCTTGAGCTGAGTGGTCCGTCGAGATACAGGCTCTAATCGACTCTTTGGGCTGCAGGCCTGTTCATTGATGCTGCCTTTGTATCAAAGCACTCAATTCCGCTGCAGCTGCATGACACTCCACTTGCCATTGACCTATACAGCATGCCCATGTGACTTATGAAACTGTTCCATTGTCCATGTCTGTAGGGGCTCTTCACCATGAGATAATCCAATTCCAATTTATTTCCTCACCTAAATTTTCGCTGGTTATTGGTTATCCTTGGTTACAGAGGCATAACCCCTCTTTTGATTGGCTCCGTGCTGAGGTTCTCTCCTGGTCACCACAATGCAGTAAGACATGCTTCCAGAAGGTAGCCAAGGTCCTATGCCCTTCTTCTCTCTCCTCCCTGCTGGAGGAGTATCGCGATTTTAGCAATGTCTTTGACAAAGGTCAAGCCAGTAGTTTGCCTCCACACTGGTCGTATGATTGCACAATTGACCTTCAACCTGGTGCCATACCCCCTCGTGGCCGGGTTTACCCTTTGTCGGTCTTGGAGGATAAGGCCATGGAGGAGTATGTTGCAGACGCACTTTGTGAAGAAGAATAGCAGTGAACTGAGACCTTGTATTGATTATAGGGGTCGCAATCGTTTCACGATTAAGAATGCCTATCAGATTCTTTTGATTACAGAGTTATTTGACCGCCTCAAGGGAGCAACGTTTTTCACAAAGCTTGATTTGAGAGGGTCATACAATCACGTGAAGATTAAGGAGGGCGACGAGTGGAAAACTGCTTTTATTACCAGAACAGGCCATTATGAGTACCTCATAATGCCCCTTGGCCTTTGTAACACCACGGCAGTTTTCCAGGAATTTATTTACGTTGTCCTCTGAGATTAGTTGCAGTTATGTGTGGTGCTTTATCTCGAAGATATCCTCATATTTTCGAAGTCCCTGGAGAGCCACCACACAGACATCTGTTGTGTGCTTCAGAAACTAAGAGAGAACAATCTCTATTGTAAATTGTAGAAGTGCGAATTCCATCGTGAACAGGTTAAATTCCTGGGTTATGTCATTTCCACTGCTGGTTTTTCGATGGACCCAGAGAAACTTTCAGCAGTCCTACAGCGGCCCCCGGTTTATGTCCTCTGCAGCGTTTTCTTGGCTTTGCCAACTATTATCGGAAGTTTATTCGTAACTTCTAGTCTCTGGTCAAGCCCCTGACTGATATGACCAGCAAGGACGGTAACCCACAGTGTTGGTCTCCGGAGTCCATTAAGGCCTTTTGGAGTCTCAAGGCTGCCTTTGTTTCTGCTCAAACGCCGCCACTGTGCCATCAAACGCCGCCACTGTGCCATCAAACGCCGCCACTGTGCCATCAATTGCCGCCACTGTGCCCATCAAGCGCCGCCACTGTGCCCATCAAGCGCCGCCACTGTGCCCATCAATTGTCGCCACTGTGCCATCAAATGCAGCCACTGTGCCCTCAATTTCCGCCACTGTGCCCATCAAACGCCGCCACTGTGCCATCAAACGCCGCCACTGTGCCATCAAACGCCGCCACTGTGCCATCAAACGCCGCCACTGTGCCATCAAACGCCGCCACTGTGCCATCAAATGCAGCCACTGTGCCATCAAACGCCGCCACTGTGCCATCAAACGCCGCCACTGTGCCATCAATTGCCGCCACTGTGCCCATCAAGCGCCGCCACTGTGCCCATCAATTGTCGCCACTGTGCCATCAAATGCAGCCACTGTGCCCTCAATTTCCGCCACTGTGCCCATCAAACGCCGCCACTGTGCCATCAAACGCCGCCACTGTGCCATCAAACGCCGCCACTGTGCCATCAAACGCCGCCACTGTGCCATCAAACGCCGCCACTGTGCCATCAAACGCCGCCACTGTGCCATCAAATGCAGCCACTGTGCCATCAAACGCAGCCACTGTGCCATCAAGCACCGCCACTGTGCCAATCAATTGTCGCCACTGTGCCATCAAATGCAGCCACTGTGCCCATCAATTTCCGCCACTGTGCCCATCAGATGCCGCCACTGTGCCCATCAAATGCCGCCACTGTGCCCATCAATTGCCGCCACTGTGCCCATCAATTGCCGCCACTGTGCCTTCAAACGCAGCCACTGTGCCTTCAAACGCAGCCACTGTGCCATCAAACGCAGCCACTGTGCCATCAAACGCAGCCACTGTGCCCATCAATTGTCTCCACTGTGCCAATCAATTTCCACCATTGTGCCCATCAATTGTCGCCACTGTGCCATCAAATGCAGCCACTGTGCCCATCAATTGTCGCCACTGTGCCCATCGAACGCAGTCACTGTGCCCAAACACAGCCACTGTGCCATATCAAATGCTCCCACTGTACCATCAAATGCTGCCCCCGTGCCATATCAATGCTCCCACTATGCCCCGCCGCCCGCCTGCCGTCTGCCCGGCACTTACCCAGTCTCTCGGTGGGGCATTTTATTAATTTGTAACTTATATGTTAAATAAATATTTTGCGCTGTATATTACAGATTGTTTTTGTGATTAATCACTACGCTTTAAGATGTTAAATTTGTAGGAATGAAAATACATCCTGCATATCAGATATATATATTTCAATTCATAACAGTCGCAAAATTACAGCAATGAAATGACCAACGAAAATAATTTTACTGTTAGGGGTCCCCACAACTTGGGAAATGTTATCAAGGGGTCACGGCACTAGAGAGGTTGAAAACCACTGCCTTAGATCGAAGCTGTTGCAGTGGTCCCCGCACACCGCTGTGACCAGCGACATGACTCCTGGAGTTATTTCCGTGTTTGTTCCGTGTTTGTTCGCTCCAGTGCTGTGATTGGCCAGAGCCGCAATAACGTCACTCCCGCGCACGGGAGCCGCTGGAGCCGCTCGTGCCGTTTCTTCAGTGCGCATACAGTGAATATCTCCTAAACTGTGCAAGTTTAGGAGATATTCATGGTACCTATATTCATGATATTCAGGCTTACCTGTATGTAAAAGTTAAAGTAGGTAAAAGTGGTGTAATAGGGTTTACAACCACTTGATCAGTGTGTCTCACATAGCTTTGTCTGAATTGCAAACAGAAGCCAACAGGATTCAAACTTTTGTTCCTCTATTGTCATTTTCCAACAGAGGTTTGAGTGAGTTGGTGCCATTTACTGCATATAAAATCTATTTAAAACTCAAGCAGACTGACAAAACGGACAGACTATTTTGCTAATGAGCTCAAAAGAATTGTGTGAGACCATGAAAATATTTGTTGTAAAAGATAGTGTCACAATAAAAAGCAGAGAACAAAGTTTTCAAGTATTTAAGACATGTTTAGTAACATTGTAACGTCAACGTTTAACAGAAACACCATGAACATCTTTCAACAATTCATTCATGAATAAATGATTCCAACCATTTGGAAAAGCACACAGTTCTGGACAAAGGAATTTACTGAAACACTGCATGGACGGAAGCTACTTCAGGCAATGTAGCGAATTTAACATTCAACATATACTTCTAAGGTGTTGCCTATAGTCCAGATGTCATACAGGTAATTAGTATTTTTTTTATTTACCTTTAAAATCTTTTTCTTGGAGTACATCACAGGACATAGGGTGTTGTCATATTTATAACTACTTGAGTTTTGCTGCCACCTTCAGGTGAATGGACAGCATCCAAAATAGGCAGGATTCCGCGCCCAGGCTCAGCTAAGCCCCAGTTTTTTAGCAAGAAAGGCTAAACAGACAAAATAGCAGATGGATCCCTGAGTCCTGCGATGTACCCCAAGAAAAGGATTTTACAGGTAAACCAAAAATCCCAGTTTCGTAATCATTCATCATAGGACACAGGTTGTCCTTATATTCATGACTATTTGGAATGTCTCAAAGCACTGAATATAAAGGGTGGTCAAAAAAGCAAGAAGGACAACACACCCAAAACAGAATAAGGAAAAAATCCACTACAAAGCTGACTGCAAGACCTTTTTCCCAAAGCAGGCATCCACACCTACCTGAATAAATTTTGAAAAAAACAGGTAGCAGTGTTACAAATTTATACAACAAAAGCTTGTGCTGAATCGCCAAGAAGCACTGACACTCCTGGTCAAATGGACCCTGACCAGGAGAGGAGGAACCCTGCCCTTGAGATCATAAGCCTGAGAAAATTGCTGACAAATCTGCCTAGAAATAATGGATTGAGAAGCAGCCTGATCCTTGCGTGGATGTTCCGGTAGAACAAACAGAGAAGCAGACTGTTGAATCAAAGCCACAGACTTCAGATAAATCCAAACAGCTTAAACAACATCCAAACAGTGAAGTTCTTTCTCCTTCGGATGCTTAGGTGTAGGGCAAAAAGATGCCAACACAATGACCTGATTCAGGTGGAACAAGGAAACCACTATAGGAAAAAGGATAGAGGGCCTCAACATCACCTTATCCTGATAAGGAATCAGCAAAGGTTCATTGCAGCAGAGAACAGCCAGATCTAAAACTCTTTAAGTAATAGTAACCAAAAAGACAACCTTGTGCGCAAGAAGCAACAGTGGAATATGTTCAAACCAGGGCCGGACTGGCCTGCAGGGATAGCGGGAGATTTCCCTGTAGGCCACCTGCCCTGGTGCCGCTTCAGTGTTGCCAAGCGCCCGCTGGTAAATGTCCAGTACAGGTAGCGCCTCCCATAAAAAGTATGGCTGTGGACTGACAGTGCAACTGCACATGCGTCGTTCCCGATGCCTGCCGGGCTTGGAAAAGCTGTACACATTCAGCTGGGCGGGCGCATGCACAGTGATGTAATGGTGCCATTTTTGAACGTGAGGCACTCGGTCTTGGCATGGCGACAGTGCCTCGTCATCACATCAGCAGGTAAGACCAGACTCTGGACCACTCCACAGCCTCTGACCACCCCCTGCACCATGTCCGCAGCCTCTGACCATCCCCTGCACAATGTCCGCAGCCGCTGACCAGACCAACAACTGCAGCATGCCCGCAGCCTCTGACCATCTCTTGTCTTTTATCATGTTTTCAGTCTCTGAGAGGGGACTCTGGAGAGGAGTTTGCTCATTATATATATATATATATATATATATATATATATATATATATATATATATATATATAAAGCCCTATGTGCTTTCATATCTGTCTTATCTATATATAATACACTCTCATATGTACTTTAAAATGCACAGTTTTCCCTTTTATGAACAAGAAAATAATGACGTTATGCTGTTGAGCAGGTATAATAATGCTATGGGGCTGGTATGAAAGTATTTCCAGGGCTGGTTTACAGTGACGTAATGGCGCCACCTGGTGCCATTTTTGAATGTGAGGCACTCGGTCTTGGAGCGGCAACAGTGCCTCATCGTCACATCAGCAGGTAAGACCGGACCCTGGACCACTCCACAGCCTCTGACCACCCCCTGCACCATGTCTGCAGCCTCTGACCACCCCCTGCACCATGTCCGCAGCCGCTGACCAGACCAACACCTGCAGCATGTCCGCAGCCCCCGACCACAGCTGCTGACAACCACCTGCACCCTGTCCGCAGCCTCTGACATCATCTGCACCATGTCCGCACAGCCTCTGACATCTCCTGCACCATGACCGCAGCCTCTGACATCTCCTGCACCATGACCGCAGCCTCTGACATCTCCTGCACCATGACCGCAGCCTCTGACATCTCCTGCACCATGACCGCAGCCTCTGACATCCCCTGCACCATGACCGCAGCCTCTGACATCTCCTGCACCATATCCACAGCCTCTGACATCTCCTGCACCATGTCCACAGCTTCTGACATCTCCTGCACCATGTCCTCAGCCTCTGACATCTCCTGCACCATGTCCGCAGCCTCTGACCATCTCTTGTCTTTTATAATGTTTGCAGTCTCTGAGGGGGGGGGGTCTGGAGAGGAGTATATTTATTATATATATAAAGCCTTATGTTCTTTCATATCTGTCTTATCTAAATATAATACACTTTTAAATGTGCTTTAAAATGCACAGCTTTCCCTTTTATGAACAAGAGAATAATGACGTTATGCTGTTGGGCTGGTATATTAATGCTATGGGGCTGGTATGAAATTATTTCCAGGGCTGGTTTTTATTCCCAGTCTGGCCCTGGTTCAAACATAGAAGACTGTAAAAAAAATACCAAAGAACAGTCTCATGGAAGCAAGGGGGGCCACACAGGTGGAACCATCTGCGTAAGACCTTGCACAGTAGGTTTTACCAAGGAATGAAATGTGAATTTGTACAATGGAGATGGCCATAAGTAAAGTTCTGTCCAAGACAAGATCAGTTCCACTTCTTCCTAAGCATCCCAACATCTTGTACCTCCTTAATAGATGCACCACTGTGGCATTGTCTGCACCTCAACTGTGACACTCCAAAAGGCAAATAGACCCGTGTAAGAGAACTAGCAAAATCGCTCAAAGTTCAAGGATGTTAATCAGAAACTTTTCATCCCCTAACAACCAAGTTCCCTGAACCAAGAGGCTCTCTAGAACAGTGGCCATCAACCCTATCCTCAGCGCCCACTAGCAGGCCAGGTTTGCAAGATAACTGAAATACAACACAGGTGATATAATTTGCTGCTCAGTGATTGCAGTATTCTAGTCGGCATCTCCCCAAGGTAATACATAAAACCTGGCCTGTTAGTGGGCCCTGAGGACAGGGTTGATGACCACTGCTCTAGCCAAACCAAAACAAGAAAGATGTGAAAGAAAACTGAAAACTACCATTCGAATAGATCGAAGAATAACCAAAATGGCAAAGGCTCACCCAATGATCAGCTCCAAGGTGATCAAAGAAGGTCTAAAGTTACCTGTGTGTACTGTAACAATTAGCTTATGTGGAGCCAAGCCAAGCTATCGGCAAGAAGCCCCCACAAAGTCTCACTGTTGAAAAAATTACGTGCTGAATAGGTTACAATTTGCCAAAGAACACAAAGACTGGCCTAAAGAGAAATGGCGCAACATTTTGTGGACTGATGAAAGCAAGATTGTTCTTTTTGGGTCTAAAGGCCGCAGTTTGTCAGATGACCCCCAAACACTGCATTCAAGCCACAGTGCACTGTGAAGACAGTGAAGCCTAGTGGCGTAAGCACCATGGTATGGGGATGTTTCTCATACTATGGTGTTGGGCCTATTTATTGCATATCAAGGATCATAAATCAGTTTGAATACATCAAAATATTTGAAGCAGTCATGTTGCCTTATGCCACAGACAAAATTCCCTTGAAATGGGTGTTTCAACAAGGTAACGATCCCAAACACACCAGTAAGCGAGCAGTATCTTGGTTCCAGACTAACAAGATTAACGTTATGGAGTGGCCTGCCCAATCCCCGGACCTTAATCCAATAGAAAACTTGCGGGGTGACATCAAAAATGCTGTTTCTCAGGTAAAAACCAAGAAATGCAAAGGAATTGTGGAATGTAGTGCAATTGTCTTGGGCTGGAATACCTGTTCACAGGTGCCAGAAGTTGGTTGACTCCATGCAACATAGATGTGAAGCAGTTCTCAGAAACAGTGGTTATACAACTAATATTAGTTCAGGGATTCACAGGAAGGCTAAATCTTCAAGCATGTTTCAGTTTATACAGTAAATGTTTGAGTTTGTAAAGAAAAATGCAGACACTGCAATTTTTTGGGCAAAAGCTGAATATTCCTTTTTTTTCACTTTCTGTAAAGTAATAACAAATTTGAAACATTTTTCTTCATGTTTTGATTTGGAATAGACTGTGCAGTGTTCCCAATGCATTTACGTGTATGGAAATAAAAGCTATTATAAGGATTTTTAAGATTTGCTTACTTTTTTTTAAACACACTAGTATTATTTTGAACACAACTGTACATCACCTAAGGACACTGAGGTTTAGCTGAGCTGGAAGGGGTTGTTATGCCTGACAGGAAATCTTTAATATGAAGACACCATGTGTCCTATGAAGTACGATTAATAAATAACATTTACGTACTGTATAGGGGCAGACTGGAAAAAAAACAACTTTCAAGCCTACCATTATCAATCACTGTAATACTATCTCTGGTACACAGAACATGGAAAGATCATTTAAATATGCAGCAATTTCATGTGATATAACGCAAAATAAAACATGTGATTCTAAGGTCAATATTTTGGTGGTTTTAAATAGCACAAAATTTTATAAAGAGAGTCCTCTCTTGTAAACTGGCACACTCATTTAACAAACGGAACACTGTTGATGTTATAATTCTGCAACATTATGTAAAAAATAGGAATTTTGACTTACCTGTAAATTTCCAAATCTTGGAGTACAGTACAGGGGCTTAATTTTTGGACCATGATTTATATCCTGCTACAATCAGGTGATTGGAAACTTTGTAGGGAACAGCCTCCAGTGTATCCATATAACCCCACCCACACTGTTGGAATTCAGTTTAGTCGGCAAGCAATATGAAGACCACCGAAAAAGAGGGGAGGGACCTGCGTCCTGTACTATATTCCAAGATATTGTATTTACAGTTAAGTCAAGATCTCTATTATTTTAATTGTACAGTGAAAGCCACCAGAACTTTATTCTTAGACCATGTCCTAAAGCAATAAATCAAGGGCTGGACAACAAAACCAAAATGACAACAAGACCACAGAAAATAAGAATAAACAGTTGACAGCAGAATAACCTAGCTGCTAAGCATTCATCAACAGAGGACCCACTGGTTGCCTAGCAAAAAAGCATTTATTTTTAAAAAGTGAACAGGATTTGGTAGTGGATCCACAATCTATGAAAAATAAAAGGTGCTTGATGTTTGAGTGGTCAAAAAAAAAACTCCCAGCATCTCCAGGAATGAAGGGTTTAGGTAGGGAAAAGGATTTGTTCCCAGAGGGCAGAAGCCCTAGCCAGACAAGGCATTCTCAAAACCTGGTGGAACAGGATGGAGAAGTCCTATAGAGGGACCACCCTGTGAGGGAACTGAAGACTATTCAGATTCAAAGGGAAGACATAACAAAGGACTATTTTGGTACCACTCCTAAGGGGAATCAGAATGGTTTGACGCCCCACCCCCTTGAAGGGTAATTTAAAAAAAAGTCTCAGGGAAAAAAATGGAATTGGCTTCCAGGATATTTTGTTTTCCTGTAGCTGAGGTAAAAAGTGGAGGGTTTCCAAGAAGTGAGGGGAGTCCGGGGCTAAAAGGAGAAGGTAGCCCCATGGTGATGCCCAGGATTAATAAAAGGTGTTAGGGCTCTGAATGGGCAAGAGCGCTCAAATGTTCCAAAGAAATACAGGAGGTCGCCATAAGCCAACAAGGAGCAACCTTGCAAATGGGGGGAGCACAGACGTGCAAAGCTAGGGTGTCAGGAATAAATACAAAGCCAGATAAAAACCCCACAGGGAACCCAGGGCTAGGATATATGATGTTAGATTTGATAGCGTGGTGGAAGAGATATGTGTGCTCTCCACTCAAAAGAGTGTATTACACAGTTTTAAAAAATGTTTCAATGGTGAGGATCAGTAAGTTAGACATACAGGAGGATCTCAGGGAGTGGTTACATGGAGCAGCTATTAAGCAAAGGGTGCTTGGTAGGGGAGCTAGGCAAATCCCAGGCACTTCTAGACTGTGTGTGAATGTAGAAACAAATGCCTAAGGGGAGAATAGCTAAAAACAGGGACAGTGCGACTGTAACCAAGCCAGTAAACAGAGTGACCGCAAAAATTTTTTTTTTGGAGGAAGCAGGAACAAAAAGGACTCTCAGCTCAAAAGGCACGCACTCTGATAGCCTGCAAGCCTTGTACAGGGAAAAAAAGGCATAGTAAAAACCCAGCTGTAGAGTCTGAGGGTCTTGAGCTAAGTGACTGTGACTAAAAACAGGGTTCAGACAACAGAGCTAAGCTTCCTTGTGAAGGTGGTTTGCTTGGGATCCCAAACAGAAGAAAATTGAGGTAAAGGCTACCTCAAGGAGTTTGCTACCTCAAGGAGTTTGATCTAATAGGATTTTTCAGATAGGGGTAACTGGGGGTGCCATAAGGTGAATGAGTCTAAGAAGGCTACTTTTGCCAAGGTCCTATGAGGGCTCCAAAAAGTAGCGTAATTATATGGTCACTGACCTAACCTCAGGATCCTAATAGAACAAAGTCTCTGAGACACATTTGAAGCCGAATATATATTCTGCAACCTGGTGCCTAATAATGGAGCACCACAGACTGCTATGACTATTCCAAAAGGCATGGAATATCTGGATGTGGAATAGGATGGGGAAATAACCCCTCCGAATTTATTTGCAAAAACACAAAACTTGCTCATATGAGGGATATATTAATAGGTCTAGAAGAGACTAGGCAGAGCCCTAGCTACTGTGGAAAACATATCACACGTAAGTCAAATTACTGCAGAATTTTTAATATAATTTTATGGATAATAAAGAGCCACGCTTTTATCGATATTGACAAGACATGCATACTTAACAGGTAAGAGTCCCCTTTTGGGCCTTTAATGAACTTCTAAGTCTTCCTGAAAAAGATAAGAAATTAACTCTCTCTGTAACTATGGAATTGCAAAGAGGTACAGGTAAACAGACTGCTCCTGTACTGCAGCAAATATATAAAAAAACAGTTAACAGAAGGAACCAATGGCAGGATAAAGAGAGGGAGGCTCATTGAGTACCTCTCACAAAGAAAGATACAGTGAAATGGAAAAAAAATGAACATCTCAGAATGAAAGCATGTCAATAAACAAGAATGAAAAGGAACCTTAGTGAGTGGGAGACCTCTTTGCAGGTCCGGTGAACCTAGAGAATGTAACATGAACAGATGAGCCTGTTGTTGAGGGTGATGCCAGGAGGGGGCACATAGATGGTATGTGTAAGGAATAGGTTGACAAGTCAATCAAGTCTCTCCGTAGCCGCCTCCGAATATTTCTCAAGGAGTTACCAAAGAAGAGCTCGCCCTTAAAGGAAATGTGCAAAAGAGATTTTTCCCAAGCAGGATCAACACACCTAGCTTAAAGCCATAAAATTCTGTGCATATGCACAGAAGGTAAGGACAGTCTGGAGATTTGATAAAACACATTCTCCATGGCATCTACACAGAATAGTAAAGTCGAGGATAAGAGCTCTAATCCTGTAGAAAGCAGGGGGGTTGTCTGTAATTGGAGAAAGTTCACTATTTAGTTCTCCAGACAAGTTTGTCATAGTTTGGGCTACTGATAAAATGGTAATAGCTGGCTGCAGGGCTGGACCTGCAAGGGCAAAGGATGACTTCAAACTGGCCCATGGCAGAATGGTAATTATGTGTCCCATGTGCTTCCACCACCCAATGCCTGCAATCTGCTTTAGCTTACATGGATATTTTGAATATCTCTCTGGTAGAATCTTCCCCTGTGAAGTACTCCTGTAATGGATGTGGAGGGAAGGGGTGCAGCACATCTGGCATGAAGGAATTGCAATAACCCAGGTGCTAACAAATTTCCTATGGCAGTGTCTCTGGGGTATTAAGCAATGGGTGAGCCAGCAAAGCATTCAGCTTGCATCAGTGACATAAAATGGCAGCCAGGAGTGCATATTTAGGAGTCTCCTATTACGTCACTAGCCACAGAGGTATGTCCAGTGATGAGGTGAAGAAAAGACTGCTCAATTTAAATAGGTAAACATTATAATGTTACTGTAACAAAACGTCCCACACTCCGCTTGAGTGCTTTTGTCATCTTTGTCACCTACCACTTGTAACCACAAACTAGGCAGTACTCGTTTTGGTTGCTGACCAAGAACTGTTTATTGAAACACAGGTACACAGGTAATAGATGGGACAATCCCTCCCCTCTTTGCATTCAGGGCGGGGTAGACAGTCTAATCAGCAGGGAGAGCTGTTGGAGGAATTCACCCCCTCCCCTCTTACAGCTAATCTACATACACATCCCATAATACCCAAGGCAGACACAATAGAACAATGGAATACAGCCACACCCCAAACAACCCAGCAAAGAGTACACAGTATGAGACACTATACTATATATATATACACATATACACACGCACACACATTCCAGTGTGGTTGTACAGTGAATCTGATTAGTACAGATCAGACTGGATTTCTCGTCACCCTGTGCCCCTATTAAGAGACACAGAGTGATTTAGACATAGGAGGTGCATGGGGAGCTGAAACAGGGGTTTCCCAACCTCCCCAAGGGATTCTGGGTTCCACGGGCCCCCCGCCCAAAGTGACACCCGTCACAGTTACCTATTGTCAGAAACCATGAGTCAGACTGAGACAGAAGTACAGTTAAATCACACTTGTTTGATAATAATAAAAAAAGGTAAACAGAGTAAACGTAGTCAAAACATAGCCAGAGTTGCGGAACCGGAAAGGGTAGTCAGACAAGCCAAATCGTGAGGGAGCCAGAGAAGAGCGTAGTCGAGCAGCAAGCAGGATCTGGAGCCAGAAGGAATGTCAGCCAAGCAAGTCTTTAACAGGAACACAGGAGAGCGTCTCTAGAGATGTGACCAAGGCGAAGACAGAGATCATCTGGACTGGACGGCTTAAGTAGGCAGGACTGACGAGCAAGATATCATCAACAGTTGAGTCACTGTGGAGAGATAGGAGCTGGCAATTAGCCAACAGCTGAGCAGCCAACTTTGAGAAGGAATGGCTGAGCCCAGCCCTGACACCTATAAAGCTAAAAAAAGAGACAATAACTAGGGAGAAAAACACAAGTTATGAATGACCCAATAACCTGTGCCTTGAAAAAATGCTCGTGTGTTAGCACTGCAGTGTCTCTTGTAGGCTATATGTAGTATATACCAATAATCCAACAAGACATATAGAGCTTGGAACCGAATGTAATGGACAGCGAAAGCCCGTCTTCCCTTGTCCACATCACAGGTCTAGTTCAGGGTTTATCCATCATGGTGGACATACCCCCGTAGGGGTCTTCAGTGTCTGAGCGCCATAGGATCAGACCACAGCCCTGAACCTGAATAGCATCTTGCAGTTAACTTACTCATAGTAACACGTACTAAGGTAAGCTGAACACAGGATTCATTGCCTGAAGCAAACATTTCAGACTGGGCCTGTTGATGCAAGGTCCAGATATGGTTCCCAGGATGTACATCAAGGGTAACCGATCCAGTAACTGCTAATGGGCCATAAGGCAATAATAAGCAGTCAGTTCTTGAAAGATGTGTCAATCGAAGATTAGAAAAAAAATGGTAAAAATATAGAGCAAAACTTCTCTTACGGGAGAAGAGGTCAATCACCTAAGGACACTGAAAAAAGAACTAGAGCCTCACATAGTGGGCGTGGCTATATGGATACAGTAGGGGATATTCCCTATAAAGCTTTGCCAGTCACCTAAGGGTAGTGGCATATAACCTTATAATTAATATAAGAATACAGTTCATATGTCCTGTATTGTATGATTAAGCTTTTTACCAGTGTTTGTTGACCTGCCACACCACAGAAGCTATGCTGGCAGTTTAAATAGCAGAGCAACAGACTGTCTAATGTGCACTGTGCAATGTGAACTGATTGCAAATGTAAAATATAGGAGTGTCAAAGCAATATATAACCTCTATCGCAGAATGGATGCACCACTGTTTTGATAATGAATACCTTAAGATCCTTGGATGCGAGTGTGATTAAAGGAGAAGTGTGGGATAGCAAAAAAATAAACATCCATACTCACCTATATGGCCACAACATCTGTCGCAATGCTACAGATGTCCACCACTGGCTCTAAAACCAAGAACTAAGTCATCACATGCCTGCTGAATGCTCAGTTCTTGGTCTTCAGTGAGCAGAGAGAGGCAACATTCACCGGCTCTCTTCTCTGCCCCTCCAGTGCTCACAAATCGGTAGCTTTGAATGTTAACCTTCCTCTGTTCCTAGTGTCCTATCTGCAGGCAGAATTTCCTTTCGCTTGGAAGACTAATTTTTGTCCCATAACTGGGTGTGCGCCTCACGCCTTCACTGGCTTCCTTGTATAGAGTGAATTATCTGCCTTTACATGAAAAATTGGAGGATGATATCTCCGAGGGTAGGCGATCCTTGTCCTCTCCTAGCTAGGCAAAATCCATTCGGTTAAGATGCCTTCACTTCCATGTTTACTATATTATTACAGTTCCTTACCCAATTTGATCATTAGGTTGAATTTGTCCAAGATCCAATCCAAGATAATCCATTATATATGGGGGTAAGAGCCATAGATTGTCAAAACAGGTCCTCTTTGTTCACAAAACGAAAGGAGGCCTCAGACTTCCAAATTAGGCGCTTGACTAGCAGGCAGCCCAATTTTTGGCGGTCTATTCCCGTAACGAAAAGCCCGAATGGATAGCTATGAAGAAAGTGGTGGTGCGCTCGGTCCCTCTAGATTTTATTAAGTTTCAACCTGTGAACTTACGGTTACCTGTCTTGGCCCCTACTTTGTCTAATTCTCTGGCCGTTTGGGACAGGGTACAGAACAGTCATAACCTTATTTTGCCTTTTCACCCATTGGCTCATCTTTTTAACAACCCCGAATTTCCCCTGGGTCTAGATCCGGAGGCCTTCTGATGTTGGCTAAATAAAGGTCTCTATAGGATTAGTCCCTTTTTGACGCCTAGGGGCACTTTGCAACAATGTCAATCTGAGTTGAAAATGCCTAACTTGGAGACTTTACGATTCTACCATATTTCCCATTTCTTGCGCTCCTTGGGACCAGGGGTTACCAAGGACCCCACAGTAATTCCCTAGTGGTGGTGCATGCAGGATGTGGGTCAGAGAGGGGGGGATCTCCACCATTTATAGGCTGTTGCTCAACATCGCTGACAAATTGCCTTATATGCAGCAGTGGGACTTGGACTTAGTTTCTGAGAAAGACTCGCACCATTGGCATACCTGCTTCCATTTTGCTTACAAGGGCATTTTGAATATCTCTCTGGTAGAAGCAAGTATAAAATTTATGACCAGATGGTATATGGTCCTGTTTCGTCTTTGAAGGGTATTTCTGACCTTCTCGCCATTGTGTTTTCAAGGCTGCCATTCTTATGGTACCATGTATTATGTCTGGTGGGAATGTTCTAAATTACAGGGCTTCTGGAATAAAGTTTTTGCTTTAATTAGTAACGTTTCAGGGGCACTGGTACCTCAACTGCCCCGTATCGCCTTACGAAAGTATCCTATGGAGAAGCTTCCTCGTTCTTTAATCTCCTTTATGCTATTGGTGGCAAAGCTCACTATAGCTCGCTCATGAAAGCGACCCTCCATTTCAATGTTTCAGCACAAAGTGTCTTGTATTATGCTTAATGAACATCTTTGCTAGCATGATTAATAATACTACTAAATAATTTGAGCAAGTCTGGAGTCCATGGGCCAGCTATATGCATATTGATCTTTAGAGACCTAAAGGGTCCTTTGCGTGGGTCCACCAGTGACCAGCTCAGTGAGACTTACTATCTCCCGCCCGGGTTTCCATCTTTTCCTCTCTTTTTTTTTTCTGCCTCTCCTTCTTACTCCTTTAATCTGCTTCTCTTTACATTTTTTTTTTAAATCTTTTGGGCAATGCCCTAAAGATGGTGCAGCTGTTTTGTCATTTCTATGGATTATGCGAACAACCCTTTAGAGAAGCTCTAAGTGCTGGATAGATATGGTGTTCTGCGTTGGGTTGGCCTCTGTTATTGTGGTATTTTGTTTATATCCAATTCCCTTTTAGTATATGTCTGTCATTTTTTTTTGGTAAGACTTACCACTCCAAAATCCGACATACAGATAATATGTACCAGTCTATAGAGTAACACAAGCTTAACCTGACTGGGTAAATTCCAAGTGAATGTGAGACAAGAAAACATGCACGTTTTAATGAACAATTTGTCAGCCTTTATTGTAGTTGTTTTTGAAAGCTCACAAGCACACCATGAGTGCGCTCTTTACAAAAATCCAACACTCTTTATTTAATACCACTTCGAGACATGGTCTGAGCTTTGACCACCCCTTTTCCTTTAACTTCAAATGGTACTCCCTTGTAAGTTGCTACACATCCATCATTGGTCAGAAGGTCTGGTTGGATCTGCTCCCATGTCTTTTTCTTAGGATTCAGCTCCTTGTCAGGCTCTCCTGGAAAAGTAATGGACAATACACAGATTATAGACATTCTCCATTTAGTTATTCATACAGTAAAAAAAACACACAAAAAATAAAGATGCAACATATGTACTGAATAAATTAAACTCAACACAATGTTTTACAAGTGGCAATTCTTTCAGATTGCAAAAGCAAAATAATGACCATGAATGGTGCGCTTTGGGCCAAATGCTGGTCCATACCTGCCTGTAAGAATGCAACAATTTGTAACAGGGAGCATTTCCTGGGGTGAAAGCCTTTTCGCCTCACACTAAATAAAGTATGCTTCCACTTATGGTGATAGACCTTATGAGAAATAGACGTCCAGCATTGTGGGAACAACTGATGTCTCCTTTAATAAACTGGTGTATGAATTACTGCACTACGGAGTTCTGTTCTACGTTTCTTCCACGCTGAGTACTTTGATCTTTGGAGACCAGCAAAGGTTATTTTAATGGGGGAATGTCTGATTCCGCCATTCAGCAAAGATCTGTATGAAAACCATTAAGCTATATCAGACCTCTGTAACTGTGGGACCTGGCAATCTGGTAAGCAGTTTGGTGGGCAGGTGGGGGAGTACTGGATGAATCGAATCGATGGAAGAGTTGCACCTTTTTGAAGTGCTGTGTTATTCACATACTTTTGGACTTTGTTTTAATTTATCACTTATGTACAGGCGTGGCCAAAAGTTTTAAGAATGACACAAATATTCATTTTCACAAAGTCTGCTGCCTCAGTTTTCATGATGGCAACTTTCATACACTCCAGAATGTTATGAAGCGTGATCAGATTAATTGCAATTAATTGCAAAGTCCCTCTTTGCCATGAAAATTAACTTAATGCCATAAAAAAACATTTCCACTGCATTAGTGAAGAAGGCTTCAGGGCCCCCAAGAAAGTCCAGCACGCACAAGGACCATCTCCTACAGTTGATTCAGCTGTGAGATCGGGGCACCACCAGCGCAGAGCTTACTCAGGAATGGCAGCAGGCAGGTGTGAGTGCAGCTGCACGCACAGTGAGGCGAAGACTTTTGGAGGATAGCCTGGTGTCAAGAAGGACAGCAAAGAAGCCACTTCTCTCCAGGAAAAACATCAGGGACAGACTTACATTCTGCAAAAGGTATATGGATTGGACTGCTGAGGACTGGGGTAAAGTAATTTTTTCTGATAAATCCCCTTTCCAATTGTTTGGGGCATCCGGAAAAAAAACTTGTCCGGAAAAGAAAAGGTGCGCACTACCATCAGTCCTGTGTCATGCCAACAGTAAAGCATCCTGAGACCATTCATGTGTGGGGTTGCTTGTCAGCCAAGGGAGTGGGCTCACTCACAATTTTGCCTATGAACACAGCCATGAATAAAGAATGATACAAAAACATCCTCCAAGAGCAACTTCTCCCAACCATCCAAGAACAATTTGGTGACAAACAATGCCTTCTCCAGCATGACGGAGCACCTTGCCATAAGGCAAAAGTGATAACTAAGTGGCTTCGGGAACAAAACATCGAAATTCTGGGTCCATGGCCAGGAAAATCCCCAGACCTTAATCCCATTGAGAACTTGTGGTTAATCCAAAAGAGGCGCGTGAACAAAAAAAAAAACAAAAACAAATCCAGACAAACTCCAAGCATTGATTATGCAAGAATGTCCATCAAGTCCAACCTATGTGTGTGATTTTATGTTAGTGTTACATTGTATAACCCTGTATGTTGTGGTCGTTCAGGTGCTTATTTAATAGTTTTTTGAAATTATCAATGCTCCCCGCTGAAACAACTGCCTGTGGAAGAGTATTCCACATCCTTACTGCTCTTACAGTAAAGAACCCTCTACACAGCTTAAGGTTAAACCGCTTTTCTTCTAATTTTAGTGAATGGCCACCTATCTTATTAAATTCCCTTTTGTGGAAAAGTTTTATCCCTATTGTGGGGTCACCAGTATGGTATTTGTACATTGAAATCATATCCCCTCTCAAGCGTCTCTTCTCCAGAGAGAACAAGTTCAGTGCTTGTAACCTTTCCTCATAACTAATGCCCTCCAGTCCCTTTATTAGTTTTGTTGCCCTTCTCCATCCATTTGTTGCCCTCCAGCACATCCTTCCTTAGGACTGGTGCCCATAACTGGACAGTATACTCCAGGTGCGGCCCAGAGTGTTGAAGAGTGGGAGAATGATTGATTTATCTCTGGAGTTGATTGACAGCATGCCAGGGTGAACTGGAGAGGTTTTGAAAGAGAAGGGTCAACACTGCGAATATCGACTCTTTGCATAAAAGTAATGTAATTGTCAATAAAAGCATTTGACACTTATGAAATGCTTGTAGTTACACTTCAGCATACAATAGTAACATCTGACAAACAGATCTAAAGTCACTGAAGTAGAAGACTGTGAAAATTTATATTTGTGTCATTCTCAAAACTTTTGGCCACGGCTGTATATGGAGCACGGTGATTCACATTGTACCCTGTACCTGGAGACAGGCCTATCTAGTTTGTTTTGGAATCTAGAGGCAGGAAAGTCTACATCCAGTATCCCCTACCTGTGACACAGGTCCTGAACACTTCAATATATAGGGACCACTGCCCTAGACCCAGGCTTAGCCTGTTGAGGAAGTCTAGAAGCCTAGAACATGAAGTGCCCAGGACAGGATCCAATCTACCTCCCATGGCAGGGCAAGATTTCCGGTTCCTCTTCTGATGGTTGATGTATACCACTGCCGTGGCGTTCTCCAACTTAACCTAGAACAAATGACCCTCCACTGGGAGTCTCTGGCATTACAGGGACAACCAAATTGTCCAAAGCACCAGAATGTTGTTTGGGAGACAAGATGCCTCTGATGTCCAAGTACCCTGCAGCGACAGGCTGCCCAGGTGTGACTCTTCCTGTGTCTAGGATGAGACCTAGATATTCCAAACAGGGCCGCCATCAAGGGGGTACAGCCCATACAGATGTAGGGGGCCTGGGTGTCCCGAGGGGTATGGTCCCTTGAGACCCCTGGGCCCCAAGTTGGCACCTCTCCTTTGTTCCTTTCCTCCCCTACACTGGCAACTATTCCCAACTTCCGCTGGTGCCGCTGCACTGGCTCCTGACTCCCAGCCCTCCTGCTGGCTGCCCCTGTCAAAATTATTGGTTGCTAGGACCGCCTGGCATCCTGGCAGCCAATCGCATACATTCACAAGCCCCCGGCAGAAGAAGAGGATGTAACTTCCTCCTCCACCACATGCTAGTGCTCCAGTTCACAGCTTCCACCTTGCAGCCTGCTGCTGAGAACAGAGCTGGGACTCTGGTGATCGGGGGCTCGTGGGAGCGATGCAAGAGGGAGAAGAGAGGTAGGCACTGCCGAAGTTGGAACAGCTGTGAGGGCCGAGTGGGGCTTGGAGGTGTGCTGTGCCTGTCTCTTTGCTGGATGAGGATGTCTCTTTGCTTGATTGAGCTGTCTCCTTGCTCGATTGGGCTGTCTCTTTGCTCGATTGGGATTGTTTCTTTGCTGGATTGGGCCATCTCTTTGCTACAGTGCCTTGAAAAAGTATTCATATACCCCTTGAAATTTTCCACATTTTGTCATGTTGCAACCAAAAACGTAAATGTATTTTATTGGGATTTTATGTGATAGACCAACACAAAGTGGCACATAATTGTGAGGTGGAAGGAAAATGATAAATTTTTTTTTTTCTTTTTACAAATAAATATGTGAAAAGTGTGGCGTGCATTTGTATTCAGCCCCCCAAGCCAATGTTATGTAGAACCACCTTTCGCTGCAATTACAGCTGCAAGTCTTTTTGGGTATGTCTCTACCAGCTTTGCACATCTAAAGAGGGACATTTTTCTCTATTCTTCTTTGCAAAGTAGCTCAAGCTCTGTCAGATCGGATGGAGAGCATCTGTGAACAGCAATTTTCAAGTCTTGCCACAGATTCTCAATTGGATTTAGGTCTGGACTTTGACTGGGCCATTTTAACACAAGAATATGCTTTGATCTAAACCAATTGATTGTAGCTCTGGCTGTACGTTTAGGCTAGTTGCCCTGCTGGAAGGTGAACCTCCGCCCCAGTCTCAAGTCTTTTGCAGACTCTAAGGCCTGATTCATACTATGCACTTTTAGTGCTTTCTGCAGATTTGCACTACAGTCCATTTAACATGGTTTCCTATGGAACACGTTCTGTAACGCAAATCTGCAAAATTCAAAATGCACTAAAAATGCATAGGTGTGAATAAGGCCTAACAGGTTTTCTTCTAAGATTGCCTTGTATTTGGGTCCATCCATCTTCCCATCAGCTCTGACCAGCTGCTCTGTCCCTGCTGAAGAAAAGCATCCCTACAACATGATGCTGCCACCACCATGTTTAACAGTGGGGATGGTGTGTTCAGGGTGATGTGCAGTGTTAGTTTTCCGCCACACATAGAGTTTTGCTTTTAGGCCAAAAAGTTAAATCTTGGTCTCCGCTAACCAGAGCGCCTTCTTCCACATGTTTGCTGTGTCTCCCACATGGCTTCTCGCAAACTGCAAACGGGACTTCTTATGGCTTTCTTTCAACAATGGCTTTCTTCTTTCCACTCTTCTATAAAGGCCAGATTTGTGGAGTGCATGACTAATAGTTGTCCTGTGGACAGATTCTCCCACTTGAGCTGTGGATCTCTGCACTGCAGTTCTTTCAGAGTTACCATGGGCCTCTTGGCTACCATGGGCCTCTGATTAATGCTCTGCTTGCCCAGCCTGTCAGTTTAGGTGGACGGCCATGTCTTGGTAGGTTTGCAGTTGTGCCATACTCTTTCCATTTTCCGATTATGGATTGAACAATGCTCTGTGAGCTGTGCAAAGCTTGAGATATTTTTTTTTATAACCTAACCCTGCTTTAAACTTCTCCACAACTTTATCCCTGACATGTCTGGTGTGTTCCTTGGCCTTCATGATGCTGTTTGTTCACTAAGGTTCTCTAACAAACCTCTGAGGGCTTCACAGGACATCTGTATTTATACCGAGATTAAATTACACGCAGGTGGACTCTATTTACTAATTAAATGACTTCTGAAGGCAATTGGCTCCACTAGATTTTTAGTTAGGGTATCTGAGTAAAGGGGGCTGAATACAAATGAACGCCACACTTTTCACATATTTGTAAAAAATGTTGAAAACCATTTATCATTTTCCTTCCACTTCATAATGATGTGCCACTTTGTGTTGGTCTATCACATAAAAACTCAATAAAATACATTGACGTTTTTGGTTGTAACATGACAAAAATGTGGAAATACTTTTTCAAGGCACTGTATATGGGGATGTCTTTGCTGGATTGGGCCATCCCTTTGCTAAATAGGGATGTCTCTTTACTGGATTGGGCTGTGTCTTTAAAAAGGCGATGCAGTTAGTGTAGGGTCCTGCTCAAAAGAGTCTACTTTGTCGTGGTGGCAGGCTTCATACTTTTTGGCCAACATATAATTCCTTACTGTTAAATCTTTAAATGCACTGATGACTTTGAATACATATTTCATTTTCATGTATTAAGTTGTAAGAGTATTAAAATAAAAGTAGGTGCACTGCAGGACTCGGTGGGATGGCCAGAGGGGAGATTCGGTGGGGACGGCCAATGGGCGGACCCTGGGGAATGTTGGTGGTCGGGCCCAAGGGGCCCAGGCCTAAAGCTGTGTAGGGGCCCCAAAATTTCTGATGGCTGTCCTGATTCCAAGCAATGAGATAATGTCAACAAATCCATCAACACAATTGACAAATGCAACAGGAAAAAGCTGCAAACAATTTATAACTGAATGATTAGTAAGGATAGTATTGGTTTCTTTGGAAATTTTCTTTGGACCACACCCTCAGGGTCTGCCAAATTGTCATAACACCAATAGCAGGTTGCAGTGCAGGGCCTATTAGGAAAAACAAGGACTTGGAGGTAGTTTCCAGATGCTTGGAACTTGATCTTTAACCATCACAACGTCCTCAACTGGGACAGTCAGAGAGTCTTTTAAACAAGAAACATGTGGGTCAGCAACAGGAACGGCTCACTTCTTACTAAACTTCTCCTCCATGGGATATAGCTCAGCTAAGCACTTTAGAATAATTTGACAGGAGTAAGTCAATCGCTGTACAAAACAGATTTCAGTAACAAATGTACAGGAAAGGTTTTGACAGTCTTAGGACCTGTAAGGGAGCCCAAACTGGTAACAGGAGTGGTTTCAGACACAGACAGGTTGCTCCAGTTTTAAACAAAGTTATATGCACCCTGCATCAATAAAAAACAAAATGGTATTCTGAAGCCTAGCAGCTATGTCAGTTGCGTCTCCTCAAGAAGAAATTCATCCAAATGGGGATAGTAAAACTTCTCATCTGTAGTTGACTGTGCTGGACCTGCAGCAGCTGCCTGATTGTCAGAGATAGACTGGAGGAGAGGGCGTATAAGTATGCTTATGGAACCCGCGTTAGTTTGATCATGAAATCCTGCACAGCAATAGAAAACTCTTCCCTGGACAGGGTGGAGGAGGGAGCTACACCTTAGAGAGGTAGAGAAGACTGAGGAGTGTGTGGATTTAGGCAGGGGACAACGATCCATGTTGTTAGTGTCAGGTCCTCTTGTAGGAACAGTTGATCCAGACAGCTCCATAAGAAGTCACAGCTCAGCAGCATAATGGCGAATCTTAACTGATAAAAGTAAAACTGACAAAAACAAATGGGTATAATTTTCTGTAATAAGAAAAGACATCCATCCTTCTAGGACAAAGCAAAAAACTGAAGCATCATGGGAGTGGAAGTTCGGGTTATATATGCCTGGACAACTGCCTTTTTTGGTTTGCCATTGTTGAATTCCTCCTAAAGGCAGCAGTATAACCTTATGCTTATCATTCTATTGATCATGTGTCCTTTGATGACATTTAATTTATGAAGGAAAATAATGATTACCACAGTAACATTTTTGTAAACATCCCTGTGGTGGCAGTGTCCATATTTATATTTTAAAGTAAGAATGACACCTGAGACTTCCCTCCTGCATATATGAATGAAGTCCATGAAGTTATTTATAAATAGGAGCAGAAATAATTAATCCTGCCCCTCCCTACCCATTACCACAGTAGTTATGTTACCTGGGAATCCCTCAAAGGTAATTCTATCTCCGGGAACTGCTCCACTTGGAGGGTCTAGTATTTCCACCTTCTCTGGAGAGCTTGCACACATAACCATGGCTTGAGAAAGGATCCCTCTCATTTTGGCAGGTTTCAAGTTACACAGTAGCACGGCCATCCGATTCTGCATCTAAAAAAAAATTATCACACAGGTTCACGACTTAAAGAAGCATCTGCCCATGTTTCTTTCAACTACTTCAGAAAGCAACAAATGAGAATCTAAACTACTGTGAAACTTCACTGTAAGGCAGGCTATACATTAACCAATTTTCTGGTTAATTTTCATTAACCAGAAAACTGCCTGATTCCACACATTCAGTGTTCATGGGGAAAGCTCTCCAGCAGAGCTATTGTATTCTGAAAGTGGAGGGCTTGCCAGCTGTCAGAATACATCACTGCTTGCAGCTATAACTGTCGGCAGCGACTGCACAAAAATCCAACAGGCTGGTAGTACTGAAGTGGATCAATGGCTTGTCTTTATGTGGCGCAATAAAACAAAAGAAACTAAGCATTACAAAAACATAACCACTAGATCAGAGTTCATGTGAACATATCTTGCAAATGTACACATTTTGAAAAGGTTTACCAA
Organism: Aquarana catesbeiana; assembly: GCF_042186555.1. Taxonomy (NCBI): domain Eukaryota; kingdom Metazoa; phylum Chordata; class Amphibia; order Anura; family Ranidae; genus Aquarana; species Aquarana catesbeiana. Next base: position 664,484,339 of record NC_133324.1, on the reverse strand, counting down.
AACTGTTTGTGTTTCACAGGTCCATAACATAACCCTGACTTTAATCCCTCCCTAGATTAGAGCAAAAAAACATACTACAAGGTGTTTCTTTAACATAATTTGCAAATCTGTCTCATAAGGGGGGTTATGTACTTGTGAATTAGCAGTTAAAAAAATTTAAAAAAACAAAACAACAGAATGTACCACTTTTCACGGTCAACATTTCTCCAAATTATTCCCAGTACCAATAAAAAGGAGAAATTACTACAGGCTGATAATGCCATGACGATAGATGATACCCCTTGTTGCCCCCCAAGCATTGTATTGCCAGACACACAAAGGCTAGATTCACCTTTAACCACTTGACCCCCAGGCATTGTCTGGCACTTTTTGATTACAATCAGTATTTTTTGCTAGAAAATTTCTTACAACCCCAAACATATATATTTTTTTTATTTAAAGCAGAGGCCCTAGAGAATAAATTGGTGGGTGTTGCAATTTTTTATGTCACACGGCATTTGCGCTGGTACTCTTTACACCCTTGAAAGCATTTGATCACACCAAGGTCAGTGTGATCAAATGGCATTTTTAAAATTGGCTTAGTTTACACATGGGTAAACCGGAAGTGATGTAAGGTCATTGCTTCCAGTTCCTTATATTATAGAGACAAACAAAGCAGTTCCGGTCATTGCTCATCTCTATGATTAGCCAGTGGAAGTGCCAGCTGGTCGATCGGGTGTCCTGGTGGAACAGGACAGCCCAATGAAGCTGCAGAAGGCAGGGGGACGTCCCCTCCCGCTGCTTGTAGAAGCAATCCAGCAGCTAGTTAGCCAGTAGGATTGCTTTTACAAAAGAGCCGACCATTAGCTCTAAAAAACGGTTGCAGACATCATCCCTGTATAACTACTTCTAGCAATATACCGGTACATCGCTGGTCGTAAAACAGGTTAAAATAAATAAATACATGTTTTTGCAGGGGAAAAAAATTGCATTTTTTTTTTATCAGGAGCTTACAAAGCATCAGTGGATCAGTGGTGCATTGTCAGGCTCCTGCAGACAATTACTCTGTCTGTACCCCTGTACAGATTGTCAATTAGAAAGCTAGAGGAAGTGTCAAAGGACTATGAGTGAAAGCTACAAGTCCATCTGCCATGGTGGCAGGCAGGACACGTAGTTTATTCGCAGAGCGGTGGAGCTCTGCATAGCCGGGCTGATTTTAAATGCGACAGCAGCTGTGGGGGAAAGTAACCCCGCATGTTGTCAAAGGGAGAGGGGGCAATCTGGGGGTGGGAAGCACATGCTTAGGAACATGTTATCCCCCAAATACAGGTATAAGATGTAACATGTTCGTAAAGGTGAACTTAGCCTTCAATATAAAATTTTGCATCCTTGCACACATGGTTAAAGGACCACTCATTTTCTCTAGAGGAAAAGGAAATGTATACTCCCATAATTTAAATTATAACAGGTACGCACACATTGTTGGTCTTTAAACATAACAGGATCTCTTTTGTTTTTAGTTTGCGCTGGCAGGAGTGAGGGGATCAGATGATGCCTGACTTTCTATCATTCTCAATAAGACATATGCCTATCTAAGGCCATCCTTACGCCAAAAATTGCTTTACTCACTGTTGTAATAAGCAAAAACCCATAGCCATAACCCATTTTTAAAATACCCAGATGCTCTACTCTACACTATGATTCCCCTTAGGATCCAGAGACTCACATACTGTAAATGTCTCGACATGCCGGTTATTTGATGTGAAATCTCCTCCACCCACCATCATTCAGATCTCAGGCTGGACAAAGTCTTACCAATCTTAGAACTCATTCACATCTAAGCAGTTTAGCTTATCAATGCAGTGTATGATAGCCATGCATACGAAATGGGCTACTTTATTAAATGGTTAAAACCTAAGTCTAGTCACGATTTAAAAAAAAAAGCACAAGGGAAATTATTTACAGTCCATAAGGTGTGCCCTTTATGCTGCTGGCTCTTCTATATGAAATTAGAAATATATTTACCTAGAAAAATAGTGACGTGTCCAATGCTTATTTTACCTGCTGTGTGTGTATATCTATCTATCTATACACACACATACACAGTATCTCACAAAAGTGAGTGCACCCCTCACATTTTTGTAAATATTTTATCATATCTTTTCATGTGACAACTCTGAAGAAATGACACTTTAATACAATGTAAAGTAATGAGCATACAGCTTGTATAACAGTGTAAATTTGCTGTCCCCTCAAAATAACTGAACACAGCCATTAATGTCTAAACCACTGGCAACAAAAGTGAGTACACCCCAAAGTGAAAATGTCCAAATTGGGATCAATTAGACATTTTCCCTCCCCACGTTAGTGTTACAAGGTCTCAGGTGTGAATGGAGAGCAGGTGTGTTAAATTTGATGTCATCGCTCTCACTCTCTCATATTGGTCACTGGAAGTTCAACATGGCACCTCATGGCAAATAACTCTCAAGGATCTGAAAAAAAAGAAATGTTGCTCTACATAAAGATGGCCTAGGCTATAAGAAGATTGCCAAGACCCTGAAACTGAGCTGTAGCACGGTGGCCAAGACCATACAGCGTTTTAACAGGACAGGCTCCACTCAGAACAGGCCTCGCCATGGTCGATCAAAGAAGTTAAGTACACGTGCTCAGCATCATATCCAGAAGTTGTTTTTGGGAAACGTATGAGTGCTGCCAGCATTGCTGCAGAGGTTGAAGGGGTGGGGAGTCAGCCTGTCAGTGCTCAGACCATACTCTTCACGCAGCATCAAATTGGTCTGCATGGCTGTTGTCCCAGAAGGAAGCCTCTTCTAAAGATGATGCACAAGAAAGCCCACAAATAGTTTGCTGAAGATGAGCAGACTAAGGACATGGGTTACTGGAACCATGTCCTGTGGTCTGATGAGAACAAGATAAACCTATTTGGTTCAGATGGTGTCAAGCGTGTGTGGCGGCAACCAGGTGAGGAGTACAAAGACAAGTGTGTCTTGCCTACAGTCAAGCATGGTGGTGGGAGTGTCCAGGTCTGGGACTGCATGAGTGCTGCTGGCACTGGGGAGCTACAATTCATTGAGGGAATTATGAATGCCAACATGTACTGTGACATACTGAAGCAGAGCATGATCCCCTCCCTTCGGAGACTGGGCCGCAGGGCAGTATTCCAACATAACGACCCCAAATACAACTCCAAGTTGACAACGGCCTTGCTAAAGAAGCTGAGGGTAAAGGTGATGGACTGGCCAAGCATGTCTCCAGACCTAAACCCTATTGAGCATCTGTGGGGCATCCTCAAACGGAAGCACTCATACGTCTATTCATACGTCTATTTCGCAAAGACAACCTCTGGATAGGACGCTGAGCACGTGCACTCAACTTCTTTGGTTGACCATGGTCGATTCCTGTTCTGATTGGAACCTGTCCTGTTAAACCACTGTATGGTCTTGGCATTCTTATAGCCTAGGCCATTTTTTTTGTAGAGCAACACTTCTTTTTTTCAGATGCTCAGAGTTCTTTGCCACGAGGTGCCATGTTGAACTTCCAGTGACCCGTATAAGAGAGTAAGAGCGATAACACCAAATTTAACACACCTGCTCCCCATTCACACCTGAGACCTTGTAACACTAAACGAGTCACATGACACCGGGGAGGAAAAATGGCTAACTGGGCCCAATTTGGAAATTTTCACTTAGGGGTGTACTCACTTTTGTTGCCAGCAGTTTAGACATTAATGGCTGTGTGTTGAGCTATTTTGAGGGGACAGCAAATTTACACTGTTATACAAGCTGTACACTCACTACATTGTAACAAAGTGTCATTTCTTCAGTGTTGTCACATGAAAAGATATAATATTTACAAAAATGTGAGGGGTGTACTCACTTTTGTGAGATACTGTACTTAAAGACACCTCCACTAAAACTGTGCTTTTTGTCTTTTGAACCTGTGTTTTCACTATGAAGGAGTCTTTAAAGTGCTCATGGACAATAAATGATGGCCTACCTATCTGGCCAATTTCAAGCCAAACAGAACAAGGATGTAAGAGGTACTATCATATTTTGTTAGCAAAGGTAGCCATTCATGTTAAGCGACATGGTGGATGGATCAGATAAATGCCCTTTAACCTCCCTGGCGGTATGATTATTTCGGATTTTAGGTGCTGAAAGCGGTACAATTATTTTGCATGGAAATTTGGCGTTTTATATTGTAGGTCTGTAATTCATAACAATAACACACTTAAATCTGTCCAAACAAGAGTCTAGTAGATATCCCGGGTATGATAAAGTTTGAAACACAAAAACATAAATTATAATATAATAAATAAAAATAAATAATTAAAAAAAAAAAAAAAAAAGAATAATAAAATAAATTTCCCCACGATTCACTATCGCTCAATTCTGCAAGTGTTCTAATTTACTATCGCTGTTTTCTAGCTGGTCTAAAGCCACTTTTGATGTAAAGGGACACTTTTTGGTTGCTATGGACAATCTCCAGTTTCCAGGCAGAAAGAACAGTATATATAACATAAAACTGCATGCAGGGCATAGGACAAAGCACTGGGGACAAAAGGGATGTGAAATCATTTCATACAGTACTGTAATCTGTAAGATTACAGTACTGTATGTGTTATGATTTTACACTTTTTTGAATTTGCCGCCAGGCTCCGCCCCCGTGCGTCGCGCTGCTCGCAGGGAACGGAGCCTGGCACGGAGAGGCTTCGGAGGAGGACGGAGCCCGCAGACACAGCGTGGGACATCGCAGGATCCTGGGGACAAGGTAAGTAAAGCCACACCAGGATCCTGCGATGTAATCCCGAGTGTGGCTCGGGGTTACCGCTAATGGTCCTGAATTTTAACCCCGAGCCACACTCGGGAAAACCGCCAGGGAGGTTAATATCGAAGGCCAGCTTTAACAGCAACAAGTCAAAGAAAAAAATAAGAAAATAAGCTGCAACTATCTGGAATTTCTTTTAGTACTTTTGCTAAAAAGAAAATCCACTTTTTCAAGGGATATCTGAACCAGACAAAGACACTAGAAGCGGTGTCATTTTATTGACCTGAAATGTAATAGATTTTAAAGATGGTGTTTATGTAATTCAATGTCCTCTTATCAAGAAATTTTGAAAACAGTGACAGAATGCTCAACCAATAAATAATTAGGGCTAATTTTTGCTCTGACATGTGTATAGCCCTGAGTGGCTGAATGTCCTTGTTTGGGTGAGTGTTTAGGTTTATCACAGTGTGGTAAAACTGCGACTCAATGGTCTACTTTTATAGACTCTCACCACCACCACCCCTATGTTTGAAAAAGCCCTAATATAAAGAACACTATATTTGCAGTTTAGTGCTTAGACCAGACAGAGAATGCTTCTAAAGTTCACCAAAGGATACATTTACAAAACATATCACGTACCATGAGATGCACCTCCATATACAGCAGACACAAAACATTTTAACTTTTCATTGTTGTGGTTCTTAAAAGTAATTTTGTAGACACTAGTAAGCAGGATACATTTTTAGTAATAAAAGAATAGGGATAAACACATAATCCATCTTACAAGCATTAAACAAGTGTCAAATTGAAAACACAAAATTCTGCATGTGCCCAAGTCTAATCATTATAACAATGCTAAATTTTTCAGCACATGTCTTAAGAAAGGCACGACATGCCAAAATATACACAAAACAGGTTTGGGGAGTATTGATCCAACCAATCCTTTGCACATTCATGTTTTTTCTGCCAGAAATAAGATATAGCTGGGTTTTGTTATTGGGGCTAAAACAAAACTTCCAAAACATCTGAATGAAAATGAGCTCTTCCTTTAGGTGAAATCCAATCCTCAGTTTATAATGGCTCACAGCAGAAATATTTCTCTTGAAGTTATTTTCAGAAGGAAAACAAATTCACATCATGTATCTCCTTTTTCCCCCCTCACAGAATGCTGTACAGCTTCACACTAGTTAAGAGTCAGGGAGTGTTAGAACCTTTGTGGGGTTTTTTTTCAGCAGTCTATCCATGTTGGGAAGATTCAGTCTCGTTTACAAAAGGCTTTCTTCATGTCTGACTGGCTGCTGTTTCTCTGACACTTTTGTTTCTTTTCCACGGCCAAAGGTGAGTTCAGGGCAGCCAATCAGTGCCACTGCTTCACACAGGAAATATCCTAAGGTGAGCCTTTCCTCGTAGGTTGTGTAATCTGTTTGCAATAAATAGATATGCTTAGAGAAGATTTGTTTTCTTTCTTTTTTTTCCTTTTCTAGTTAAAGGAGAAGTACAGCCAAAGCTTGTTTACTCTGGTGTCATCATGACCATGGAGTTGGGATCCGCCCAGATCCCTGGACCAGGAGCTGGCTGCTCCCGCCCCCTCCACAGCCCAACGCTCCAGTGAAAGTGGGGGGCATAGCAGAGAGCTGCTGACTAGTAGTCAGCAGCTCTCTGCTCATGAAGCTGTGCGAAGCGAGTGATCGGCGGTGTTCCATCACTTGGTTCTCAGTGCTAGAGGCGCCAGGGGACAGATGCAGCATCGGACAGATGCTGTATCCACCTAGGTAAGTATGATTCTAAAAACAAAAGAAAAAAAAAGTAATACTTCTCTTGTAATATTTTGCGGGGATTATTACTCTCAAAGTTTGATTACCATGGTGAACCATATGTTTAATCCCAGTCACACAACGAGGAGAGCAAACAGTATAGTGTTTACCTTAAAGTGATACTAAAGTCTCATTTTTTTTGTTGTTAAAAATAACAAACATGTTATCTTTTTTCATGCTCTGTGCAGTGGTTTTGCACAGAGAAGCCCATATCCTCCTCTTCTCAGGTCCCTCTTCGGGGATCCTGGCCCCTACCTCCTGTCGAGTGCCCCCACAGCAAGCAACTTGCTATGGGGACACCCGTGCCAAGCCGCAGCTCCCTGTGTCCATTTAGACATGGAGCCGTGGCCCACCCCCTCTGTCCTCATTAGCTTGCTGACTTTGATTTACAGCAGCAAAAGCCAATGGCGCTTCGCTGCTGTCTCAGCCAATGAGGACGGAGAGTCCGGGACAGCCGAGTCTCTCGTGCAACATCGCTGGATGGAGATGGGGCTCAGGTAAGTATTAGGCTGGTTGCTGCACACAGAAGGCTTTTTATCTTCATGCATAAAATGCATGAAGATAAAAAACCTCCTGCCTTTACAACCACTTTAACTGCTTGCTGCCCGCCCACCGTCAAATAACAGCGGAGCAGTGCAGCTCTCATATGACGCCGTCCCAGAACGGCCACGCCTGCGGGGGCGCGATTACTGCCGCACTGTGTTGCTAGGACACGGAGCAACCCCGATCTCTGTAAAGAGCAGCGTCCGCGGCTCTTTAACCATTTGATCGGCTGTGTCCAATCACAACCTGTCACATGTAAACAAGGAAGTTCCGGTAATCGGCTCTCCTCGCCTCACACTGTCAGAGTGTGAGGCGAGGAGAGCCGATCAGCGGCATCTCCTCACAGGGGGATATGTAGAAATGTAATCAGGGCACTGATCATCAACCAATCGTCAACTATTCCCAATTGATCTTGACGCGAAAGCCCTGGCCTCTCCTGATATGGCGCTGCAGTGGGTGGACATGTTTAAATATGTTGGTGTCACAATTTCCCAAACTGCCTCTGATTTTATAGAATTTAATTTATTGCCAGTTCTCTCTGATGTGAAGGCGAAGCTCAAGGCATGGAAGAATCTGCCATTGTCATTATTAGGTCGCATAAATCTCATCAAAATGAAGATTCTGCCCAAATTCACATACCTGTTCAGGAACTCCCCTAAATGGACTCCGAAATGTTTTTTTTACTAAATTGAACCAATTATTGTTCTCCTTTCTATGGGGCCCCCGCCCGCCCCGCTACAAATTGTCCACCCTCATGAAACCCTCCTCTCAAGGAGGTTTGGCACTCCCTGACTGTTTTAAATATTACCTGGCCGCCCAATTAGTTACTGCTTACTGGTGGCTGTGCGCAGATACTACCAACATGGCAACAGTTTTGGAGGCAGCGATGCTGCCTTCCTTGGAGGCCCTACAGTCTCTTCTCTATAGAGGAGCTAAAGCCCCCTACCCCTTCCATGCTTACCATCCTTAAGACCTGGAGAGTGAGCTCCAGCCTCAAATCCCGGGCCCCACAACAGTTTTCACTGAATACCCCTCTTTGGCAGAATCCCAATTTACCCCTTTCAGCTTCCAGACCCTCAAACCTTCCTTTCCCCTTCTTTGCACAAAATTCAAAGTACCTAATACTTTTCTGTCCTGATACTGGCCGTTATCCCATGCCTTTGGTAGCCAATTCTCCCACTCCAGTGTGTCTGTACCCATGTCAGTTTTTGAGAAAGTGATCAGATTTGACTGCTCTGCTAAACCATTGTCTGTTCTTTATAATCACCTGTGCATGACCACCCTGACAGAGCTGGACTCTATCTGGAGTAGATGGTTAATAGATATTCAAGATTTAGATGGAGATGACTGGTCGAATATCTGGGGATTCCCATTTAAATACCTTGTTTCTTTAAGAGACAGGCTTATCCAATTCAAGATCATACATAGAGCTTACTTCACTCCCCACAGAGTTCAAAAATTGGCTCCATCCTCTCCCCCAAATTGCTGGTGCTGTAATCACCCGATGGGAGACGTCACCCACATCTTCTGGTCCTGCCTGGAAATTGTCCTATTCTGGGAGGCAGTAGTCCTCTTCATTACCACCATTTCTGGAGTTGTGTTTGCACCCTCTTTGCGTATATGTATGCTGGGCCTGGTTGAAGATCTGGCTCCAACCGTGGCAATGCGCATATTACTGAGCGTCTTACTATTCTACGATAGGAAAGCTATCACCCTCATGTGGAAAAAATCCTCTCCCCCAATGATCGCTTTCTGGCAACAATTAGTCAACACAGCTCTTCCTCTGTATAAAGACACTTACTGTCATAGGGGTTGTCCTAAAAAGTTTGATAAAGTTTGGTCCAAGTGGCTCCAAGATGACTCTACTGCTTATATGTAAACTGTTCATCAACTGAGTGTTATTGTTTCAAATGACATTTTGTTGATGAAGGGGGTGGGGGGCCAGGGGAGGTCTGGCTTCCCTCCAGGGGGGGGCAATAGGTTATTTTGATTAAACTCCCCAATGAATTCAAGGCATACACATACAATGAATAACAGCAGTCCTTTTCTGATGTGCAATTTTGTTTTTGCATTTGTCTTTTGTGGGGTTTTTTTTGGTGCCCGGGCAGTTGTTTTACGTATGCCAAGGTAAGCTCCTAAGTAGCTATTACTGTCTTTGTAAGTATCTTGAAGTTTCACAATAAAAAGAATAAAAAAACAACAAAAAAAAGGGTTTACAACCACTTTAAAGCAGAATTTCAGCTAAAATATATAAAAAAAAAAATAGTCCATTAAAAGAAAAAAGAAAAAAGCAGCCAATGCTCACCTTCAGTTTGTAGCTGTCCCCCACAGTAATTCCTTTCCCCCACAGAATGTCACCATCTTTCTGTGTTAAATGGCAGCCAGGGTCATTCGACACTCTTGCTCTAAGCCCTGGTTGTCATGAACACAAACCTAGAGGGCTAGTTTTTTGTTTTCTTTTGGAAACTACATTTTACTTTAGTCAGAATCAAGTGATCTGTTTTAAGAATGAGAAGGCTTCACTAAATGTTTACACTAAAAGTTGACAAAACCCTGGTGCTAACCATTTAAAAGAACTATCTTTAATGTCAGAGTGAGGCGGTGATTCTGAGGTGAGTATGCATGTCTCTGTTGCCTCTTAAGACACATTTATTTAAAGCCCATTTCTTGGCAAATATATTCTTTTTTCCCTTACCTTCTGAAGCAAGATATTCTCATTGAAGTCTGCCGTCCAGGTTTCTGGGTGCGGGGAACCGTTAATCCAGCACTGAAAATGTGCCAGCACAGGCTGGTCCCCAACAGTGCCTTTGTGCTGACATCACACCTCTTCTGGATCCTGGGAGAACCTGCCGCTGGACATCCAAAAGAAGTGTGCACGTCACACAGACAGTGATGTGGACATCCAAAGAAGTTCCCCACCTTCTGTAAACAGAAGAGGAGAGAAGCCTCGTGACTAGAGTGTCACGGGACTGCAGCTTTAAAGTGATTTAAAACCCTCAACTTTTTAAGCACTTTCAGCAGCTGATTTATACACTTACTGAGTATGCCACTTTATCTTTTAGTCTTTGCCTATGTTTCAGTTTAAGCTGGTGCCATGACTGCTGCACCAGGTTCCAATGCAAGAAGCCATCCTTGCATACAGGGATTTGTGTCTCCCAACAGTGTATGTGTTAATAGAAATGCATAGCCCCATAGACTAGGGTGGAAGGGCACTCTCCTGCTTTTCCCTCCACCGCCTACAAGATAACAGACTGACCCTTTTCTGTGAGGACCAGAAGTTCAGAGATACAACAAAGAGAGCACGAGCCAGCAGCATTAAAAGCTGTAAATTTTAAGAGCTAGGGTAATCTTCTAACAAATAATTTAGTGAGAAGTGTTTATTTTATTGTGTTAAAGTAAAAACCGCTTAGGGTTTAACACTACTTTAATTAAAAAAACAGTAAGACTTACCAGTAATGGTATTTCAAGAATCTTTCAGGGCAGCTACCTAAGAGAGAGGATTGGCTCCACATTCAACAGTTAACACAGGTTAAAGACACCCCCCCCCCCCCCCCTTGTCCTCAGTTGTCCAAATATCTCATGAGACACCCTCTCATATCCAGAACACTGATCTGGTCTTCTGATTTCTTTTGGGGGGGGGGGGGGGGGGCATTGCAAAAAGTCATCAGCATTACTTATTGTGATCTATAAAAAAGGCCAAATAAACTTTGTGTAGATACACAGGGTCTGGCTTAAGAACTACCCTATCTTGTAGGATAATAAAATATGGGTTTACAGCATAGGGCCTGCAAGTTTTTAGTCCTCCTAGCAGAATAATGGTGAGTAGGACAGTCATCTTTAATATTATATACTTTGGAGAATAGCCACAGATAGGCTTGACAGGTTCTTTAGTGAGGGTATTCATTGCCAGTTAGATTCCAGGTAGTCTTAGTAATTCTTGGTGTGTAGCATTCTCTGTCTATATCTCACTTCCAAAACACACAGACAATGTTAATATCTGCATCTTAATGAAACTAGGTGACCATCATTTTTCCAGCCTAGCGCTGTTTCTGAGAATCCTCTATCTGTACGATTCAAAGAGGAGAAATTGACAGAGACATGAAAGTTGACATGATAGTTGAGAACCAATTCCCCCCTGACCACCACAAAGCCACTAGAATGATATGTGCCCTGTTCTGAAGAATCTTTCTGTCCACTAATGGTGGTATAGATAATGGGGGAAGTTATACCCCAGCCTGAAGTCCCATCTGTTAGTTAAGGCATCCATTTCCAGAGATCAGGGTTCTTTTATTAATTTTCGGTCTTCTTATTTCTACTGGAGGCAAAGGCACCTACATCTGACTGATCTCTCAGAATAATTTCTGGGGCCAAGATGAGTTCCTTTAGATTGACCATCCCACACAATTTCTGGAAGGTCTGAGGCACAAGATGGAGGTCCAAGCTTAACATTTCCCTTTCATGGGAGAAGACTAGAATATAGTGCAGATAAGGGACAATTAATACTTTCTGCAGATGCAAAAAAGCTGCCAACTCCGCCAATATTTTTGTGAAAATTTGCAGGGCTGCAGACAGACCAAAGGGAAACACTCTGAACTGCAAATATTGTAGGTCCTTTTGAATTGCAAACTTAGGAACCTTAGATCTGAAATAACAAATCTGAAGCAGCCAAAGATGAGACTATCTCATTCATAAAATCTTTCATTATAGAAGCGGTCTTAGAACCCGCCAAGAGCAATAACACATTTTTCACACAAAGACTTGTTATAAGAGCTTGAGAACTTGATATTTCAATTGACACACTTTTCCTTGGTATATCAGTTTTATTCAGAATTAGTAAAAAATAAAGATGGAAATGTCATGTTTCAACTAAACCGCTACCCTGCACCCCCAAAGGTAATTGCAATATGCACATAAAAGCATAGGCTTACTAGTAGCAAAAGCTAGATCCTTGTGGGATTGCCCCCTTAACATTTGCATTTTTCCCCCTTTTTGTTCATAACTGAGGTGTAGGGGAGGCCAGCTCTACTGTATAATGTGGCCAGGCACAAGGCAGAAGGAAAGATCCAGGCCTCTAGCAGTTATGACACCCACTATTCACACCTGGGACTCCTCACCTGCAGACTGGCAAGAAGAAAACGGAATGCCACACTGTACCATAGCGCATCACAAGAAGTGCATCATTGGCATCATAGTAGTGCATTATCTTCTGCCACAGGATGCCCTTTTCCCCACCACAGTCACCATCTCTAGAATCTTCTTACCAGAAGGAAAGACAACTGCCCTAAGGGTGGGAAAAAAACACACCATTTTGTTCCCCCTGCAAATGCCCCCAAGTCAAGAAGGAATGTGCAGAGTACAGCCAGTAGGCCCACTAGAGTCACCACACCCAACACTTCATGAAGGCAGTATGCAGCCCAACACAATGGGAGCCCTCAGATAAGAAGGGAGGAAAGAGTATAGAGACCAAAACCTGACTACACGACTAACCACAATAACTATAACCAAAGAAACAAAAAACAAATGTTATGGTGTATGTTCCAGAAAAACAGAAGACAAAGCAAGTTAGAGGACATTTAACTACTCTTTGCTTGTGTTTCCCTTTAAAGATTAAGCCAGTCATCTCTCCTAAGTAGTTGTCCCAGAAGATGATTAAGGGAAAGGGGCATTTCCCTTTTTTTTTTTTTAACTAATGCTAGCGATCAGTTGGAGAAGGGTGGGGAAAACCGAAACGTGGAGCTTTAAAAATGTAGGTTGTGAAAAGGTTGGAGTGCATATTTAATTTATTACATATACTAATAATTAAGTTATCATGATGCGGACTAAAAGCAACAGATATGTCATCCAATAGAAGTAATTTATAGTAAATAAAATTTTCTGGCCTATTACTAGCAATACTTTAAAAATATTTAATAATCACTTTAAGAGTCTTGGCCAACTTGCACTTAGAGCCACATCTGGCGCTTAGTAGATCTTTTTTTCTTTTGCAGCAGAAATATTCTGGACTGTACTGTTGTTAATGTTCATTCAGACTTAATCAACAAGTTAAAAAAAGCACAGTAACTGAAATGAGAAAATGTATCTTTCACCAATTTAAGATACCGGTAATAAATCTTGGCAGATAAATGCTTATATTATTCTGTAAAATGCTGAATATCCCCTTAGTAGACTAAATAGAGTGCAAAAACTTCAAAGGATTAATCACCAAACACTATTTTACACAAAAATATATATAAAAACAAAGGATGTTTGTATTTGGTGACCATTCAATTGGAGTTTATTGGTCCCTAGTAAATTATCGATTTCTGTAAATTGGGAGGAAAGAAAACTATAACAAAAAGTGGAGCTGTGACATCACAATTACTTCAAATAAAACAATGAAGCTGATTAGCTGCTAAGGGGAAGCGTTTCATTTTTGTTTCAGTATGCCTTAAACCCATGAACCATCAAAATGATAATCATAACTAAAAACAAACAAAAAAAAAAAATATGGTTACAGTGAGCTCTTTGCCTCACCCAAGAACACAAAATTATTGTCTCTAAGCATTCCTTAATTGCTCTACCATTGGGTCATTAAAAATAGCTAGAGCCATATGGCAGTTGTAGTTTTGCAATACTGACTAAAAGAGTCTGCATAATTCAGTGCATTTTACATGGCACTTGCCTTTGGATACCATTTTGTTCTTGCAGCTTTAACTTCCTGCAAGTGTGTAGAACATTTTTAGTCTGGCGATGTTAATGTTAAATATGGGAAATATACTGCTTTAAGCCCTGCACTTGGACTGCACATAGAGGCAATAAAATGCTCTATTTTCTGTGTGGCTGGAAAATAATTTTCCTTGATAGATACCTTACTTGGAGTATTTTTAGCAATGATGAAGATGTACGACTATAAAACGTAATTGACCAGATGTTTTATTCTTCTAATGCTGTATGTACGTAAAGCGGCATGAATCATATCAAGTGCACTTTTTTCCTCATTTCCCAGGTGCTCCTTATTATTTATGCATGTATTTATTTTAAATCTCAAACAAACATCACAGACAATTATCTAATTAGCCAAATAACTTGGCAGAGTACAGATCCTCCCCGCTGTACTCCAAGGAATTATTGATCAACCATTTGTAATGCTTCCCATGGTTAGCATTCATTTTGGCACCAAGGACACAGTTATAAAAGACCAGTCCCAGTGGGAAAAAATGAAACAGGGAAAATAGCCTTCAAATTAGATGCTATTTTTCCTCGTTCTGGGCTTCATAAAACAGGGATGAAGCACTCACAAAAATAATATTGCTGGAAATCATTGCTTTGATAGAAGGAAACTGTGTTTCATTTTACAATATTAATTTTAGAATAGTTGCCATTTCAAATGATGAGGGAAAGGAATATATTACTCCACCTTTAGAGCTGAATGAATATGTCTGAACGTTGAGTTTTGTTGTACAAGGTTTATTTTAGGATTTGTGATTTTCTCTGCTACGCATGGGAATCGGTGAAGGTACAGATCCTCAATTCCAGTTTGAAATCATGTGATGGCTTAGAAGCAGTGGTTGTCAACTTACGAAATATAGGGAGCCTCAACTGGGGCCCCTGTCATCGCCAAAGGACAGTACATAACATTCAGTATATGTAATGCCACAAAGGATTGTCTGTGGACAAACTAAAACCCCAAACAACTCCCCCTAGCAGTCTACTGGGATAGGACCAAGATGGTGACGTGGAATCTGAGCAAGGGGGGATTGGGGGGTGTAGAAGTTGATCTTAAAAGAGTCCTGACCACTATGAAACTAACACTGTACGCAAACATGCTTGTATATAGAATTGAGCTGTACATGTTGACAAGATATATTCATGCTCTACAGTTCAAGAGCCATTAACAAAAAAAAAAAAAAACACCAAATGAAACCATTAAATACCTGTTCAAGTGGAATATGCTTTACAAGGCCACTGACAACAGTCCTTGGGGAGGCCTCTCCTACATCTACTTCCTCTACATACAGGGAGTCTGCATCTGGGTGCTTCTTGGCAGAAATGATACAGCCAACGCGCAAGTCCAGGCGAGATGCATTGACAGGTTTAGCTTCATCATCAGCCACAGCTGGCTTCTTCTCCTTTTTATCTCCTGCGCACAAGCAAAGATTATTAATCTCAAAATTTTACTAGAGTTTCATACAGCATGGGATGCAGTTAATATATGGTTTTATGTATACAAGTTTAAAGGCTAAATAGTGATATATATATATATATATATATATATATATATATATATATATATATATATATATATATATATACACACATATACACACACACACACACACACACACACACACACACACAGTGCCTTGCAAAAGTATTCACCTCCCTTGGCTTTTTACCTATTTTGTTACATTAGTTTAGGGCTGAAACAACTAGTCGATTATGAAAATAGTAATGGAATAATTTCATAATCGATTAATCGGCCAGTAACATAATGGGGTTAAAAAAAAAAAAAAAAAAAACTAAAATGAGCCCTTTATAGTACAAAAAGAGCAAATAATCACTACTATAAATATTACTTTCACAGTACTACATTAAAAAAATGAACCCCTTAAAGTAGTGATTATCTGCTTTTTTTGTACTATAAAGGGCTAATTTTAGTTTTTTTAACCTCATTATGTTACTAAACGTCTTAGACCTGGTTCACATCTATGTGTTTTTTGGTGCTTTTTGCAGAAACACACTACAGTTCATTTACATGGTTTCCTATGGGACATGTTCACATCTTTTTTCAGCAGCTGCGTATTTGGAAAGGGTCAAGGACTTTTTTTAACGCAAAACGGTGATTTTTTGGTTCAATATACTTCAATGGAGAAGCTGCAGAAAAGCATGTAATGCGTTTTTGCAGCAATTTGTGTTTTTTAATCTGCCCAACAACAAATTGGCCAAAAAACATTGCAAAAATCGTACCAAAATCACGTGCGCGAAAAATAAAAACGCACAGCAAAAAGCACTGCAGAAACAGATTAAAAGCAAATTGCATAGGTGTGTACCGAGCCTTATGCTGGCCACACGGATCAATTTTCAGACAAAAAAATCTTTGTACATTTGCTGAATGAAAGAATGTTTGAAATTTTCACTTGTTTTTAACATTCTGTTTTTAAAACAATTGTAATTTCTAAACGAAAACCACATACACTGTCTGAAAATTCCTTTGACCAAGAAGTTTTCTATTATTTCCAAATTTTCCCGTCGCGGTGGTTGAAAATAAACGTCGATTTGACTCACTAACGATTAGAAAATTGAATGAACGTTCTTAAAATGACACTTTTTTGGAACAAAGACATTGCTTTTTAAATAAAGAAAATTTGATCTCTGAGTCTGATGATATTTACCAGATTCGCCCTTTAATAGTATATATCCTCTAATAGCATATACGGTATATCTCTCCTCTAATAGTTTATACAGTATATCTCTCCTCTAATAGTTTATACAGTATATCTCCTCTAATTATATACAGTATATCTCTTCTAATAGTATATACAGTATATCTCCTCTAATAGTATATCTCTTCTGTCTGTTATTCTCAGAGTGGATTAGAGATTTTGCTCCCTAACCATATAGTTGGTTATTTATATTTACCATTGCATAGAGATATTTAAGAATAAATTGCCTTTTTTTAAAACTTTACATATTAACTAAATTATACACCACACTTTTTTTTTTAAGGTTATTAACCGATTAATCGAAACAATAATCGGCCAACTAATCGATTATGAAAATAATCGTTAGTTGCAGCCCTACTTTAGTTCAATGCTTTTTTAATCGGAATTATATGCGATGGATCGGAACATAATAGTCTAAGTTGGTGAAGTAAAATTAGAAAAATATATACATAAAACAATTTTTCAAAAATAAAAAACTGATAATGGCATTATGAAGCCCATAAAAAGCTCTGGTACAACCAATTACCTTCAAGAGTCACATAATTAGTGAAATGATGTCCATCTGTGTGCAATCTAAGTGTCACATGATCTGTCATTACATATACACACCTTTTTGAAAGGCCCCAGAGGCTGCAACACCTAAGCAAGAGGCACCACTAACCAAACACTGCCATGAAGACCAAGTAACTCTCCAAACGAGTAAGGGACAATGTTGTTGAGAAGTACAACTCAGGGTTAGGTTATAAAAAAAATATCCAAATCTTTGATGATCCCTAGGAGCACAGTCAAATCTATCTTAACCAAATGGAAAGAACATGACACAACAGCAAACCTGCCAAGAGACGGCTGCACACCAAAACTCACGGGGCAAGGAGGACATTAATCAGAGAGGCAGCACAGAGACCTAAGGTAACCCTGGAGGAACTGCAGAGTTCCACATCAGAGACTGGAGTATCTATACATAGGATGTCAATAAGCCGTACGCTCCATAGAGTTGGGCTTTATGGCAGAGTGGCCAGAAGAAAGCCATTACTTTCAGCAAAAAACAAAATGGCACGTTTTGAGTTTGCGAAAAGGCATGTGGGAGACTCTCAAAATGTATAGAGGAAGGTGCTCTGGTCTGATGAGACTAAAATTGAACTTTTTGGCCATCAAAGAAAACGCTATGTCTGGCACAAACCCAACACATCACATCACCCAAAGAACACCATCCCCACAGTGAAACATGGTGGTGGCAGCATCATGCTGTGGGGATGTTTTTCAGCAGTCGGGACTGGGAAACTGGTCGGAGTTGAGGGAAAGATGGATGGTGCTAAATACAGCGATATTTTGCGCAAAATCTGTACCACTCTGTGTGTGATTTGAGGCTAGGATGGAGGTTCACCTTCCAGCAGGACAATGACCCCAAACACACTGCTAAAGCAACACTTGATTGGTTTAAGGGGAAACATGTAAATGTGTTTTAATAACCTAGTCAAAGCTCAGACCTCAATCCAATAGAAAATCTGTGGTCAGACTTAAAGATTGCTGTTCACAAGCACAAACCATCCAACTTGAAGGAGCTGGAGCAGTTTTGCAAGGAGGAATGGGCAAAAATCCCAGTGGCAAGATCTTCAAAGTTGTGGGCATGTTCTGTAAGTTAAATGATGCAAATCCTCAAACAATCCATGTTAATTCCATGTTGTGAGACAACAAAACATGAAAAATGCCAAGGGGGGTGAATACTTTTGCAAGGCACTGTGTATGTATGTGTGTGTGTATGTATATATATATATATATATATATATATATAGCAATGAATGACCCCCATGGGGCAACATGAGCTTTGCACATCGTTTGCAGGTGAAAAGCACAAGGTGCAGGTAGGAAGGTTTACGATGCCTTTAAGCAGTGATATCAGCCCTACCCAGATTACCTCTTTTAAACACCAGAAAGATATTGGGTGAAGTGGAGAAAATTAAGAGAAAAGCAACCAAACTGATAGGAGACATAGAAGACCTCTGGTGAAAGATTGGCTAAACTGAATTTATTCTCTCTTGAAAAGATGTGATTAAAGCGGTAGTAAACTTTTGTGATTAAAAAAAAAAAATGTTCCTCCTGCAAGGTAATATAATGTGCTAGTATGCATCCCATACTAGCACATTATAAGAGACTTACCTTAAAAACGAGGATCTCCAGCGGCACACTGTCACTGCTGACAGAGCCTCCATCTTCACCTTGTCTTCCTTCCAGGTTCCCAGGCTTCAGTCGCTTGAATAGCCAAGCCACGATGATGTGGCACAAAGCTCTGAATGAACAACACGAGTATGCCCTTCCTTCAGAGCAGGGCTCGAGTCCTGCAGGAACGCATGGCAACGGCGTTCCTGCACGTTTTCCAAAGCAGGAACGCCGTTCCCGTTAGAAGCCGCGTCCTGCAGGAGGGATGCAATCAATGGGGTACCACCCATTGCGGGGGGTGCCCACCGGCGCCGCATGGCCATATGGGGAAAGCAACTGCAGTAACTGGGCTGCTCTTTCAGCCCAGCGCCTGTTCTGTTCAGCAGTTGGGGCGGGGGGGCGGAAACTACCCAGCTGCTCCATGACCACGAAGTGGGAAGGAGCTGCAATGGATCCCGAGCTCATCGACTGATTCCGCCTACCGGACCGGGAAAAAAAGTGAGTGCCGGCCCGTGCAGCCTCCCTGTGTGTCTGGATAGGAGTGGCGGCGGCATATAGAGGAGTTGACCTTTGCATATTATTCCTGCAGCCTCTGAATGCCCGTGTCTCCTCATTTCCCTCTTGCAGGCATTCAGACAGTGCAGGAGGAATATGTGAAAATCAATTTCCGCTGCCCCCGCCACTCCTCCTATCCAGCTTCTTTTGCTGCCCCCCCCATGCTCTTCAGCTCCCCCAATCCCCCACCCCAGTGCATCCAGTTGCCCCCCAGAGCACTCTGGCTCTCCCAGTGCTCTCTGATTCCCACGGTGCTCTCCAGACCCCTCCCCCATGCTCTCCAGCTCCCCCTGCTGGGTGGAGATGGGGATACATTGTGGAGAGGGATGGATGATGTTGGGTGGGGATGGGGATACATTGTGGAGAGGGAAGCAGATAATTCTGGGCGGGAATGGGGATACATTGTGGAGAGGGATGGATGATGCTGGGCGGGGATGGGGATACAATTATTTTTGAGGTGGGGGGGGCGATCTTGGGTGAGTTCCCACACTTTTTTCCCTAGGACTTGACCCCTGCTTCAGAGAACATGTGCCGGTGACATCACCGGCTGCCAAACAAACGGATATCTTCTAAACGGTGCACATATAGGAGATATTCATTTTTATCTACAGGTAACCTTTTTTAAGCTTACCTGTAGGTAAGAATCACAAAGCGGAGTTTTCTACCACTTTAAGGGGAGATATGGTCACCATGTAAAAAGACTTATGTGGTCCATATAGTCAACTTGGTGAATAGTCACAAAGGACAAGGGGAACTCTACATCTGGTGAAGAGATTTAACCTCCACATACAGAAAGCCTTCTTTACAGTAATGCCCTGTACACATGGTCGGATTTTCCAACAGAGAAGAACAAAGAAGATGTGTGATAGGACCTTGTTGTTGGAAATTCCGACCGTGTGTGGGCTCCATCACACATTTTCCATTGGAATTTCTGACACACAAAGTTTGAGAGCTTGCTATAAAATTTTCCGACAACAAAATACCGATCGTGTGTACACAAATCCGACGCACAAAGTGCCACACATGCTCAGAATAAATTAAGAGACAAAAGCTATTGGCTACTGCCCCATTTATAGTTCCGACGTACGTGTTTTCCGACAACTTTGTGTGACCGTGTGTATGCAAGACAAGTTTGAGCCAACATCCGTCTGAAAAAATCCATGGATTTTGTTGTCGGAATGTCCGATCAATGTCCGACCGTGTGTACAGGGCATAAGAGCTGTGAGTAAGAGCTGTGAAAATTTTAAATAGGTTCCCTTGAGCACTAGTTCTGGCCAGCGGCTAGAAAGCTGCAATATATTACATACATACAGTATATAGTTTCTTTAAGCCATACACTATACCGTACCATATGAGAACACAGTAGTGGGTTTAGCCATTAGCAGAGCATGTTGACGTTTGAATCTCTGCAGACCCTGTCTAAGCCTTTAAATGTCCTTATGCCATGTACATCCACCCTCAAAGCATAATCAGTGCACAATAATCAATCTACAAAGAGGTCCATGGTGTAGACATCTCCAGCAAAGAATTTAAATTGCAGTTCTGCCATTAGTGGCTGGTGACTAGAGTGAACACGTTTTCACATTAAGAAAGGGTTTATTCTTGGGATGGCTGCCAGGTATAAGAGGAAGCACGAGTATTAAAATGGATCACCACTGCCCCCTTTTATGGGTTCCTTCTGTTATCTTTGTATATTTCAAGTGTTATTTTGTATCATGCAGAGTGGATATCTACATTAATGCTAAAGTTCTCTGTAATAATTAGATCCAATGTTCTCCTTATGGCCAATTCTACAGTTGAGTTGTGCTCACCCTGGCAGAAATCATGAAATGTTGTCAATGATACTGTCTTTTATTTAACACATTCCCGCCCATCCTATAGGGAAATGATCGCCGGGCGGGAGCACTGTTGTTCTGGGACGACGTCATATGATGTCCTCCCAGAACATGGGGCCATACAGCAGTGCTATCTGTCAAACACAGCCGAGGACTGATCGGTCCACCGGCCCACTGCCAGTGTCATGTGATCGCCGTGATCAATCACAGCAGACCTTATGACAGTTGTAAACAATGGATGGCTTCCTTTTAAGGCATCGTTGTATACAATTGTGTTGCTAGATGTGATTGATCACAGTGAACACAAGTACAGACAGGCCAATCACAGCCCATCTGTACCATGTGATTAACTTTGACCAATCACAGCTAATCACAACAAAAGACACTGAATAAACTAGTTTCATTCAGTAAAAATGGTTGCTTATACCAAAGAAATCATTACCTTTTTACGCAGGTCTTTTAACTTTCTGCTCCCCATGGCTCAGTATCCAGCTTGATCAGTGGGATATGTGGTAGAAATATGTGGGAAATTAACCTTTAATTACCATTTTAACCTGTGTGTCACCTTGTGTGTCTGTACCAAGGCCAAACATTCCAGGGTATTTAAACTTTTTATCAGGGTCATTTGGGTGTTTTATGGTTTCATTACGATTCAAAAATGAGCCAAACAACTATGTGATAATAAATAGCTTCACAAGTTCACTATCCTTAAATAAAGAACATTTTTGGCATGATCAGTAATTTTCAATATCAATGCCAAAAATGTCACGATTTCTGCCAGGGTATGCAAAGTTTTGAGCACAGCTGTACATATGTATATAGCCTTCCTGTGCTAAACTGGTTAAGTTCCATTAACCCCATGGCTAACTACAAAGAGGCCCATAGATTATACTATACCTTGTACATGTTAAATGTTTTCAGCTAGTGTGGTAAGAAGTGTAGGGACAGCAAGCCTAAATTAGGGGAAATAGTGATTGGCCAAAAACACACTCAAAGTCATTTAGCCAGGTGTTGTTGCAGAGAGCACATAGACGTATCAATATATGCAGATGCATCTGATAATACGCTTCTCGTGTATGATCTGCTTAACCTTGGTTATTATTAGGGTTGCACCGATACCAGTATCGATACTAGGCATTTTCGCGAGTATCAGTACTTGTAAAAAATGCTCCGATACCCAGAACCGATACCTTTGCGGTGCGATTTGACCCCATACAAAATAATGGGCTCAAATCGCACTGCAAAGAATTGCATGTGATTTGAACAGGAATGCTGTGCGATTCCTGTCTGAATCCCGTGCAAATTCTCCCATGGCTCCAGTCTAAACCTAGAAGCATAGATGGCAGGAGTGTGTGTCCCCTCCTCCTTCCCGTCAAACTGACCGCTGCTGGGCTCTCTGGGGTGTAAGTGCTGGGGAACTTCCATGGGCAGGCTGGAGAGGTCCTGGTGGGGGTGTGAGCTGGGTGCCATGGATCGTGCGTGGGGGTCCTCAGGTTGGTAAATGATTGACCAAATTTGCATGTCAAGAAGGAGAGCGGTGGACTGACTATTGCACTCCGCGGGTCATCTGCATGTACACTATGAGCATTGGCTCTTCTGCCTCCATGTGTCTCTACTGACTCTTGGCACTTTGAATGGAACATGGCTTCCTTCCCCCTGAGGTGAGTGGAGCCCAGTCCGACCTCTCTGCATCATTAACCCCTTACCCACCCCAGCTCCATACATTAACTGCTTACTGCACCCACCCCATCTCCATACATTAACCCCTTACTACACCCACCCCATCTCCATCCAGTAACCCTTTACTGCCCATCACCTCATCTCTATACAATAACCCCTATTGCACCTCCCCATCTCTAAACAGTAACTTCTTAGTGCACCTCCCCATCTCTATATGCATCATTAACCCCTTACTGCACCCCACCCCCAATCTCTACGTGTCATTAACCTGTTCGTGCAGTGCTCCTCTGATCTCCATAGTCAGTGCTGGGGGATCAAAGTGGAGGAAATGAAAGTAGAATGTGGAGCAGAGTGCTGTCAGAAGAGGGACTGGCCTGTGTGCTGGAACTAGTTAGGAAGAAGTGAAACAGATGTAATGGTGTCTCATGCAAAATGCTCCAATGCTAAAACCAATACCTGCCTGCACCTTTTTTGTGCAGTGCGATTTGAGCATATACAAAATGAATGGGCTCAAATTGCACTGCTGTGTGATTCCTGTCCAAAACACATGTGGTTCCCAGCACTGCATCAGTGTGAACCTAGGCGCATGTAATAATTTTTCATTAGTCTAAAAAAAAAACCTGTCACATGACCCTAATAATAGGTATCGTAATCGGTATCGGCGAGTACTTGAGAAAAAGTATCAGTACTCATACTCCGCCTTAAAAAAACTGGTATGGGTGCATCCCTAGTTGTTAACATTTTTTTTTTTTTTTTTAATTATTAAGTATTTCATAAATACAACAAGAAATCGGGGTACAGTAAGGAAAACCAATAATAAGTCAATATCATTGGCATTCATAAGAAAAATGAGGTACATAGTAGTAAGTAATGAACAGCATATAAAAAAAATAATAATAGGTAGTGTCTCAGTTATGCACATTCTTAGAAACAATAGATAATATACAATGCTTACTGAATATAACACATTTAAAACAAAAACTCAGTAAAAACTATTCAAAAAGATTATCAACAAACGTATTATAAGTAAAGTTCCACTGTAGCCCATGGCACATTTTTTGGGGGTTGAAGAAGCGTGACAGCTGTAAATTGGAATACATGCAAAACAAAAATGAGGGCATAAAGAACAGGAAGCATGAAATTATATTCAAATGTTTTGTAAAGTTTTCTTTTTAAACACAGACCAAGTCAGTCTACAGGGTGCATTTTCCTTTTAATCAGACTATTGGGAAGGTTCAGCATGTACTGCATTAGTTAAAACCCAATCCAATGTTTAGATGAACAAGAAGTAGTTGCTTTGGAAAGTTCTAACTGTGGTTCTCTTTCAGCATGTGCTGTGCTAACATCCAAGCATCAAATGTAATTAGAGGGGGGCTAAAGCATATTGATAAAGAACAAAGCCTAGCTGGTCACCATCCAATATCTGGAAATGAAACATTTTACCCTTGAGGAACGCTTCTTGTGTGCTTGGGCTAAGGAAAATAGCTGCCTCTAGGATATTTAAAAAAAAACGACTGCTGATAATTCTGGACTATTACCTGGAAATTTGGACAAAGCAATATAATTTTTGTTGAGACTAAACTGAGACTCTGTAAACTTTGAACTGTTGGGTAGATTGAATCCTGGCAAAGTAGGTGAAAAGTTCAGAGACAAGGTTCTCCTTAACAAGACGGTTTTAAGAATCCAAAATCAAGCCAAAAAACTAGAGTGTCAATAGTTTACAACATAAGGAGATCTTATTACAAGAGATAAGACCCACAAATGTAAAAACCTTCAAGGTTTTCAGGCTTATACAAGGATTTACTGAGGCTTTATGCTGGTGGTATGCTCAGCTATTATGGTTGCCAGACATAACCATTAAAATTCCACCTAACTTTCAAGGGAAAAACATTGGGCCTTAACCAGTCGTAGAGGGCTATTAAAGGGCCAGGAGGCATTACCGAGTAAGCTTAGAGCTAGCCGTTGTCTGTTCAGTGGAAAAACCATGTACTAATGTTTCTCAAAGAGCAAGCAGGAAAAACAGTAATTCAATACACTGAAAGGTATGTATGTTTTTTTATAGTGGAGAGAGTGCTCTGTGGGTGGGTTTCTTTTTCTATTGAAATACTACCTGTAATAACCATATAGAAAGCACAGTTATGTCACATTCAATTTTGGAGAAATCAGAAAGAAAATCACAGAAAATTATTAAAACCATATTTTAACATATGGTGATTGTACCTTCTACCTGATACTGTTATTTGAATGAAATGAAAGAAAGAAATGGTCAAAGTGATTACAAGGTCATGTTGAAATATTAAATTATATTGATTAAAAAAAAAAACTCAATTTCAGCAAACCTAAATGTGTGTGTATGTCAAGGAATGGATTTATACCAACCCAAAAATGATATGGCTTATAGAAAGTATGTGTACAGAACCCTTCTTTTGTGACTGCAACAAAACAAAACAAAAAAAAAAAAACATAAAAATTATATATAAACTTAAATTAACTTAGGCTTGTACTTTAACAATCATATCAAAAATAACTTAAAGCAGTATTAAACCCAAAACCAAAAATATGAGGAGTCTTCAAAAAGTTTCCGCGCTTTTTAACCACTTAACTACCGGGCCTATGCTGGTACTTCTCTCATACATGTAAAAATCATCATTTTTTTGCTAGAAAATTACTCAGAACCCCCAAACATTATATATGTTTTTTTAGCAGACACCCTAGGGAATAAAATGGCGGTCATTGCAACTTTTTATCTCGCACGATATTTGTGTAATAATTTTTCAAACGCCTTTTTTTTCTTGCAAAAAAAAACGGTTTCATGAATTAAAAAATAACAAAACAGTAAAGTTAGCCCAATTTTTTTGTATAATGTGAAAGATGATGTTGCGCCGAGTAAATAGATACCTAACATGTCACGCTTTAAAACTGCGCACACTCATGGAATGGCGCCAAACTTTGGTACTTAAAAATCTCCATAGGCGACGCTTTGAAAATTTTTACCGGTTACCAGTTTAGAGTTACAGAGGAGGTCTAGTGCTGGAATTGTTGCACACGCTCTAACGCATGCGGCGATACCTCACATGTGTGGTTTGAACGGCGTTTACATATGTGGGCAGGACTTGCGTGTGCAAGCTACCGGGGACAGGGGCATTTAAAAAACATTTTTATTTTACTTAATTTTTTTTATTTTTACAGTTTTTTTTAATCACTTTTATTCCTATTACAAGGAATATAAACATCTCGTGTAATAGGAATCTATTGCCTCGTTTCCACTGAGCGGATCTGTTCGGTTCGGTACGGTACGCTATTTGGGGTGTTTCCATTATGAAAGCGGCCCATAAAACCGAACCGTACAGCTCCATTCAGGGTCCTGCTTCAGATGTGGGGCCATAGAAAATGGAACGGTTCGGTTAGGGCAGAGCTACGATACATTCCACTGATTGGCTGACAGAAAACCCTCTGCTGTGCTATGCTGAGGCATTTTTTCTAAACCCTGTATGGCCCTTTGTGGTCCCACTTGCAGTGGAAATGCTCACCAGAATAGACCGGACCATTCTAGGCCATTCAAACTGTACCGACCCGAATCGATCCGCTCGGTGGAAACGAGGCATATGTGACAGGTCCTCTTTATGGAGAGATGCGAGAAAAAAAAATTCACCAATCTCATGCTGACAGCCGCGATCGCGGCTTTGTTTACATCCAGGAACCCGGGCGTGACATCATAACGTCGCGCCCGGGCCTCCAACGGTCATAGAGATGACTGGTGACCATCTGGTCACCAGAAATCCCTATTGTCATCCGGCGCCAGCTGATTCTTTCTCCGGGCCCCCAATGGCACGGGAGAGCCCGGAGAAGCACCGGATGGCACCTGGAGGGGGGAGTCCCCTCCTGTCACCTATAAGAACGATCAAGCGGTGGAACTGCCGCTATGATCATTCTTATCGTGCACAGAATCGCCGGCTGGAAAGAATGATATCTAAATGATACCTGTAGCTGCAGGCATCATTCAGATATCCGTGCACAAAGTCAAGGACGTCATGTGACTATGTGTGGTATTGAAAACATTTTTATAGTGTAGAAACTTTTTGAAGAACCCTTGCATATAGCAGCTTACTAATCATTAGATGTAATGGCTGCATTTGTTTTCTTTTTTTTTTTTTTTTTAGGCCTCTTTCTCTGGTGATCTGGACAGTAATGCCTAGTACACACAATGAGAAAATCTGGGGAAAAAAAAATACAGCTTTTGAATCGATCGTACGATAATCGAAACGATTTTCATTCAATCGGTACAGTAGTCATCCGAAAACAATCAGGAGACAATGACCAAGCATGCTCGTAAATGCAAGAATACATCACATCAATTCCAAAGCTGTATTTTGTCTTACAAGAGTTTTTGTAACTTTAGTAATCTCTTCGTTTTCGATATGAGACGAGCATGCAAAAAAACGGACGATCATTCGTCCGATAATCTCATCATGTGTATGAGGCTTAACACACCTCCTGTATTAGAGTGCCTACACTATGAATGAAGGAGCAACAGAGACACCTTTGGACGGAAGCATTAATCTGGGGGGAGGAGAGTTAGATGCAATAGCAGATTTAGATGCACTGACAAATTGAAGCCAAACTCCAGCTACTAGCCAACGGCTAAATCTGCAGGACAGCTTGTTATGTTGAAAAGCAACAGATTTACTGACCAAACCACCGGGTAAAAATAAAAGAAAGAAAGCCTAAAAATGAAAACCAATGCAGCCATCACATCTAAGAGCTCATGCACACAGGATGTTTTTTACAGCGGCTGTTAGGAGCAATTGGTATTATTTTTAACTGCCTAAAAGCCCCTCCATGTTAGCCGATGTGTCCATTCACACATAAACTGTCGGAGGCGTTTGGAGGCAAAAGCGTTTAATGGCAGTAAAAAAAAAAAAAAAAAAAAATTAAAAACATAAAAAAAAAAAGTTTGACGTTTTTACATTAGCGTTTTCAATAAAAAAAAGTGCCCAAAAACGCTACCGCAGAAAAAAAATGCAAAAACTCTAATGTAAAAACGCGGCTAAACATGGCGTTCTTAGCGCTGCTGTAGTGCTAGCATTTTTAAAAACGTCCTGTGCGCATGAGTTCTACAAACTAGTTAGCTGTGGTAAATTAAATGTTTGCTTTTGGATTTAATACTGCTTTAATCACAAGGTAAAAATGTATTAAAGCTTATCATAAATCTGTTAGGAGCACTCCATTATTTTCTTATGTAATGGGTAATATATACTGTATATGTAGATTACCAAATTATGGAGCTGTACATAAAAAAAATAAAATATGAAGACCATCAACTCTAGGAGACAAAAAGAAGTCAATCGCCCCAATCTTTCCTTAGACTGTCCGTGCTATAGTTATGATCCTAAAAATATTGTTGACTGGCAATAAAAATTATTGTATGCCACACTACACACACTTTTATAATGAGAAACTACTGGTAACAGCAAATGTGAATTCAACTGATTTATGTAGGTTTTCAATCTTTGAGGTTTAAAATCATATGGTGACATACAGCATTTTAATGCTGGTCAATATTAGTTTAAGACAATGTAAGGAAAGCTAGAGTTGACAGTTTGCACAATCTGGGTATAATATATATTAGAGCTGCATGATTCTGGCTAAAATGAGAACAATTTTTTTGCATAAAGATCACGATTCTCGTGGCGTAACATCATCTTTCACATTATCCAAAAAAATTGGGCTAACTTTACCATTTCGTTTTTTTAAATTTAAGTGTATTTTTTCCAAAAATATTGCGTTTGAAAGACTGCTGCGCAAATACAGTGTGACATAAAATATTGCAACAACTGCCATTTTATTCTCCAGGGTCTCTGCAAAAAAATATATGTAATGTTTGGGGGTTCTAAGTAATATTCTAGCAAAAAAATACTGATTTTAGCTTGTAAGCAGCAAGTGTCAGAAAAAGGTTTAGTCTTTAAAGCGAACCTTCAGTCATTTTTTTGAACTTTTCATCTATTAAATCTTCTGCCATGGTTTTAACTTTGGATAGGAAAACATTTTTTTTTTCTGCCAGTAAAGACCTCATACAGCCCACTTCCTGTTTCTTGTCTGTTAAAAAGCCTAGGCTTATGACATCATGCACAGCTCTCTCTCTCTCACTTTTGTGAGAGTTTGGCAGGAAGGGAGGGGGGATGAGTCATAAGAGGGCCAATCAGAGCTGCAGAGCTGGAGGTGTGCCTCTGTGTGTCTGTGTAAATCCAGAAAGTGAACAGGCAGCAGGTTCTGCGGCCCACAGTTAAAATGGTTGCAGCCAGACTCAGTGAAGGGAGATTTCTTCAGCATATTTGGCAAGTACAAAATCACAGTATATATAAAATAATATGCAAAGTGGTTGGAGAGAAGCTTCAGAATGGCAAAGATATTTTTTTTTACAAATTATGAGAGCTGACTGCAGTTCCTCCTTAAGTGGTTAAACTGCCCTCATCTACAGACAGAAATTCATTCCTTTGATCTAAAAGAAGGAAATGTTACAATGTTTCTCTTTATCTCGCCTGAGCGATGTTGTGATAAACTTGGCAGGGTGCCTTTTTTTGGGATTTTTTTTTACAGCTGCTTGAGCAGAGAACTTTCTAGCCTGAATAGAGGAAATGCTGTGTTAAGATCGGGAGGGGGGGTTAAATTGTGATCTCGATTCTTTTAACAATTGAAGGGGTTGTATGGGTTGTTTTTTTTTTTTTTTTTAACCACTTCAGCCCCGGAAGGATTTACCCCCTTCCTGACCAGAGCGTTTTTTGAGATTCGGCACTGCGTCGCTTTAACTGACAATTGCGCGGTCGTGCAACATGACTTCCAAACAAAATTGATGTCCTTTTTTTCCCACAAATAGAGCTTTCTTTTGGTGGTATTTGATCGCCTCTGCGATTTTTATTTTTTGCGCTATACACAAAATAAGAGCGACAATTTTGAAAAAAACGCATTATTTTTTACATTTTGCTATAATAAATATCCCCCAAAAATATATAAAAAAAAACATTTTTTTTCTTCAGTTTAGGCCGATCGTATGCTTCTACATATTTTTGGTAAAAAAAAATCGCAATAAGCGTTTATTAATTGGTTTGCGCAAACGTTATAGTGTTTACTAAATAGGGGATAGTTTTATGGCATTTTTATTAATAAATTTTTTTTTACTAGTAATGGCGGCGATCAGCGATTTTTATTGTGACTGCGACGTTATGGCGGACATGTCGGACATTTTTGACACATTTTTGGGACCATTGTCATTTATACAGCGATCAGTGCGATTAAAAATGCACTGATTACTGTGTAAATGACACTGGCAGTGAAGGGGTTAACCACTAGGGGGCGGGGAGGGGTTAAGTGTGTCCTAGGGAGTGATTACTAACTGTAGGGGGATGGGCTGTGTGGGTGACGTCACTGATCTCTGCTCCGATGACAGGGAGCAGAGATCGAGTGACACTTGTCACTAGGCAGAACGGGGAGATGCTGTTTACAACGGCATCTCCCCGTTCATCCGCTCCGTGAGGCGATCGAGTCCGCGGGACCTGCGACCCGAGTCATGGAGCTGCCGGCACGGGCACGGCGGGAAATTCAAATGGACGTACAGGTACGCCCATTTGCCCAGCCGTGCCGCTCTGCCGACGTACATCGGCGTGCGCCGGTCGGCAAGCGGTTAAATAACAAGCATGTTATACTTAACTCCACTGTGCAGTTTGTTTTGAACAGAGTGGCCCCGATCCTCCTGTTCTTGGGGTCCATCGGCGGCTGTCTCGGCTCCTCCACACAATAGCTAACCTCCCTCTGGGAAGCTCTATCCCGAGGGGGTTAGCTTGCGGGCGCGCTCCCTGTCCATAAACACAGAGTGTATGACTCGGTCCCGCCCCCCGGCGGCCACGTCATTAGATGTGATTGACAGCAGCCCGAGCCAATGGCTGCGCTGCTATCAATCAACGGCCAGACTCCGTGGAGAAGAGGACACCGGGGGACGCGCACAGCAGGTGAACGGTATTATATATATATACATACACACACACACACACACACACACACACACACACACACAGTATCTCACAAAAGTGAGTACACCCCTCACATTTTTGTAAATATTTTATATTTTATTATATCTTTTCATGTGACAACACTGAAGAAATGACACTTTGCTACAATGTAAAGTAGTGAGTGTACAAATAGTGTAAATTTGTTGTCCCCTCAAAATAACTCAACACACAGCCATTAATGTCTAAACCGCTGGCAACAAAAGTGAGTACACCCCTAAGTAAAAATGTCCAAATTGGGCAAAATTAGCCATTTTCCCTCCCCGATGTCATGTGACTCGTTAGTGTTACAAGGTCTCAGGTGTGAATGGGGAGCAGGTGTGTTAAATTTGGTGTTATCGCTCTCACTCTCTCATACTGGTCACTGGAAGTTCAACATGGCACCTCATGGCAAAGAACTCTCTGAGGATCTGAAAAAAAAGAATTGTTTCTCTACATAAAGATGGCCTAGGCTATAAGAAGATTGCCAAGACCCTGAAACTGAGCTGCAACATGGTGGCCGAGACTATACATCGGCTTAACAGGACAGGTTCCACTCAGAACAGGCCTCACCATGGTCGACCAAAGAAGTTGAGTGCACGTGCTCAGCATCATATCCAGAGGTTGTCTTTGGGAAATAAAAGTATGAGCGCTGCCAGCATTGCTGCAGAGGTTGAAGAGGTGGGGGGTTAGCCTGTCTGCGTTCAGACCATACGCCGCACACTGCTTCAAATTGGTCTGCATCGCTGTCTTCTCAGAGGGAAGCTTCTTCTGGCCAAGCATGTCTCCAGATCTAAACCCTATTGAACATCTGCGGGGCATCCTCAAACGGAAGGTGGAGGAGCGCAAGGTCTCCAACATCCACCAGCTCTGTGATATCATCATGGAGGAGTGGAAGAGGACTCCAGTGGCAACCTGTGAAGCTCTGGTGAACGCCATCTCCAAGAGGGTTAAGGCAGTGCTGGAAAATAATGGTGGCCACACAAAATATTGACACTTTGGGCCCAATTTGGACATTTTCACTTAGGGGTGTACTCATTTTTGTTGCCGGCGGTTTAGACGTTAATGGCCGTGTGTTGAATTATTTTGAGGGGACAGCAAATTTACACTGTTATACAAGCTGTACACTCACTACTTTACATTGTAGCAAAGTGTCATTTCTTCAGTGTTGTCACATGAAAAGATAGAATAAAATATTTACAAAAATGTGAGGGCTGTACTCACTTTTGTGAGATACTGTACATATGTATTTATACACATTGTATATAAAAAGGCTTTTATATACAGCTATAAAATTAGATACTGTACATGAAGTGGAAATAAAATGATAAATGGTTTTCAACATTACAATTAAATATGTGAAAAGTGTGGCGTGCATTTGTATTCAACCCCCCTGAGTCAATACTTTGTAGAACCACCTTTCGCTGCATTTACAGCTGCAAGTCTTTTTGGGTATGTCTCTTATTAGCTTTGCACATCTAGAGAGTGAAAGGTTTGCCCATTCTTCCATGCAAAATAGCTCAAGTGCCGTCAGATTGGATGGAGAGTGTCTGTGAACAGCAAAGAAGTCTTGCCACAGATTCTCAATTGGATTTAGGTCTGGACTTTGACTGGGCCATTCTAACACATGAATATGCTTTGATCTAAACCATTCTATTGTAGCTCTGGCTGTATGTTTAGGGTCGTTGTCCTGCTGGAAGGTGAACCTCCGCCCAGTCTCAAGTCTTTTGCAGACTCTAATGCCGTGTACACACGGGCGGACTTTTCAACCAGACTGGTCCGACGGAACGAATCCGGCGGACAATCCGATCGTGTGTGGGCTTCATCAGACCTTCAGCTGACTTTTTCTGTTGAAAATCAGACGGACTTTAGATTTAGAACATGTTTCAAATCTTTCCAACAGACTCGAGTCCAAAAAATCAGTTTGTCTGTATTCTAGTCCGACGGACAAAAAAAGGACGCTAGGGCAGCTATTGGCTACTGGCTATGAACTTCCTTATTCTAGTCCCTTCATACGTCATCACGTTCAAAGGAACTGACTTTATTCATTCGTGTGTGGCCAAGTCCGATCGTTTGCAAGTCTGTTGTAACTCCGTCGGAAAGACCGTCGGACATTTGATGCTGAAAAGTCCGCCCGTGTGTACACGGCATTACAGGTTTTCTTATAAGATTGCCCTGTATTTGGCTCCATCCATTTCCCCATCTTCCCTGTCCCTGCTGAAGAAAAGCATCCCCACAACATTATGCTGCCACCACCATGTTTCACGGTGAGGATGGTGTGTTTAGGGTGATATGCATTGTTAGTTTTCCACCACACATAGCGTTTTGCGTTTAGACCCAAAAGTTCAATTTTGGTCTAATCTGACCAGAGCACCTTCTTCCACATGTTTGCTGTGTCCCCTACATGGCTTCTTGCAAACTGCAAAAGGAACTTCTTATGGCTTTCTTTCAACAATAGCTTTCTTCTTGCTACTCTTCCATAATGGTCAGATTTGTGGAGTACATGACTAATAGTTGTCCTGTGGACAGATTCTCCCACCTGAGCTGTGGATCTCTGCAGCTCCTCCAGAGTTACCATGGGCCTCTTGGCTGCTTCTCTGATTAATGCTCTCCTTACCCCGGCCTGTCAGTTTAGGTGGACGGCCATGTCTTGGTAGGTTTGCAGTCGTGACATACTCTCCATTTTCAGATGATGGATTGAACAGTGCATCGCAAGATGTTCAAAGCCTGGGATATTATTTTATAACCTAACCCTGCTTTAAACTTCTCCACAACTTTATCCCTGACCTGTCTGGTGTGTTCCTTGGCCTTCATGATGCTGTTTGTTCACGAAGGTTCTCTAACAAACATCTGAGGGCTCCACAGAACAGCTGTATTTATACTGAGATTAAATTACACACAGGTGTACTCTATTTACTAATTAGGTGACTTCTAAAGGCACTTGGTTTCACTAGATTTTAAGTTAGGGTTATCAGAGTAAAAGGGGGTGAATACAAATGCACACCACACTTTTCAGATATTTGTAAAAAAAAATTGAAAACCATTTATCATTTTCCTTCCACTTAACAATTATGTGCCACTTTGTGTAGGTCTATCACATAAAATCCCAATAAAATACATTTACGTTTTTGGCTGTAACATGACAAAATGTGGAAATGTGGAATACTTTTTCAAGGCACTGTACATACAATATTAGCCATTCCACAAGTGGAGAGTGTATTTTTCTT
Source organism: Aquarana catesbeiana (assembly GCF_042186555.1). NCBI lineage: Eukaryota > Metazoa > Chordata > Amphibia > Anura > Ranidae > Aquarana > Aquarana catesbeiana. The sequence goes on along the minus strand of NC_133324.1, from coordinate 664,450,303 downwards.
AAATGGGTTTAATAAGCTGTTAATAACTTGTACTTTGTGATTAATAAAGTTATTTTTTATTTGATTGTAAAAATACAGCTTTGCTTTTTTTGCTAGATTACATATGGATGGTTCTCATACAATTTTGATTGACTGCAATCAAGTGGCCCAGTGACTCTGCACTTTTGGAATGTAGTTGCCTCTTGCTCCTTTTTGTTTGTTATACTACGCATAGCCAAGTAATCCTGGATACCTAAAACGAACATGTTTATTTAACAGACACTAGCACTATATTATTATAAATGTCACTAGTGCCTCTCAATGAGTTACACTTTTCAGTATGTAAAAATTTTTCATTTGCTTCTGAACAGCAAATTTCTCTTGTCCCTGTATAGCAGCCAAACTGTTTTATGCCATTTTTAGTGAATTAGAAAGTATAAAGTGCCCCCCCCCCCCCTCCCAATGGGAATAGAGAGGGTATATTGTGGCACACTGCTCTCCTTTTTTGGAAAAGTTAACCTAACAGGCCTCTGCAAATCTTTCTGGCGTTACAAACTCAACTTCATAATTGACTTATTGGATTACAATCAATGAGTGCAACTTTATAATTATGACATATGTATTCCAGATGGTATTTTATTTTTCTTTCCAGAGGAAATCAGGGCTTCCAAGTGTGAATGAGCTTGATGAAATTTAAATACACATCACCCTTGACTGTAAAAAGAAAAAAGAAAAGGTTTTTGGACCGAACAGATAACACGCTACCTTTTTTTTACAGCCATTAGTCTCATTTTTTTTTTCTAAAAATCTTGTCACCGACCTCACCTATCTTATACATCATCAGCAAAAACAAATACAATAGGTAGCAGAAAATAGAACATGTGCTTTGTGGTGCATTTGCAGAAAAAAGAAGGATTAAACTAACTTTGTGAACTGCAAAAGTTGTCAAGAAGACAGCAACGCGCTTAGCATTCTCAGGAGAGCTCAGCAATGGCAGCTCATGGCAGGTTTCCTTTCAACACAAACTTCATGTAAAGATTTACACAGAAAAAAAAGACCTTTAAGAACTGCACTCCATGCATATTTAACCACTTTAATATCGGGCACTTTTACCCCCTTCCTACCCAGGCCAATTTTCAGCTTTCAGCACTGTCGCACTTTGAATGACAATTGCGAGGTTATGCAATGCTGTACCCAAACTAAATTTTTATAATTTTTTTGAGAGAGATAGAGATTTCTTTTGGTGGTATTTAATCACCACTGAGTTTTTTTTTATTTTTAGCTTAACAAAGTTTAGCAAACAGAGAAGTTTTTCTTTGTTTCTTTTATAAAATTTTGTAAATAAGTAATTTTTCTCCTTCACTGATGGGCACTGATGAGGAGGCACCAATATGCAGCACTGATGGGCATTAATTGGCACGATTAGGCCTCACTGATGGGCAATGAAAGGCAGCACTGGTGGGTATCGCTAATGGGGCTGCACTAATAATCATTGTACTGACTATCAGCACAGATCCCCCATCAGGAAAGCAGCTTATCTGCTCTCCTGTACTCGCGCGCTGTCGGCGAGAGTAGAGGAATGCCAATAACCGGCACTTTCTATGTACACTGTGATCAGCTGTGTTTGGACACAGCTGATCACATGGTAAAGAGCTTACATCATAGGCTCTTTACCGTGATCTGAGATGCGGTGTGTCTGAGCGACACACCTCATCACCGATCACCAATGCTGTGCGCCCCCGACTGTAATTTTGCTATAGGCCAGGTGGGATGTGGTTAAAAACACAAAATAATATGGTTATATATTGTGACAGTGCGAGGCCCTGCCACTGTGAAAATGTAAATAGAAATGACACAAGGTTCGCAGAGTGCAGGGTTCCAGATTATCGATTATGAGCAAATTATGAGAAAACTGTTTTTATAGCTTTCTTCGCGTTATGGTATGTCAAGATTAATTTTGGAGACTTCAAAGATTTTCAGATGGGAAGAAGTCTCCAGCCTATTGTCCAGGTCTTGCAGGAGACCAGCAGGCTGTGAGTGCAGGTGTGTACAGCCCCCTTTTAATGAAGGACCTGACCATAGCTCAGAGCTACTGTTAGGAGACAGGTGTGCTCCACTGAAGAGACAGTACTCCATGCAAGCTGGAGAGGAGAGATTCCTTATTCAGAAGGCTGAGAGAGTCAAGAGCCAAGCAAGTCTGGAGGACTAGGAGAGCAGAGGTAACTAGGTGAGTCCAGGGGACTGAGGGAAACTGCAAGTCTCAGAGGAGTGAGAAAGTCTGAGGTGTCAGGAGAACCCCTATTAAGATACCAGGAAGTGGGCCCATGCAGCAGGTTGCTGCAACTAAAACAGCTAGAAGAGAGACGCACAAACACAAAGGTAATGTGTGAGGCTGTATGAGGGACCAGCCAAAGGCCAAGGTTTGGGGCCCAAACAGCTGTGCTGCTGAAGAGAGAGCTAGGTGGCTCAGTATTTTCGTTACCTGTTTTTGATGGTGAAAACCCCCTGCATTGGCAACTATTTTGCTGAACTTTCCATGGTTTGATAAAAGTGGGCAGGCAAGCCCTATGCCCCAGTTTGGACTGCCATGGACTCATGGATTAAAAATGCTTCTATCATTGAGCTAACAACCTCCCAATATTTATTGAAAAAGCATGAAACTTAACTTGTATAAGTAGCTGAACCTACCTTGATATCAACCTCCTATAAAATCCCACAGAGCAGTGATTAGACTGGGAGAAGGAAGGCAACTGAAGACAAGCAGACTCTGCTGGATGTTCGAGTAAAGGGGGAATACAATTACAGGAGCAAAAAGTAAAGTTGCTGACGAGTAACCAGTGAAGCAGAACTCCAGGAAAAAAACTGTCCTAACTTGTGCTTTGTACAAACAAGATACCTCTAATGCTGAATGAAAGTTTCATTCATGCTGGATAGTAGTCACCTCTGTACTTTCGGGCGCTACGGGTATGAGAGCTGTTCACAGAATACACATCGTTTTGTGAATGGACAAGAGGAGAAAAAAAAGGGAGGATAAATGATAGGATCGCTGCACTGTATGAGAGCAGCAGCCCTTATATATGCAGCAATCAGGACTTAAGATAAGCAGAGTGGATGTAAGCACGGTGGTGTGGTGTGCTGCTATACTTACTGAAGTTGGTACGAGGGTCTTGGCTCTTCTATTCACTACCTTTCTTAGATTCCATTCATCTATTCCTTAGTGCTGCATATGAACTTTTTAAATTTTTTATATTGCAATCAACAATATTTATGCTGGCTGCTGTTTTCCATATTCCATTGTGAAACGTTATTAAATTTGTGGGAAAATTTTATTTTCCGCAAGCGCGGATATTTCCCCATTTGTTTTCATTCTTTTTGAATTGCCTGCCAAATGCACACAAACGGACCCCAAACTGCCATGCAGCATTTTTCTGATGCAGCACACCACAACGCACGGTATTACTGTGTTTTGTGGTGCGCTGCAACACGTGTGGGAGCTGGTGGCCTTAATGTGTTGGGGTAATAAACAGCACTCCATTTTTTGTAGTGTACATTAACATGCACTGCAGTAACAAAAGTGTTTAAGTCCTAAGAGCTATAGGTTAACACATTTAAAAAAAAATTGGAAATGTAGAATTTTTGTTCCTTTGTACATGTTAAACAGGCCTATTGAAATGAATTTAAAACACACAAATATGCGTAAATTAGGCACAAATTTTGCACACCTTTACCATGGAAAAACTCTTTTCTAAATTTTTCTCCTTCACTTTGCACTACGCATGAACAAAAAATTGTATTTATAGAACAACCCAAAACACGAATTAACAAATGTCGTTAAACGTACATACATACTGTATACGATGCACATACAATGGTGGCACGGGCCCCTAATCATCACAAATGCAGATAGCTTTAAGGCTCTCAAGTAGCATTTAAGAAGCAACCACAAGTTAAACAGCTATACAGTAATACATGTTATCATTCAGGAAACTACTTAACATTTCAAAGTACAGAACTTATGTGCTGAAATGAAAAAAAAAAAAAAGTCAAAATGAAAATCTCTCGGTAGAGCAGCACTGAGGTATGATTACAGAAGAATACTTGCCCTCAAGACACATTGTCAAACGTTATCTGAGATTTGATTTAGAAATGAAAACCAACCCTCCCTTTGGAAGCAAGTTCTAGGCCTGATCACTCTCCAGATAAAAAGGAGCGGAAATTGCAATTAATCAAAATCTTTAACAAGTTTTACTTAACAGTTAGCAGATTGTAATGTTCATTCTTCATGGACTGCATTACCTTAATTTACTCAAAAGATTTGGCAGTAGCTGAATCTCCTGTATCACTTCCTCACAAGAGTTCCAGGGCTACTACAGTACATGGAAATATCCAGAGTAAGTGGGAGAAAGTAAACTTGTCTCAGTTCAATATACAAAAGCTCAGGATGCTAAACATGTCATATTTTGAAAATGTATTCATGCAACCCACTTTATGTACGCATCCAAAGGACAGTAGGACACTAAAAAATATGTTTAAAGCAGAGCTCCACCTAAAAAGGGAAGCTTCTCTTCTCGTAGCTTCTCTAATTGGTTAGGGTGTGGACATTGCTGGATTCCCGGACAGGTAAGTGTCCTTATTCTAAAAGTCAGCAGCTACAGTATTTGTAGCTGCTGACTTCTAACTTTTTGGGGGGGGCCTGGATCTCCTCTTTAAGGACCATTGATAATAAAAAGGATAGTGCTAACTGTATTAGAAAATGAATGTTCTCTTTTATATTTGCTTCAGATCAGTTATATGTGAAACCACCGGGTCACCGGGCTGCAGCCATTTTCTCTGGTCAGACACGTTGCATGTCTCTTCTTCAACTGTTTTTTTTTTTTTTTTTGTTTTTAACCTAAGACTTTAATTCTCCTTTAAGCCCTGTTGTGATCTGACAACACACAGGTATTTTGTAAACTAAGTGTTGTCAGACCTGCCTAGTGTCTTTTACTAAACTATTCAACCACTCCCACTCTTACATATTTACAACCTAAAGGCTAGTCATTCTGTATTCTTAGTGCCCTTTCACACCGGATTCAGTTGGCTGTATTTTGAACTGTACTCCATCTGCATAGACAGCTCAAAATCAAAGTAATCATATGGGCATAGTTCACATCATTGCAGTGCAGTTGAGCACTGAAAAAAAAAAAAAAAAAAAAAAAAAAAGTGCTGCACTTTTTCACGCTGCAAATGCAGGGAACGCATTAAAGAAAGGTAAGCTCAAAAACGTATGGAAAAATGAACTGCAATTGCATAGGTAGCGCAAAACGCATGCAAAATGCATTCAAGCGCCCATCAAATGCATGGCAACATGCAGTCAGAAACTCAGTTATGTGCAGTTTCTGGTGTGAATGGACCCTAAGTTATGAACTAGGAGGGATAACACCGGAAGTGTGACGGATACACAGGGCAGTTCTATATTCCTAACAACAATAACAGTTTTTTGTGCACTTATCAAACAGATATAACAAAATGTTCCCAATGGTATATGAAACAGATCACAAAGAAGTAAATAAGATGAACTAAATGGGAACCCAAATCAGTCACAAGCCCCTCTTCAGGATAACTGTGGTTAGAGGTAGAGGTGCACCGAAATTTCGGCCGCCGAAACATATCAGCCCGAAAAACGCGTTTCCGGCATTCGTCCGAAAGAAGAAAAGGTGCAGGTTATGGCACGGAAAATGGGACGGTCCCCGGGTGGCGCACATTGCGGGGCTGTCATCCTGGCGGCTCAGTCAGAGTCCTCCCCTCCCTCCTCCTCACGCAGAGCGGCGCACTCCCTGTGACACGAAACTGATTTGTCAGGGCGGCCACAGTAACAACGTCTCGCCTCCTGTGATAGATGGCATACTGATCCAATTCAGGGACGTGTATCATAGGAGGCAGGACATTGTTACTATGGCCGCTCAGCCAGCTCCGTGACACAAATCCAGCTCTGTGATCCAGCGGGAGATCGCCGCTTTGATCCGGGCACAGGTGAGGCTGCATCTGTCAGGCACTGGTGAGGCTACATCTGACAGGCACTGGTGAGGCTGCATTGATCTCTTGTATCATGTCTGCAGTCTCTGGTCATCTCCTGTATCATGTCTGCTAGAGGTGCACCGAAAGGAAATTTTGCTAATACTATTAGCAGTGTGTTTAAGTTTAAGTAAGAGATTACAGACATGATACAAGAGATGGTTAGAGACAGAGGACATGATACAAGAGATGGTTAGAGACAGAGGACATGATACAAGAGATGTCATAGACTGCATTTTTCTTGAGCTTTTCTTGCACTAAAGGTGCCAATAATGGCCAACAATAAATTAATATTAATTTCAATTGATGATATTAATTAAAAAGTCGAATATATTACAATTATATATAAAAATATAAATATTTTTTTAAAAACTGTCCGTTTCGGCTTTCGGCTAAGTGCATCCTGCATTTTCGGTTTTGGCACCAAAATTTCTATTCGATGCACCCCTAGTTAGATTCGATTGCAAAGGCACAGCAACTTGGGATGAAAGAAATGCCAGAAATTGCATGGAAACACAGAAGATGCCAATGTGATCAATGCATACAATAGTTGTGCCAGATGCACAAAATTGGGAATTCAATTATTCCAAAGCAAGATAAACAGACAATATCTTAGTTTCAAATGAAAAAAATAAATAAATCATCATAAGAGTCTAAGGAATTGTTTTCCAGGTGGTTCATACCTTTCTTTTCTGGCTTCTCCTTTTTTTTCTTATCTTCACCCCCCGCTTTTGGTGCTGGCGGGGATCTTTTCACATGAGCTGGTTCAGCAACAGGTTGTGAGGTAGCAGATGGAGACACAGCAGTGGTACTACTAGGAATACCAATCTGTTTCACTGAAGTTTAAGAAAGAGAGAGAGAGACAATCAGATGTACATAAGAGGACAAATCTGCCTTGTAAACTGAGGGACAACTTAAAAGTTCTCTTTTCTCTGGTTCAGAACTATTTATAAAAACATAAATTTAGTAACAATCACTATTTTGAGTAAAAAATCAGACCGTTTGGAAGCTGTTGGCAAAATATTTCAGTGACACTGATAAAGAAAGTTAACGGACATCAGCTTATTTCATACCTATAATTCTAATCCAAAAATAATGGCTTCACCTGAAAAAAGTTTTAACGAAAAAAAACTAAATTTGTGAATACATAAGCTTTATATAACAATTTTAACTGTAATAATGTTTCCTTTTCTTTATTATACATTGAAAGTATATAAAAGCAATGTGGTCAATGAGCATTTCAAACAAAGGTTTTCCTAAAATAGTCATTTCATGAGTTATAACAAATAATTACACATGCCAATTTCTACTAGGTGAAAGAATACCAAAGGGTTCCTCTGGCTCCTCCGGAGGGCCAAGTATAGCAGTGATTTACCCAAAATTTGAAGGGATGTGATTGGTTTATTGCTGAAAAGCAATCTAATAATAAACATACAAAACTATAAAGCCACCTGAAATATGTGGGCCTTGCAATCTTATTGTGGACCCTCACACTAAAAGTAAACTTTCCTCCTATCTCTGCAGACCAGCTAGTCATCACACACTGACAGTCTATAACAGGGGTCTGCAACCTGTAGATTGCAGCCAGGTGACTGGTAGATCGCGGTGTGGGCTTGCTGACCCACCATCCCAGAGCATCAAACAGAGTGCAATGCAGAGGGACTATCTGCAAAGTTGGATCTGTAGTAGGGAGTAAGAGATGGTTAGAGACTGTGGACATGATACAAGAGATGGTTAGAGAATGAGGACATGATACAAGAGGTGGTTAGAGACTGAGGACATGATACAAGAGATTTCAGAGACTGTGGACTGCCTCCTCTGTAGTGCTGGCTCCTGTCCAATGCGGAGTGATACCAACTGCACTCCACCTCTTATCCGGTGTAGCAGTCTCCAGAGTGGTGCCAGCAGCAGGAAAGAAGAGATCTTCAGGTTAGTGTGAAGCAATACACTGGACATAATAGCAGCATTGTGTTGCTTTCTCACCACCTGCTTTAACCCCTTGAACCCCACAGAAGCATGTAGTTGCGGGGGACCTGCAGAGTGGCCCAATTTACTTTAATAGGTTATGATTGGCAGGCGGCAGCACCCACCAAAAGCAACAGGGGGCCTCAGCAGCTAAAGGGGGTAGGGATTGGGGGCAATAAAATCATGACTCAACTGCAGGGTTTTACCGAGACCCCCCCCCCAACTTTACGCGTGAACCAGCCCTAAGGGTGACACTGCTGAGCAAGGGCTCATTCACAAGTGCAGCAGGCACTGCTGCTCCTCTGAAAAGTGATCTGAGTGTGTTTGACAGGTGGTGAGGAGGTGATATTTTGGCTCGCCCCCACCTGATTTAAACCCATGATTGCCATACAATGAACAATTGCGACACGGCAGTACAGCAACTCGAGGTTTAAGTCAGGTGTAAGGAGGAGACACTGTGCCTGGTGATCTTTGACTTCACTCATGTTGTTCAGGTAGATCTCCACCTCTTTAAGGTTGCCTACCCCTAGTCCATAAGGACCAGTGTGTGTTTGTGCACACTTAAGTCACAGTATATCTTTAAAAAATGCACCCATTGATTGAAAAATGTTAATTAAAAAAATAGGAATTTTGACTTGCCTAATCTTGGAGTACAGTAGAAAACACAGGTTATATGCTGCTACCTTCAGGTGCTCAAGCACTGACAAGATCTTTAGCTAGGGCTGTCCCCCAGGAATGTACTCATATAACTCTGTGAGGCTCCAATTTTCAGTAAGCACACAGAAGGGAGGGACCTGTACTGTACTCCAAAATAAGTAATATACAGGCAAGTCAAATATCTTAAGCATTAAAACTTGGTGGTGGACAACAACATAGCAACCTGGAACTGCCAATAGACTCAAAAGATACACAAGGGTTGTTATTTGAAAAAAATGCTCAGATAACAGTTTGAAGCACCTTGCAACCAAAGCTGGTATCAGCTGAGGCCTGATTGTTTACTGTACAACTTGGAAAATGTGTGGATATAGGACCAGGCAGTGAAAAGGGGAAGACACTGCAAGAGACAAGGGAATGCTGCACACCCCGATAAGTATTTTTCCTTTTTTTTCTTTTTCCTTTTTAGGACCAGGCAGTGACCTTGCAAATCAGGGATAAAGAAACTTGATGCTGAAAACCCAACTTCCCTAATACAATGTAGGACAATTTCCTGAGGCAGGAAAGGGGGGAGGCAGGACAATGCCCCCACTAAGGTGGAAAGAGGAGACCACCTTAGTAAAAAAGGAAGGCATTACTCTCAAAACAACCTTGTCCTTGTGCAAAACAAGAAAGGGCTTATTACAAGACAGAGCTGCTAATACAAACAACCCTAACAGATTTGATATCAACCAGGAAGGCAAAGGTGAGGTCTTCCAGTGAAATGTCTCTAATCAGTTCAAAGAGAGACCTCTGAAGAGCAGATGACACCAGGTTGAGATCCCAAGGTAACACAGGAGGTCAAACTGGGGGGAAAAAACAAGTGATAGACTAATTCCCTAAGGTTAAGCATTCTGTCCTTGCACCATGCAGAGCAGGCCTTCCATGTGACAAAGAATGGAACAGAAGAAGAAGAGTAGGAGACATAGGCTTTTTCCTGTGGGGTACAAATACCTTTACTTGAGTTACATCCTTAACAGCTTCTTATCCAGTGACATATTGGTACGTCGCTGGATAGGAAGGGTGATATCTTGGTCAGGGAAGACCAAGAAATAATTCTTTAGGGCCCACTCCCCTCCCGCCGCCTTTACTGGGCTCTACCTTGCGATCAGGGAGCCCTGTAAGGATGTGTCTGGCAGCATCCTCTTCCTGAGACACAGTGGAAGGAACGGATGTAGTTACTCCCACTGTGTGAGGTCAGAAACTGTTAGCAACTTCCGTTTCTTGCCTGTTGTTTTCCGGCCATTGCCATCTTAGAAATGCTTTCAAGAGCAGAGGAGACACCTGGGATCTTATAGCACGACCCGTGTTTGCAGTGTGTTTTCAAAACACGTTTGTGTTTTTTTTCTGTGTTTAGGAAACGCTCAGGTGTGAATGCAGCCTAACTCCAGGTACTCTGCTTTCTCCCTACATTTCAAAGACATGGTGGCTAGTTTCTGTCTAAGTTGGCTCTAGTATGTGTGTGCACATGTAAAATATGTGTGCATGTGAATTTGGGACCTTAGATTTTAAGCTCCTTGAGGGCAAGAACTAATGTGAAATTTAAATGTAATAGTGATTTAAATGTACCTCCATTTTTTTTCTCCGTTTTCACAAGTTGATCTTTTAGGGCTTCAACTTCCTTCTTCAGCTTTGCATTTTCTACACGGAGTTTCTTTTCTTCCCGTAAAGATGCCTGCAAAACTAAAGCCAACATACAGAAATGAAGGTCCAGTTGACTCCAGTAATTATATGCTTCAACTTCAAGAGTTACAAAAGGCAATTTATTTTTGTAAATAAAAATTAAAAATATGTTATACTCACCTGCTCTGTGCAATGGTGTTGCACAGAGCAGACCCAAACTCCTCTTCTGGGTTCCCCCACCAGCCATTTTGGCTTCTCCTCCATAGGCCCCCATAGTAAGTCACTTGCTATTGCGGCACATGTGCATGCTCATTCCTAAGCTGTGTGTGTCGATGTGTGCACTACATAGACACACACACAGTACTACTTGGCCCCACCCCCTCCTCACAGCATTTGATTGACAGCAGCAGGCATTAATGGCTCCTGCTGTTGCCAAAGTCCCTGTCTGAAGACGAAGAGAAGAGAGAAGAGATCCAGCTATGCAGTGTTCTGGTTCAATTGAGGACTCAGGTAAGTATTTAGGGAGGTAGGAGAGTACAAAAAGCTATAAAACGTTTTGGCATTAGAACCATTTTAAAGACATTCCATCCTTTTGAGCTAAAACTGTATTCACTTTAGGTTATCCTCGGTTATAAACAAGATCTCTGGGCTCCCTGTATCCTTATCCCCATGTAATGCTGTAGTCCTCAGTCTTCTCTCTTCTTCAGTTTACAGGAGGCAGGGTTCTTTAAACATCCACATCCCTGCTTGTTAAGTGCTAGTAGGTGCGTACACACATGCAGTGCTGGATTAGCACCTCCCCACACCCAGAAACAGCACTGGCGAAGGACCCAAACTAGTGGACTTAGGTACTGTATCTTACTTTACAAGCTAAGGGGGAAAAAAGTGCAGGGTGGAGGGGGTGAGGTGGGTGTGGAATTCTGCCTGAAGATGGGCTGATATACTGCATAGGTAGCATAGTGGAAAAAAAAGAAAATCTATTAAATTAAAGCTAAGTGATATGAGGTAATAGCAACATTTGCTTTTCATCCACCATGATGGCAATTGTCTTGTATGTGTAAATTAACCATTTACTTTTTCCAACAATATTCATACAGTCAGAACAATGAAATTGTGCATATCTAGTAAAGTGGAAGTAAGATATATCTGTAATGCATTTTACTAAAATTAAAAAAAAAATGGAAGAAGATATGGGAAAAAATGTATACACAACAATCTGAATATTTTACGTAATTTATGACTAACTTTTCACTGTTAGTTTCCTAATATATGCATAAAGAGTAACCAGTGAACCCAGCGAGGAAGCTGCCAATAAATCCTGACAAAAGGGGGTAGAATATTTCTTTACAAGATTAAAAAAGTTCATTCCACACTACAGAAAAAGTAAAATGCAGTGAAAGTAAACTCTGATGCTACAAAAAAACAAAACAAAGTAAAAAATAAGAGAAAGCAAGGATTACACTTCCCATGCAACCTATGAATAATGTGAGTTGAGAAGAAAAAGTTAAAGTGGTTTTAAAGGCTGCACATTTTTCCATGCATTAAGGTAAAAAATGTCCCAGTATTTGTATTGCCCCCTTGATACTTAACTGAGCCCAATCTCAATCTGTGTCCGTATGCAGCAGCTCCCTCTGCTTACAGAGGCAGCTTCCTGATACTGTCAATCTGCTCTTGTGAGCAAAGAGCCCTGGGGCGGGACTGAGCCACCCTGTGTGTGTCAATAGATGCACAGAGCCCAGCTCAAGAGGCTTCCTATGGTAGCGTAGCAAGAGGGAGGAGGAGCCTAGAGAGCCAGTGGGGGACCGGAGAGGGAAAGTTCAGGGCCGCTCTGTGCAATACCATTGCACAGGGCAAGTAAGTATTACATGTTTATTATTTTAATTAAAAAAAAAAATAATAAGCTTTACAATCACTTTAAATAGTGATAAAAACGAAGTAAACTGCTCTAGCAAAATATCACTAAAGTTAAGTAAGATACAATAAGTAAAAGATGAATAGGCAAAATATAAGCAAATGTGTAGACAAAATATTGCAAAGATGTACACCTGTACAGCAAATGCAGATATTGTATAGGCAAACGTAAAGGCAGAACTTTTTTACTTCATGTGTAGCATTGGGAGGAATCTCCTTTACTTCTTGTCCTGGAGAAACACCAGGAAGTGAGAGGAAATCTCTCCAAAGTGAAGGAAAATGCAAATACTGAAGGTGTGTAACTGCAGTTTTTGTTTTTTCATGACAGCATTATTGTAATACATAAGCAGTGGGGACCTTCAGTGAAAATCACTCTTCAAAATGATCAATATATACATAGATATATGAAACCTCAACTCCTTCCCAAGCCATCCTATTGGTCATTTAGAGTGACCAGAAGTCTCAATGAGCAACAGAAAAGCTCAGGAGACAGGGGAAGGGACAAAATTGACTTTTACAGGGTCCTTTTCAGTAAGCCTGCAGGTACGGCAAACCGCTTCACCCCAACTTGTTTAAAAAGGATTGCAATCCTTTAAATTGCAGCTGAAAAATTCCTGATCTCCAGGGCGACTGAATAAAACTCTTCATTAACTGGGTCACTGCAGTCCAAAATTCTGTAAGACTATCCCAGGATATGAACAAAATCTCAGCGTCCTGGCGAGGTGCTAAAGCGTTCATTCCTGCATCCAGTGTCACCCCCCTTGCTGTTCCAACCACAACATGGAGGTGGCCACTCTCCTTACTAAAGCATATGGAAATGCAACCACCCAGTTCCACACAATAAGATGGCCTTGCACAAGCATGGTTTCCAGCCAGCCCATGCTGTGGATAATGGCAAGGTTACAGAAGAAATTTAAGAAGATCACATGCTGGTCCTGCTAAACATAGAGCACTGCCAGGTTCCTGGTTAGTCGTCGTCATTTTCTCTCAAGCAGTAGATTATAGCAGAGGGGAGGATTGGAAATTTCATGCTCATGGGTCCACCATGAAGGCAGGGACCATTTCTACTATGTGTACAGCTATGACTTGAACATCTTTGTATGGTTTAAGATGTGTAAGAGAGATCCTCGCCATTATCCCTGCCCCCTTTCCCCCATACCTGTGTCCTCACCAACCTGAAATTATTTCTTACCACCCCTCCTTCATCTCACTTGTCCCCCCCCCAAATCACTAAATACTTGGACATCTATGTGATGTGAACCCCCACTTCCAACCATTATTCATGACCCCTCCCCCAGACATGTCATTGTACTTCACCCCAAACCTGGCTCCCCGCACCTTAGGCAACCCTCCTCCTATCCGTCTCTATACTCCACCCCTTACCTGTCCTCCCAAAGCTAGAGAAAACCCCCTTACCTGTCTATACTCAACCCTTCACCTGTCTCCCCATATCTAGGGCAACCCCCTCCCCCCTTTACCGGTCACTGCACCTGCACCTTTTTGCTCTCCTGTACCCCCATACCTGGACATCAGTGCATATTTCAGATTGCACAAGACAGTCTAGGAATTTTAACAGAATCTCAATGTTCCACAAATCTGGGCTGTGTCCCACTGCTAGTCACGTATCAGAACACTAATTTGTGCACCTGGCTTATGGCTCTTTTGCTGCTTTGTTGGGTGGAGTGATCTCCTGCTCAATTGGAGCACTATAGTTCTGCCAGATGGTATCTGCATTGTGAGAGACAGGTGCAGTTACCACAATGCAGGCAATGCCATGAGAACATTTGTCCCTTTCTGTTTAATATTATTTATAATTTTGGTTGATCTGATGGCAAAGTATTGGTATGTTCTGTATTCTTAATAGTAAATGTAATTATTAAAATAAAATTTGTTCAAAAGGACCCAATAACTTCCATTTCATCTGAGCAACGCGCAAGTGTTGCGTTTTTTGACACCATTTACTTGAATGCCTTCTGCTCCAAAAATGTGCAAAAGCAGCTTCAGGACCCCTTTTTTGCAGACGACTTTGGCATGTTTTTGAATAACGTGTTTTTTTTTTTGGGCATTTTGTTACACAACAAAATGCCTGTTTCTTAAGCGCATTTGGGGAACCATTAACAATGAATGGCACACAAATGCACATTTTCAGCTACTCATATAATCCTATGCAGATTGCGTAGTGCTGGATCCTAGGTTTTCTGAAGCTGGCTCCTAGTTCTGGGTGACATTTGTCCAGAAACTTGTAAAAGTGTTATACAGAGTATAAATTTATCCTAATATCGAATTTTAGGATACTGTAGGTGCACATTTTGGGAACACTGGTTTGGGTTAAAGCCTGCTACAGTCAAGCTTTAATGTGATCCCCATATGCTATTATGAAGCATACAATAAAATGCAAGCAATGATAAAACTTAATAAACAGATCTTTAAAAAATAAAATAAAATGCAAGCAATGGGTTTGTGTCTACAAAAAAAAAAAAAAAAGGAGGACAAAATGTATCTAAAAAAAGGAAGACTCTTATTGGCCAAGCCAAATTTCTTACTTGCTTTCTCTTTAAGAAGCGCAACTTGCTGTTTCAAATACTCAATGACATGGTCAGCTTCTGAGGCCCTTTGCTCTAGTCTGTTCAGTGATGGGTTATTGCCAGCCATCTTCCCCAGAAACCGCACAATAAACCTAAATAAAAAAAAATAAAAGTAAGGTAGAGAAAGTGATTAAGGCAACATATTCAAACATATCGCAAAGAACTTTTTAACTAGTTCGGCTCTAGATCTAGAGCAAATTTTTGCATTTATTGCACACGTGTAAAAAATCCTAATTTTTAGCAATAAAATTACTTAAACCCGCAGAACATTGTATATTTTCTAAAAGCAAAGGCCCTGTAGAATAAAAAGATAAGTTTTCAAATTTCTTGTCACATGAGATTTGCGCAACTGTTTATTTAACACACATTTTCAGGAAAAAGTATAATAAAATTAATTTTAGTGCAAGCACACACAACATACTACCCCTTTTTTTTGGTAAGATATAAAAAGTTTCCCGAACAAAGGTTGTGCCGAGTAAAAAGATACCAAACATGCCAAGTCCTAAAAATTGTGTGTACCAATGATATGGCAAAAATCTACAGTACCAAAAAAATCTCCATAGTTACCACTTTAAAAGCTTTTGTAGCTCATCAGTTTAGAGTAAAACAGGAGCCCCTGTGCTAGAATTATTGTTCTCAGTCTGATGTTCGCAGTGATGTATCACAAGTGTGGCTCAACGTAGGTTATGGCAATCTTTTTTTTTTTTTTTAAATACATTTTATTACTTTTTCTTTTATTTCTTTTTTTTTTTACTTGATTGCTATTACAAGGGGTTAATAAACCCCTATGTGATAGCATTGGGCAGGTGAACGGTACTCTTTTTGGAGAGATTAGGGGTCTAATAGACCCCGATATCCCCCTAGTCCTTTACTGCATCTAACCAAGTACAGATCTGCTTGGTTAGATGTGTCCACTGGCTGTACTGGCCAGGAAATGGTGGATTCGAAAACAGCAGTGATGAAATAATCATCACTTCCGGTTTCATTGTTTACATGTAAAAGCAAAGCATTAGGGACCCCACTGACCGCTGCGTGAAAGCAAACAGCAGCTAGGGAGACGCAGCATCACTTTACATTCAAGCCCACAGCCTGATGAACAAATGGATCACAAGCTGATGGCTGCTTAACAGTTCTCCCTTTGGCTGTACGAAGCTGTGCGTTGTGAACACACAATGTTATAGACACCGATTCATGGCCTGGACCTGCTGATCATCTGTGTCCAATCCCAGCCCTGAGCCCTGTGTTGACAAACAACACAGAGCTCTGTACAGAGGGAACAATCTCTTTGTTTGTTCTACCTGCTTTGGAACATACTGATTTTTAGTAAAAAGCAGCACATAATACATACATTAACACTTTGGCACACACTAAATCCCTTGATTATCCCGAGATGTTAACCGGCCAGCCAGTGTGATTATCACACTGACAGTGTATAGTATTATCAGTGATCGCTGTATTAGTGTCACTGGTGATGTCAGTGTCAATCAACCTCCCACCCAGTGCCAGTGTCAGATTGATCGCTGCACTATTATGCCGTGTACACACGGTCGGATTTTCTGATGGGAGCTTGTCGGAAATTTCGACCGTGTGTAGGCTCCATCGGACATTTTTCGTCGGAATTTCCGACAAACAAAATTTGCGATCTGGATCTCAAATTTTCCGACAACAAAATCCGCTGTCGGAAATTCCGATCGTGTGTAGACAATTCCGACGCAAACAATTCCACGCATGAATCAAGCAGAAGAGCCGCACTGGCTATTGAACTTCATTTTTCTCAGCTCGTCGTACGCGTTATACGTCACCACATTCTTGACGATCTTGTGTATGTAAGACAAGTTTGAGCCAACATCTGAAGGAAAAAAAACATGGATTTTGTTGTTGGAATGAGCGATCGTGTGTACGCGGCATTACAGTCCCACTATAAGTCGCTAATATTTAAAAAAAAAAAAAAAAAAAAGATTCCAGTATATACACTATAGTTTGCAGATGCTATAACTTTCACACAAACCAATCAATATACACTTATTGGGATTTTTATTCCAAAGACATGTAGCAGAATACATTTTGGCCTCAATGTATGAAGAAATTACTTTTTTTTTTAATTGGATATGTTTTATAGCAGAAAGTAAAAAAAAGGAAGATTAAGGTCTGGTGTGACCCCTCTGACACCTCCATCCCTAATAGTGCATAAAAAAACAAGAAAAATAGCCCTGGGACTTTAGATGAGGTGAGAGAGGTTGAGCCAATGTCCACAGTGAACACTGAGACAAAATCAATTTATTCATTTCAAAATGTTATGTAACTGAGCGGTAACAACAATAATTGTGAGTTACCACAATCATTGTTGTTACCGCTCAGTTACATAACATTTTGAAATGAATAAATTGATTTTGTCTCAGTGTTCACTGTGGACATTGGCTCAACCTCTCTCACCTCATCTAAAGTCCCAGGGCTATTTTTCTTGTTTTTTTATAGCAGAAAATAAAAAATATTTAAAAAAAAGTATTTTTTTGGTTTCTATAATAAAAAATAAAACCCCAGTGGTGATCAAGTACAAAGCAAAAGAAAGCTTTATTTGTGTGAAACAAAATGATATACAATTTTGTTTGGGTACAGCGTTGCATGACCGTGCAATTACCAATTAAAATAGTGCAGTGCTAAATAGCAAAAATGGCCTGGTCATGAAGGGGGTTAAACCTTCCAGAGTTTAAGTGATTAAAAAGTTCTGTCATGTTACAATGCATTGTTTTTATATGGCAAAGGAGCACCATCCAGCCCTGCTGCCAGCAGCCTGCCAAACTCTAATGCCCCGTACACACGGTCGGATTTTCCGATGGACAATGTCCGATCGGAGCGTGTTGTCGGAAATTCCGACCGTGTGTGGGCGCCATCGGACATTTTCCATCGGATTTTCCGACACACAAAGTTGGACAGCAGGAGATAAAATTTTCCGACAACAAAATCCGATCGCGTCAATTCCGACCGTGTGTGGCCTGTTCCGACGCACAAAGTGCCACGCATGCTCAGAAGAAATTCCGACACGGGACAGCTCGTTCTGGTAAACTTAGCGTTCGTAATGGATAAAGCCAATAAGGGATTGCTTTGTGTGACAGTTAGAGCGCCTACAAACTATTATATATATGCAGTTTTTTTCACTTATACTACTAAGAGCGGCGATTAGCGACTTATAACGAGACGATAGTGCGGCAGACAATCTGACACTAACTGACTAACTGCCACTGACACCACCAGTGACATTAATAGTGATCAGTGGGTAGGAATGACACTGGGTAGGAAGGGGTTAATATCTAGGGCGATCAAAGGGTTAAATGTGTGCCTAACTATGTGTAATGTGTGTGATATGTGCTGCTTTTACTAAGGATCTTGTTTTTTTTTTTTTTTTCCCCTGCTTAGCAAGAAACAAAAAACAGCAAGATCCCCTGTCAGTGAACAGAGCTCTGTATTGTTTACAATCACAGAGCTCAGTTCCATGAATCACTGAGCCGATCAGCGGGGTGCCGGCGTTCTGCCAAAAACTCCAACTCGCCAGAATCTCCAAACACGTCACTTCTGGTACTCTCCAGCAGCAATAATTGGAGATTTGGATGAGTTGCCACAGAACACCAGCAGCGTGTGTGTGTACACTACGGTACACGACAAATTGGCTATTTTGACACAACACCAGTTAAGGAAGAAAAAAAGTTGTCACCGCCTTGGAGGTGGCCATCTTGTTGGTTATTAGCAGGCGGACTAACAATTTGCACTTATCATATGGTGTACTGTAGTGTATACGCTGCCGGTGTTTTGAGAAAGCAGAAACTCTTCCAAATCCCCAATTATTGCTGCTGGAGTTTTCGGCAGAACACCGGCAGTCAATCATTGGCTGAGACCCGCTGATCGGCTGGTGCTGTAACGAATCACATTAGGTACATGATCCATCAGGCCGCTTTGCTGCTGCACATCTACGTAAGGCGGTTGGCAAGCGGACAGCTAATTGTTCAAAAAAAAAAATACTTCTAAACAGGGTTTGCTTTTTTTTTGATATTTAAAATATTTAGGCCTCATGTACACTGCTGCTGGCAGACATTTGGGCATTTTTTTCAACTGCTCCTGAACTCTCCTCTATGTTATCTTATCAGTACATGTACACAGGTTCGTTTACAGTCGTTTCTAGGCAGTTGTGTTTAGGGCCTTTTTTGGAACCCAAAAAAATGCGTTCAGAAGTTGTGTTTAGAGGCATTTCAAACGCCAAACGCGGCGTTTAGGCACATTTTCGTCTAGTAGCGTTTTTAAAGGGAAACATTGTATTTATTACTTTTGAGCCTGGAAAATGCAAAAAACACATCAAAAACTCAATGAATCACTGTATGCAAGCTGGATATACCATGTGATATTCCTCTCACCAGCCAATTATGCTGTACAATACACAACTTGCATTACTTGACGCTGAAGTTGAGAGTCACCAACAGACGTTCCTCTGGTGGCACGCTTTTCCTCATGTTGGTGTCCATGCGAACTGGATGGGGTCTAACCTTTTCCAAGAGAACGTCAAAGGTGGCAATTGACATGCGTGTAAAATTAAAAAATCTCTCTGGGTAATTATGCAGCTGAACATAGATATAAGAAAAGTATCCTGTGGACATGCGTTGAGCCATCAATGGATGTGTCCAGTAGCGATGAACTCTGGTCCTCTTATGCAATTTTCTACATCTTTGGAGCCTCAGCAAAAGCAACATCAGGAGCATTTCCTCACACATGCTCATCATGGGATACATATTAACAAACCAACCAAAAAATAACAGCTAGCTACAAGCACACTGCTTTCTTAGCTGCTATTCACACTGTTCTCTCACAGAATGGCTGAAATAGTTAATAAATACTTGTTTTTAGTGCTTTCTAATAATTTGGGAGGGTCTCCTGAGGTTATCTTTAGTAAACGCTCCTGAACGCAAATGCGGCTTGTAAACGCTGCTAAACACGCGTTTTTAAACGTGGATTACTATCTGTGATGTTCCAGCGTTCAGGAGAGGATGAGAAACATCCCGTCTACATGAAGCCTAAGGCTTCATTCTCACAAGGTGTATCTGCTGCATCGGAGTCCGCCTCTGTTCGCCAGCTCAGTGGGAGATCTCTCCGTTGATCTCCGCTGAGCTGGCGGATGACAGGTCCCTCTCTGCTCACTGAGCGGGGAGGGGCTTGTCAAGCGCCGCTGGTTACTATGGAGAGATCAAACGAGAACGGACAGCATGTCCGTTTTCATCAGATCTCACCCGATCCGATAGGGACGGATGCGAACGTAGGGGCATCCGTCTGTTTTTAGCGGATCGGACCGGGTCGGATGTCAGCGGACATGTCACTGCTGACATCTGTCGCTCCACAGACTAGCATGGAATGCCCGTTCAGGTCCGACAAAACTGACAGGCGGACCTAAACGGTCCGACAGTGTGAAAGGGGCCTTACAAGTAAAAGCATATCAAATGCAACATTTTGACAATGGTACAAATGTTAACAGGAACTGTATCTGCCATGTCTGAGAGGGATGAAGGTGGTTAAAGGACAAGAAGCACATGTTTAGAAATAGACAGCAGATAGAAGACCAAGTTACATTCAACAAAGCCAAAGTGCTGTATTACACAATCAGTAATAGTATACCTAAAAATGACAGCAATAGTACTTTATAAATCATAATACCATGATTATTAGCAACATTTTGTTAAGTATTTTACTGTGTGTTTGAGAGGATAAGAGGAAAGGTCCCACAAGCAGCACATGGTTTAGTGATCAATCATGCAGCAAAGAGGAAGCCAAATGTTATTAATGAACAAGCTGTAAAACTAGCAACTGTATAGAACCTGAACATGCATTAGAGGCGCTTCAGCAGCAAACATTAACAACCAGAAATCTGAGACTTTTTTTTTTAAGGCAAGGATCGCTTCCATAATGTGCACTGATAACTATCCAGAAACTGCTGCAAAAGCAGAATAGAAGCCTGTAGCTTTTATGTACAACAATAAAATACACATTTCGGTGAACCAGATTGTACCAGTATTTCAGACAATTATTTTCATCCGTGTGTTAAAGACAACAGACCATCAACAAAACAAAAGATATGCGTTACCTTTTAGAGCAGAGCAGAGTTTCTGACGGAGGGGTAGGGAAGACTATTTGGAACCAGACCGAGCTCCTCTGGAGCTTTTGCAGCAACTGGTTCCTGTCACTCATGGGGTGACATTCTTTAGCCTGCTCTGATCTCCTGTCATCTGAGAACAGACAGCACTTGTGCCTAGCTGGACCTAATCTGTGTCAGTGACATCCCAAACCCCACTAGAAAAATAGAAGACAACACAAGTTGTGCTCACTTGTGTACACTTCACAGCTGTCATAACTAGGACCATCCCAAGAAACAAAGTGAAAGACAAAGTCAGATTGTTTTAGACTGGAACTAAACTAGATCAATGAATTAACGATTTTTAATGCAATGCTGCTAGCGTTAGTAAACAGATAGGAAGGGATATATTAGAGTTACATCTTTTAACCTTTTTTTTTTTTTTTTTTTTTTTTTTAACATTTAAGTTGCTTTCTGGCCTAGGCCAAAATGAGGTCATACATCCCATGAGTCTTTATGGCTTCATTTTTTTTCTTTAATCAGAAGGGGAGGAGAAGTTTTCTCAGCTAAGCACACCCCCTTCTGCTAGCCTGAGCTAAGGGAAGAGGGAATTTCAGGCATCAGTGCTACATGAATCATCGGCCCTTACTTAACAAAATAAAGCATGGAGACATGGATGGATGGGTGAGTTTGCTTTCAATATTAAATTGATACTAAAGTCTTAGTAAATAAGAGAAATTATTCCCGCGCTATCTGTTATGGAAGAGGCTAAGGGTGGAAAAGCCGCATACACCGATAAGGTGAACACCTGACCTTTTAGATAAATGTATATGAGTAGGTGGTGCTGCGCTGATCCTTAGTGTAAAAACAGATGAACATAAAATAATAAGTAATAATAATCAATGCGCTAGGTAGGAAAGTGGTGAAATGGCGTAAACGTGGGGGATAATGTGTATTAAAAAATGTTCATTTAAATGTTCAGTATCTTCAATAGTGCATAAAAAATGACATAAATATACTCAAATAAAATATCACTTCAATTGCCTAAAAATAAAATCCACATAATTACAATATAATAACGTGATACTATCAAAGCACCAGTGACTAGCTCTAAATTTAAAAAAGAATAGGGTGCATAATAAACGTACATTTATACTTGGACCAGCGAAATGTACAGTGCGGACAAAAGGTGCTATGTGCAACTCAAAATTGGAGAAATAGTGACTGGCTGTTTCTATATAAAGTGCATATTGTGCATGTTGACATCAAATAATGAATGAAGGTGAAAGGTATTAAAAAAACAAACAAAAAAAAAAACCTTTTAAATATAATGTGACAGCAACGTGCTAACATGCACACGTTGCAATTAAAGTGCTAAAAAACGCATTCATATGATGCTCAAGAACAATCCTTGTGTATGGTTGTGACAGCAACGTCCTGGCATGCACACGTTGCAGTTAGAGTGCTGGGGTGAATCACATCTAATTTTTTCTTCGTGTGCTAGACACTTTGGTGGGTAATAGCCCCTTACCTTCAGGTAATGGGGCAAAAGCAGGTAACAAAAGGGCTGTTAAGAGCGTCCGCCTATGGGTTCCAGCGCGTCCCTCTCTATCCTGGATCCTGGATTGGAGTTCCCTCAGGTGTAATGCAGGGGAGTTGTATTCATAGGGGGTAATCGACAGAAGAGAAGCCCAATAGTGTAATCCAGTTTAAAACGTAATACTCTTTATTGTAAAAATGCAGGTACTCACATAAAGATTGAGAAGCAATAATAACAATCCAACGAGCAGCGAGCTCGTATGCCTCTGTCTGTGTTTGCAGCCTGTCTCGTCCCTACGTGTGACGTCACACCACGTGACTTCATCATGATTCGTCAATCTTTATGTGAGTACCTGCATTTTTACAATAAAGAGTATTACGTTTTAAACTGGATTACACTATTGGGCTTCTCTTCTGTCGATTACCCCCTATGAATACAACTCCCCTGCATTACACCTGAGGGAACTCCAACCCAGGATCCAGGATAGAGAGGGACGCGCTGGAACCCATAGGCGGACGCTCTTAACAGCCCTTTTGTTACCTGCTTTTGCCCCATTACCTGAAGGTAAGGGGCTATTACCCACCAAAGTGTCTAGCACACGAAGAAAAAATTAGATGTGATTCACCCCAGCACTCTAACTGCAACGTGTGCATGCCAGGACGTTGCTGTCACAACCATACACAAGGATTGTTCTTGAGCATCATATGAATGCGGTTTTTAGCACTTTAATTGCAACGTGTGCATGTTAGCACGTTGCTGTCACATTATATTTAAAAGGTTTTTTTTTTTGTTTTTTTTTTTTTTAATACCTTTCACCTTCATTCATTATTTGATGTCAACATGCACAATATGCACTTTATATAGAAACAGCCAGTCACTATTTCTCCAATTTTGAGTTGCTCTATTTGTGGGGGAAAAAAAAAGACATAAATTTTATTTGGGTAAAGCGTTGCATGACCGCACAACTGTCAAAGTAAAGCAGTGCTGTATTGCAAAAATGGGCCTGGCCATTAAGGGAGCAAAACCTTTCCGGGGCTGAAGTGGTTAAAAATAACAAACATGTTATACTTATCTCCTCTGTGCAGTGTTTTTGCAGAGCAGCCTGGATCCTCCTCTTCTCTTGTCCCCTGCTATGGGGGCACCCGAGCCGAGCCGCTGCTCTGGGTGTCCACTCAGACACGGAGCTGTGGCTTGGCCCTGCCCCCTCTCTCTCCTCATTGGCTCACTGATTTTGAGGCACTTAGCTTTTTTTTTTTTTTTTTTTTTTTTAATGCCTGTAAAGGTATGTATATATATTAGCCTATGTGGTCACACACTCATTCATGTGCATTCATGTGCAAAAAAACAAAAAAAAAAAAACACAAACGTAATGAAGGCACATTCTAAGAGGAGCTTTTGAGCAGAAAATGCACTTATGACCCTAAACGCACATAAACGTGCACACATGCTCAAAAATGTATTCCAGAGGCCAAAATTAATGAATATTCTAGCCAGTAGAATGCATTTACACTCCTCAGTAAGCTCTAACGAGCAGGGCCCTCTGATTCCTACTGTATTAAATTGTACTGTCTGCCCTTATGGTGTAAAGCGCTATACAAACGGTTGGCACTACTATATAAATTCTGTAAAATAACAGTCCGTGAATGTGATTAATGGGAAGTGTAAGGATTAATGAATAAGCAATAATGAGCCAATTAAGCAATGAAAGTTGTTGTCATAACGCAAATATAGGGGGAAATCTCTAGGACCAATGATTGTTTATACCCTTTTCTCAAAAAAACAAAAAAACAAAAAAAAAAAAAACACATTAACTGCTCTAATAAAAAAGTCCATTGCATACTCTCTTTAGGACTGCCTCTGCCAAACGATAAAAGCTGGGGGGAAGCTATTGACAAATTTGACAGTACAACATTAAAAGTATGGAGAGGAGTATGGCCAAAGCTTCTGGGTCACAGAAGCAAACTAACTTTTACACTCCAGTGACCCAGAATCAGCCTGCTGTCAGCTGACATCACAGACCCACTTCAGGGTCAGAGGGATGCCAGCCATATTGTTGGGATCTACCTATGTACATGATTGACAGCTGGTGTGAAGCTGAAAGTCGAAGCCATCTAAGCCTGTCCCCTCTCCAGCCCGGTGCTCCATTAAGCACTGAAAGGCAGTGCAAAGAGCGGTGACTGACAGTCACTGCTCTCTGCGCTGAAAACAAGGAGAGATCAGCAATCAGTGGTCATGTAATCACTCAGTTCCCGGGTTTAGAGATACATAGACAGCTGCAGCATCACACCAATGAGGTGACTATGGATGTTTGTTTTTTAAATCCCCATACATTTTAGTTAAATTAAATTATACAGAAGAGGCAAACGACTTCAAGTGCCCCACCTGCTGGTTGCAAATAGTAAAAGATATACACAAGTAATATTTCAAATATACTGTACTGGAAAAAAGTAAAAACAGTGGGAACAATTCCAAGCAAGTATCCAGCTAAAGATCTGAGTTCCAAAGTAAAACTAAGCAGTGGGGCAATATGGAAAAGTTCCCCCAAGGGGTTTTTTAGCAGCACTGCTAAAAAAAAAACCTTGGGGGAACTTTTCCATAAAGCTATTTTTTCGGGGTGTGCAGCCTCTTCATTTCAATACTTTTGCAATGCAATTTGAGCCCATATAAAATGACCGGGCTCAAATCGCACTGCAAAGAATCACATGCAATTTGTACAGGAATGCGGTGCAGACATATTTATAACACACTTTTTTCAACGTGTGTGCGTGTTATACATCAATATTTATCTGGATGTCTCGGAGGGGAAGGAGGGGGCGAGCACCGCTGGATTACACAGAGCCGGGGATCTCCTGTGTACGCAGTGCTCAAAGTCACACGCAGTCCCGCCTCCTGGACGGCTCCTAGGATAGATGTCACATGTCCCGACTCCCGGCATTGGACTGGTGTTCTGTCTATCATTGGAGCCGTTCCAGGAGGTGGAACTGTGTGCGACTGAGCGCCGAGAACACAGGAGATCCCCGTGTGTGATTCGCCACTGAGGAGGCTGCATTGATGGGCAATGGCGAGGCTGCAGGTGGGCATTGGTCAGGCTGCAATGGTGAGACTGAAGATGGGCACTGATCAGGCTGCAATGATGGGCAATGGTGAGGCTGCATTCATGGGCAATGGTGAGGCTGCAGATGGGCACTGATAAGGCTGCATTAATGGGCATTGACCCTTATTTTGCTTCAAAGTTCTTTATTTCAAAATTAAGTTTTTTTCCTGAAACGTCCCTTTTTAAAATTAAGGTGGGTGGTATACACCGATAAATATGGTAGTTTCCCACACTGGTCCTGTCTGATCTGAAGCTGAAGTCACTATGAGAAGCTTGGGTTCACATAGGAGCGGCGCAGGAAATCGCATGCAATTCAGGCAGGAATTGCACCACGTTTCTATTCAAATCACATTGATTTGAGCCCATTCACGTTGGATGGGCTCTAATTGCACTGCAAAGGTATCGGTTTGGGTATCAGAGCATTTGCATGAGTACAAGTATTTGTGCAAATGCTTAGTATCAGCACCGATACCGGTATCAGTGCAATCCTACTAAGCAGTGAGCTATACATACTGTAAAGTATATTCATCAGCACACAGCAGCTTTGTGAAAATGTGAAAGTTCACTCACATTTCCCTAATTTATATTTTCTGCAATCCAGCATGCACACATAGAGTACTTCAAAGAGTGAGTAGGAGTATATTTACTGAAGCCCATGCTTGGTAACACCCTCCACCCCAGCTTTCTATATAACCAGTCACTTTTAAATATCCAAGGCCACTTAAGATTGGTGATTGTCAGAAGTGTTTATAACTGACATTTTTCACGTTCTGTATGTGGGAGGTAGCAAGGAGGACGTAGATAACCAATTTGCTGACAAAAGGGGAGTGGGAGTGGATGGGTGCACTAAAACATTGCCTAGATGAAACTCCGATTTAAAGCAGAGCTTCACTCATCAACACTATTTTTAATCCTTTTGCTGCTAGCATTAGTAAATAGATAGGAAAGTATAACATACTTACTTGTTTTAAACATTTTACAATTCTTAAATTACTTCCTGGTTTCCAGGCCTAGGCAAATGATGCCATACATTCCAGGAGTCTTCAGGAGGGAAGGAGGGGTTTTCTCAGCTAAGCACCCTCTCCTGCCTGCACGCCTGACCTAAGGATAGATGGATTCCAGGAAGTAAATGCTACATGAATCATCTGCCTTTACTCAAGAGGGCCACGGTGAGAAATAATATGGGATGTTTTTCAAAGCAATTTCCCAGCAAAATAAAACTTGGAGACTTGGAAGAATGGATTGGTTTGCTTTGGATATTAAAAATTTATCAAATAGCGTTTTTGGTTTGTGGTGCTCATCACTAAATCACTAGCAGTAGGATAAAGAGGCTGCCTATCTGTTGCTATGAAGCCGCTAACTGACAAATCGCTAACGGCATGATCACCCCTCTGATAGGAGCCTTACTGAGCACATAGGCTATGCTTCCAGTAAGCATCTCAAGGAAGTGCAGTGGCGTTGCTACAGGGGTCACCATGGCACCCCCGCCAGTTGCTCCAGGGGGCCTGTGCAGGTGGTAGAGAAAGGCTGTCAGACCGAACTCCCCATTGTGCATCAGCACTGGGAGCTCTGTCAGACAGTAAATACACTCAGCAAAGGAGGGAGAGGTGTGTTCCCGAGTGCTGTGCTCTATGCCTCCCCCTAAAGTGCAGTACTGTACTGCTGATTTCTTGTAAGGCTGTGTGTATACTAACACACAATGCATATGGGTGTAATTATATGCGTTTTTTAAATTTGTGTGTGTGTTCCACCTAGTGATGCACCGAAATTTCGGCCACCGAAACATATCGGGCGAAAATGGCCTTTTCGGCAATTTGCTGAAAGAGAAATGTTGCCGATAATGGCGCCGAAAAAAGGGGTGAGGCCATCCCGCCAGGTGCCGCACATGTTTCATCCCGCGCACCCCTCAGAGTCTTCCCTCCCTCCTCCTCCTCCTCCTCTCACTCTTGTCCTACCCAGTGCTTGGTAATTTATGTCACACTAACACGCTGTGTGTCAGAGCTGGATCTGAATCGCCGTGCAGCCGATGTAAAGATGTCCCGCCTCCTAGATCGCCTCTTGTGATAGACGGAACTCTGATCCAATGCTAGGAATCATTGTGCCGTGTCATAGGAGGCGGGACATTGGTTGCACGGCGATTCAGATCCAGCTCTGACACACAGCGTGTGAGCGTGACATTCATTACCAGGCACTGGGGAGGCTGTGTAGGACAGGAGTGAGAGGAGGAGGAGGGAGGGGAGACTGAGGGGTGTACCGGGATGAAACTGGCTGCACGGCAATTCAGATCTGACACACAGCGTGACATCGCATTACCAGGCACTGGGGAGGCTGTACATGATGGGCACTGGCAGGCTGCATAACATGAGCACTGGCAGGCTGTACAAGATGGGCACTGCCAGGCTGCATAACATGGGCACTGCCAGGCTGCATAACATGGGCACTGCCAGGCTGCATAACATGGGCACTGCCAGGCTGCATAACATGGGCACTGCCAGGCTGTACATGATGGGCACGGGTGAGGCTGCATGGCATGGGCACTGGCGGGCTCCTACATATGGACACAGGCACTGGTGAGGCTGCATGACGGGCACAGACAGGCTGCTACAACTGACTGGCTGATTGGTAGGATGCATCTGACAGGCACTTGTGAAGCGGCATTTGATGGACACTGGTGAGGCTGCATTGATCTCTTGTACCACGTCCCCAGTCTCTGACCATCTCCTGTACCATGTCCCCAGTCTCTGACCATCTCCTGTACCATGTCCCCAGTCTCTGACCATCTCCTGTACCATGTCCCCAGTCTCTGACCATCTCCTGTACCATGTCCCCAGTCTCTGACCATCTCCTGTACCATGTCCCCAGTCTCTGACCATCTCCCCAGTCTCTGACTATCTCCCCAGTCTCTGACCATCTCCTGTACCATGTCCCCAGTCTCTGACCATCTCCTGTACCATGTCCCCAGTCTCTGACCATCTCCTGTACCATGTCCCCAGTCTCTGACCATCTCCTATAATGTGTCTGCAATCACTGATAATCTCCTGTACCATGTCCCCAGTCTCTGACCATCTCCTGTATAAAAATATTTTTTAAAACCAGTCACTTTCGGTATCGATGCTGTTTCGGTATCGGTTTTCGGCCTAGTGTAATTTTCATTTTTGGTATGGGTTTCAGCACCAAAAAACCCATTCGGTGCATCCCTAGTTCCACACATCACGATACAGTGCAGATCATTTCATCCATCCCATGTTCCCGCAGAACACTCCGCCCATCCCATGTCACTGCAGAACATTCTGCCCATCCCATGTCACTGCAGAACATTCTGCCCATCCATGTTCCTGCAGAACATTCCGCCCATCCAATGACAAACTGCAGAGCATTCCACCCATCCCATGACACGCTGCAGAGTATTCCACCCATCCCCAGACTGCAGAGCATTTCACCCAGTGGTGGAACTACCAGGGTCACAAAGGTCGCACTTTTCGCCACGTGGGGGCTCCAAGACAACAGGAAGCGGGCCTGCTGCAGAACATGTTGAAGGGTTTGCACTGCGGGGTCATAATAAAGGACCCCACAATGAGAGCAAAGCGGCCTGGGCTCGGAGGGAATAGCCTCGTGACCAGTGGGTCAGGGGGGCCCTGAAAGTTCTAGTTACACCTTAGCTAGAGTGTAATTCCCAATTAAGAAATGCTGTCTGAACTGACTGTTGGGAGAGTTCATCACAAAACAAATCAGCAAGAAGAAGACAGCTGCAACAAAGTCTGAGAGGTAGCTAAGAAATAAAATGTGTATGGTCATTTTACTTGATGACAAGCCAGGTCTGCAGTATCATTGCCCCAAAATAGCCCTACTACTAATCAACTAGTAACTAGAGAAGTTGTGAAACATTGCTGATAAGTTAGCAAGCGAGGAAGCATTTCTGTAACCCCTAGAGCTACTCAAGCTTGAATGATGGGATACTTTCAACTAGATCAGAACTACATGGCTACCCAAAGTGTTTCAAATTGAAATTTCCAGTACAAGCTTTCCAACATTTACATAAAAAAACTAACTTACCATTAACAGCAGTGGTAGTTATGCAATGGATTAGATAAGTAAAATTATTTTTACACAAGCTTTTAATCTGTTCTTTTATATCTGTTTTTACTATAAAACCCAGCTTTTATACATTTTTGGAATCGCTTTGGGATCAATTTATAATTATAGCTTTATAAACTGCATCTGCTTTAAAAGGGACCTATATTTATAAAAAATGCTAGCAAGTAGACTTTGAGGTCTCATTCACTTTTCGCATAGCGGAAATGCGCGTTCACGCTTGCTTTTTTTGCATGCTTTTTGTGCATTTCCACGGTTCACACATGGGGCAGCTTATTCACTTGAATGGGCTGCCCTGTGCACACCAAGTGTGCCAAAGAAGGCGTGGAGTGTCACATGACAAATTGTCAGGACTGGGCTCAGCTCTTCCTTCTCAAAGCTGGCTGCTCAGCCGTCGGCTAATTGCTATCTCCACAGTGACTCACCTGTTGATGATATCCTGCTCGTCAGTCCTGCCTACTTAAGCCATCCAGTCCAGATGATCTCTGCCTTCACCTTGGTCACATCTCTAGAGACACTCTCCTGTGTTCCTGTTAAAGACTTGCTTGGCTGACATTCCTTCTGGCTCCAGATCCTGCTTACTGTTCTACTGTGCTCATCTCTGGCTCCCTGACGTTTTGGCTTGTCTGACTATCCGTTCTGGTTCCTGAACTCTGGCTATGTTCTGACTACATTTACTCTGTTTACCTTTTTTTATTATTATTAAACAAGTGTGATTTAACTGTAATCCTGTCTCAGTCTGACTCATGGTTTCTGACACAAATGCAGTTTTTAGGGTGCCTTTAAAAAAAATTCTGCCCATCTTTTCAGTGTGAATATGACCTTATTGCAGAAAAGACTCTGTATGCCGATTCTGTAATAAATGCTTCTTAGCTGCCTGTCAGCAAGCTTTTTCAGAATGAACATTGAACCGTTCGTGTGCAGCTCAGTGTACATTCTTAGCATGCTTTTCCAACTAGGATGAACTAACTAACTAGGATAAACTAACTCTCATCTGTATGCACAAGTGTTTCGTCATGCCAATCTGGCCAATAAAGATGACAATCATGCCAAACTCGAAGAAGAAAGGGCAAAGATGAAAGCAAGAGTTATATCTGCAAAGATATGTGCAGCGGACTTTACTTCAGCTTTAAAAAATAAATATTTTTAAAAGCACGGATATGATTTATAAATGTACAGGAACTCAAAAGTAAGCAAAGCGCCATTTGAATAAATTGACATGTCAGTAAAACTGCCTCCTGAGGTATTTGACGTGACAATTCCAGGAGGTACTAGAATGGGGGGGGGGGACGACAAATTTTCAGTGCTGCACTAGAAAGTTCCAAAAACCTTTAAATAAAGGAATTGTTATCCAACTGCCAACTGTGGGGGCAGGAGGTGGGAGGAGCCAGGTGAAAAAAAAAATTGTTTAACTGTGAAGGTCCACTTTAAACACCAGCGCATCCTCCTTATAAATGAAAAAGTATTCATACCCCTTGAAATGTTCCACATTTTGTCATGTTACAACCAAAAACGTGAATGTATTTTATTGGGATTTTATATGCTAGACCAACACAAAGTGGCACATAATTGTGAAGAGGATGGAA
Organism: Aquarana catesbeiana; assembly: GCF_042186555.1. Lineage (NCBI taxonomy): Eukaryota > Metazoa > Chordata > Amphibia > Anura > Ranidae > Aquarana > Aquarana catesbeiana. The sequence continues at coordinate 664,419,075 of NC_133324.1, read as the reverse complement.
AATGATAAATGGTTTTCAAAATTATTTACAAATAAATATGTGAAAAGTGTGGAGTGCATTTGTAATCAGCCCCCCTGAGTCAATACTGTGTAGAACTACCTTTCACTGCAACTACAGCTGCAAGTATTTTTAGGTATGTCTCTACCTTCTTTGCACATCCAGAGAGTGAAATTTTTGCCTTTCTTCTAAGCAAAATAGCTCTGTCAGATTGGATAGAGAGCATCTGTGAACAGCAATTTTCAAGTCTTGCCACAGATTCTCAATTTGATTTAGGTCTGGACTTTGACTGGGCCATTCGAACACATGAATATGCTTTGATCTAAATCATTCTATTGTAGCTCTGGCTGTATGTTTAGGGCCGTTGTCCTGTTGGAAGGTGAACCTCCGCCCCAGTCTCAAGTCTTTTTGCAGACTCTAACAGGCTTTCTTCTAAGATTGCCCTGTATTTGGCTCCATCCATCTTCCCATCAATCCTGACCAGCTTCCCTGTCCCTGCTGAAGAAAAGCATCCCCACAACATTATGCTGCCACCACCATGTTTCACGGTGGGGATGGTGTGTTCAGGGTGATGTGCAGTGTTAGTTTTTGCGTTTAGGCCAAAAAGTTCAATTTTGGTCTCATCTGACCAGAATACCTTCTTCCACATGTTTACTGTGTTCCCCACATGGCTTCTGGCAAACTGCAAAGAGACTTCTTATGGTTTTCTTTCAACAATAGCTTTCTTCTTGCCACTCCTCTATAAAGGCCAGATTTGTGGAGTGCATGACCAATAGTTGTCCTGTGGACAGATGCTCCCACCTGAGCAAGGGATCTCTGCAGCTACTCCAGAGTTACCATGGGCATCTTGGCTGCTTCTCCGATTAATGCTCTGCTTGCCCGGCCTGTCAGTTTAGGTGGACGGCCATGTCTTGGTAGGTTTACAGAGAGTTGCCATACTCTTTCCATTTTCGGACGATGGATTGAACAGTGCTCTGTGAGATGTTCAAAGCTTGGGATTTTTATTTTTAGAACCTAACCCTGCTTTAAACTTCTCCACAATGTTATCTCTTACCTGTCCGGTGTGTTCCTTGGCCTTCATGATGCTGTTTGTTAACTAAGGTTCTCTAAACAAACCTCTGAGGGCTTCACAGAACAGCTGTATTTAAACAGAGATTAAATTACACACAGGTGGACTATATTTACTAATTAGGTGACCTCTAAAGGCAATTGGTTCCATTAGATTTTAGTTTGGGGTATCAGAGAAAAAGGAGGCTTAATACAAAATGTACTTATTATGTAATTATGTTTTTGGTTGTAGCATGACAAAATGTGGAAAATTTCAAGGGGTATGATACTTTTTCAAGGCACTGCATATAAAAAAACAGATGTAGCACCCTCTACCTTTAGGTAGGTGCTAGAATAGGATTTTTCTGTGTTTAAGATATCAGTGTAGGCAAATTTAGACAGGCCTGTACTTTAGGTTAGGCCTGTTTGTTTTGATTTGAGGCTGAGAGTGTTTAGTATAGTAGTGGGTGTGATCAACTGTGCTCTGACTCAGAGGAGCCTCCCCTGCTTTCAGGAAGATTGTTCTGGAACAGAGGTTGGACCTGAAGTTTGAGTGGCAGGCAGCTCATGTGAGGATACATGACCAATTCCCATTCGATATTGGCAGGGGGCAGGCCTCCCATATAAGCTGGGGTCACATGCTGCTAAGGGATTCTCACGGTGCAGGAAAAAGGAGAATGGAGTTTTAAGTAGCTGCCACAGGGCGTCCCCACGTGGGGGGCACGCCGAGAGCGAAGGAGGGCTGGAGGAGCTGCTAGGGTGTATTCCTGGATATAGATCTTCACCATGGAGTTAGCGTCAAGCTGTTGTGACCGGGGAACACAGGACTTGCACTTTGGACAAGGTCAGTGAGGAAGAAGCAGAAGGAGGACTGATGAGAGTAGAACAGAGTCCTGTGACAGAACACAGGACTCGCACTTTGGAGAAGTTCAGTGTGGAAGAAGCCAAAGGGGGATTGTTGAGAGTAGTGCAGAATGCTGTGGCCGGGGAATGCAGCGTTTGCAGTTATAGACTGGCTGGGAGCAGTAGTCCGCTTATTGCCATGTGCTAGGCCATCAGGAGAGGTACCGAGTATCTCCAGCCTGGAAAAGCACTCTGGTAATACCATCCAAAAGACTGTGTAGCTACCAAATTCACTGAGCCGTCGGGGAGAGGTATCGTATGCCTCTGGCTTATTGATTTGCTGAAGCAACACCATTCAAGAGACTTTATTACAGTAACAAAGCACAGCCAGCAAACTGGGGTAATTCAGAGTGATCCTTTTTTGTCTTACTGGAAGTGATGAGACAGGAGTCTAACAGTTTTGTAGTAAAGGATTTGTGCAAAAGGAGATCGAGGTAGTGATACTCTGCAGGAGTCAGTGCAGAGGAGGCAGAGGAGCAATAGTCTGCAGTGGAGATATGCAGGAGAACAGACTGTGAATGTTAGAAGTGCATAATTTTCAGGGCTAAAGCTGCTAATCAATGTTCTACAAATGTGATGACAATTCAATAAGTGCTATGGGCACCCCATATCTTCCTTTACCCTAATCAAGTTGTATCCCGCAATAACCGCAACAAAACTACGCAAATGACTGCTCATTGTCTCAGAAGTGCTATATATGGGGGTCTGGCAGCAGGGTGATTTGGTGGATGTTAGTAACTAGTAGCAACCTACCGCTACACAGAAATCACTGGATCCATAGCAGGACAACTCACCCCTCAAATCTATATAGGGATTTGAAAGGTATGAATGGTTTATAAGGAGTCTCTATAATGGACGTCTGGCACTAGTAAGCTCATGAAAAAAGGTTTAGTAATCTTAGGACCTCTGAGGGATCCTAGACAGGTAGCAACACTAGTAGAAACTACAGGCTGTTTTTTCATTCTTAGGTTGTGCCCACCGAATAAGTGCCGAACTGGCCAGTTCAAGGCTGAGAGCAATGACAGTTGCCTGCGACTCCTGTGGGGCAATATCATGCATCATTTTTGAGATTTCTCACCGAAGAAGGTGGCTCAGAAGCCGCTAAGGCCACAGGCACATCTTGCATAACTGCAATGAAATCTCCCTGGAAGAAGACTGAGGATTGATTCACTCCAATGTAGCTAAGGAAGACTCCGAAAAGTATAGAAAAGTAAAGAGAGTCAAGCAAGGGATAGCCTTCCTTGCGGTCCATGTCAGGCTCTTTAGAAAGAGCACTTTGGCCCCCCTTTATATGGACAGCAGGACCACTCCCCAGTGCATCTGCAATTGGACATGTCATGCTGCAAGGCAGTGACAACTTAGCGTCCAATACTAGGCAAACCATCAGTAGTCGCAAAACTGCTGCAGGAGAGATTCAGATAGCAGAAGGTTACCAGGTCACTGTAGGTGGCAGCAAGGACTAACCAAGATTGAACTGCATGTCTCTTGAGATTAGGGACAGTGTCAGAAAGGTGCTACCTCAAACTGAATAACAGGCATAAGAGCGCAGGAATGTTTAGCATTCAGTCCCTCTGTGTTTTAATCCTTACTGTAGTAAACCGATAAAAAATAGGGACAATAATGTTGCCCAATTAAGTAATGAAGAGTTTGGCCTACAGGGCTTACTCACAAATGGAGTCTTCAGAGACAGTGTCAACCTAGAGGCTGTACCATGGCTCTGGACTCAAGGGTCTGGAAAGTGCCACAATGCAGAGCCCAGTGCTAGAATTGCACATTCCAGGCAAGTCCTGCAATCATCCAGTCCAGCGAGGTCCAGTTATAGCCTTCAAAACTGTGAGGATACACCAATACGGATAGCTGCATAAAGACCGGTTCAAGCATCATGTAGGAACATCTTGATTAAAGAAAACAAATTTTCCTTGAAAACAAGAAAAACAGCTAGCAAAAATGGTTAACCATTTCTTAGCAGAGAAAGGGCATCTGTCCTCTTAGGTCCCTAGCAAAAATGAGGCATATTGGAAGGGGGAGGGTAATACCAGGCTGGTCATTGTTATTTATTTGCCAGTGTCCAAATTCTACTGTAGGTGGAGGTATAGCCCAACAGTTCCTGATTCCTTAATAAACAAGAGAGAAAAACTATTACTCCTCAACAGAGATGTGCACGGCTTCAGTCCAAACATAGGTCCGGAATAAAGCTGGAAGCAAGCTGTCATTCCTGCAAAATCGGTGCCCAATTAGCCATGGCCAGGACATTCCCCAACCCTCAGCCACATTTAACAAAGGGGCGGGGATGATTGTGACATAATTTACCTAGTATGGACAAATTACCATATTTGGACAATAGTATGTCAAATATGTCAGAAGGAACCCTGCCCCTTTGTTATGTGTCGCTGTGGGGCAAGGAATGCCCTAGGTGCTGAATTAGGGGGTGTGACAGCTTGCTTTCAGTTTCGATCTGAACCTAAATACGGACCAAACCTACCTACCAACTGAAGTGCCTATTCAGTACAGTCATTTCTGAAAGATACAATTCTTTCATGGGATTTGTGTTATAGTAAACAAATCAAACTACTAGATGTATGCAGGGCCAGTACTACCACTAGGCAAACTAGGCAGCCTAGGGTACAGCAACAGCCAGTTACTGACAGGTCCAAACCCCAAATACCAAGTCAGTGTATCTGCTGCCACAGCCGTGCCGCTCAGCAACAGAGCAGGTTGTGCAGCAATCAGAGCCGTCCTTGAATGTATAGCAGCTGACAGCATCCACCCCCGCTGCCCCCTGTTCTCATCGCTAGGGTTTGGTTTCTAGGACTGCCCATGTCCTAGCAACCTATCAGGCCTGCCCCTCCCCCATGCCTTGGCATTCAGAGGAGGAGAAAGTTCCTCCGCCAAACCTATCTGGTCGCAGTGCCCAGACTTCCAGCTTCCACCTGCCTTGTAGCCTACTGCTGTAATGAGTAGGAACTGATCCTAATGTAAGCTGGGGTCTTCACAATACTCCTTCCTCCCCTTCCACTACCACAACTATTCTCTTAAACCTCTCCACTCTCCTTACCCCACTCTGCTCTTCCCTTCTAACTTTGAGGACCCTATTGAAAGGGAATGGGCTCTAGGGACCATGATGTAAGGGGGTTTTGGGTCCTTGATGTAAGGTCACTTTGAGGACCCTGGTGTAAGGGGGCCCTGGGGACCCTGATGTAAGGGGGGCAACTTAGGGGCTCCTAATGAAAGGGGGACCTCTGGGGACCCTGATTTAAGGAGGGGGTTCTGGGAGACCATGATGTAAGGGGGGCTCTGGGAGACCATGATGTAAGGGGGGCTCTGGGAGACCCTGATGTAAGGGGGGCTACGTGGACCCTGATGTAAGGGGGGCTACGTGGACCCTGATGTAAGGGGGGCTACGTGGACCCTGATGTAAGGGGGGCTACGTGGACCCTGATGTAAGGGGGGCTACGTGGACCCTGATGTAAGGGGGGCTACGTGGACCCTGATGTAAGGGGGGCTACGTGGACCCTGATGTAAGGGGGGCTACGTGGACCCTGATGTAAGGGGGGCTACGTGGACCCTGATGTAAGGGGGGCTACGTGGACCCTGATGTAAGGGGGGCTACGTGGACCCTGATGTAAGGGGGGCTACGTGGACCCTGATGTAAGGGGGGCTACGTGGACCCTGATGTAAGGGGGGCTACGTGGACCCTGATGTAAGGGGGGCTACGTGGACCCTGATGTAAGGGGGGCTAAGTGGACCCTGATGTAAGGGGGGTTACGTGGACCCTGATGTAAGGGGGGTTACGTGGACCCTGATGTAAGGGGGGTTACGTGGACCCTGATGTAAGGGGGGTTACGTGGACCCTGATGTAAGAGGAGACTTTGGGGAGCCCAATGAAAGTGGGATCTCTGATGTAAGGGCAAACTCTTGGGACCCTGATGTAAGGGGGGAGGAACTCTGTGGACCCTGATGTAAGGGGGGGGTGACTCTCAGGGCACTGATGAAAAGAGGGGGGAACTCTGGGGACCCTGATGTTGGGTCCCCAGAGTTCAAGTAGCTATTCTTGTCTAGGGGTTGCAAGTAGCTAGTCTTGCCTAGGGCGCAAAATAGTCTAGCACCGGCCCTGAATGTATAGCAACATCCCTGTTATGAAACAAAAATACATTTCACCAGCACAAAGTTAAAGGGTAACTGAGCATACTGAGCAAATTGCTGCTTCCACTGCAAGGCTAGCCATACATTATACAATTTTCCTTTAGATTTACCAAAACCATATCAAATGAGGCCAGACCTGAACATTTGCAATTTTTATGCAGTCAGGCAGGCCCTTGTACTACATAGTTGAAGGTAAATCTAAAGGAAATTGAATAGGAAAATTGTATATGTATGACCAGCTTAAAACTGGGCTCTTGGCTTTGCACCCTGAAACATAAGCCAACATGGCCAAATGGAATGGCCAGTTCTCAAAGCGGACAAAAAAAAACAATGAAAACTACAGTACACAAAATGATATGTTTAGAGTGGGCACATTCCAATAAGAAAAAAAAGTAATGAAATAAATGCTGCCACCAACTTTTGAAGTCCTTTCTCTGGAAAGCAATATATTTTCTACTGCCTGGATAGTTCATAAATCCTGCTAGGTTGTAGATTTAGGAGACACCTGTATAATACATTATATTCACTGATGCACTGTGATTTTTGGACCAAGCTTCACATGTTTCTCTTATCCTACAGTACTGAACCGTTTTCATTGACAGGTGTCTTTCCTTTTCTCCAGCAATGTTTTCCCATAAAGCGGTTGGGGGGGGGTTGGAGGGTTGGCTTGGTCTAAAATTAATTTGTAGTTCCAATGTCTACTAAGTCTGACCAATGCTCTTATTGTAGGAGACGTGTCAAAACTCTTCATCAAACAGCTCATCAGAACTGGGCCATACACTACTGTCCAAATTGTTAGGCGGGTGTGAAAACATTCTGAAAATTAGGAAGGCTTTCAGAAATAATAGTGTTGATAGTTTATTTGTATCAAAAATTACCAGAAGAGAAATCCAAATCAAATCAATATTTGGTGTGACCACCCTTTGCCTTCAAAACAGCATCAATTCTTCTAGGTACACTTGCACACAGTTTTTGAGGGAACTCGGCAGGTAGACTGTTTCCAAACAACCCCAGCTCCGCCCCCTCTCTTTTCACATTGGCTGTCTAGCTGTGATTGACAGCAGTGACAGCCAATGAGGAGGGAGAGTCCCCGGAGAGAAGCTGCTCTCGTGTACATCGCTGGATCGAGAGGGAGCTCATGTAAGTATAAGGGGGCTAGGGGGACTGCTGCACACAGAAGGTTTTTTTATCCTCATGCATAGAATGTATGAAAGTTAAAAAACCTTCAACCTTTAGAACCACTTTAACACCAGACACTTTCCCCCCCTTCCTGCCCAAGCCAATTTTCAGCTTTCAGCAATGTCGCTGTTTAAATGACAATTGCGCTGTCATGCTACACTGTACCCTAACAAAATTTTTATAATTTTGTTCCCACAAATAGAGCTTTCTTTTGGTGGTATTTGATCACCTCTGGGGCTTTTATTTTTTAATAAACAAAAAAAAGAACTAAAATTTTGAAAAAAAAAATGTTTTTTTCGTTTCTGTAAATTGTTGTAAATAAGTAAGTTTTCTCCTTCACTGATGGGCACTGATAAGGCGGTACTGATGGGCACTGAGGTGGCACCAATGAGGTGACACTGATGGGCACCGATATGAGACACTGAAAGGCTGCACTGATGGGCATCACTGCTATGGAGGCACTGGCAGGTATTGCTGATGGGCACTGATTGGCATATGTGGGCACACATTGGCATCCCTGGTGGCCATGGGTGGCATACCTGATGGTCATCAGTGGCGGCCATCCCTGGTGGTCCTGGGTGGGCATCCTCAGGGAGGCGGCACTGATAACCAATCAGCGCAGACCCCCCGTCAGGGGAGCAGCCGATCGGCTCTCCTCTACTCGCATCTATCAGACGGGAGTGAGGAAAAGCGGATACACGGCTCTTCCGGTTTACATAGTGATCAGCTGTGATTGGACACAGCTAATCATGAGGTAAAGAGTCTCTGGACTCTTTGCTTAGATCGAAGTTGCAGTGTGTCAGACTGACACTCCACAACAATGATCGCCGCGCAGCGGCTTGTTATCCTGATCACGTCATATGACGTCCGGTCAGGATAACAGAACCACTTTGCCGATGTCATATTGCTACATGGCGGGCAGCAAGTGGTTAAGAACCCTTTGTCTGCATGTCTAAAAAGCCAACAGTGGCAATTTTGAATACATCTGCACCACAATATTAAGATTATGCACACTTCATTTCTTAAAAGAGATGTGTTTTTTTGTTTTGTTTTTTGCAGAATCATACTTACCTAGGTGGATGCAGCATCAGTTTGATGCTGCCTCTGTTCCCCACTGTCTCTAACACTCAGAACTGAGCGATCAAACACTGCTGATCGCTCAGTTCTTAGGGCTCCCTGAGCCGAGAGCTGGTGACTGTCAGTCACCGCTGTCTGCTCTGCCCCCCCCCCCCCTCCACAGAGCTGTGGAGAGGGGCAGGAGCAGCTGGCTCAGGCTCTCAGTGGCTCACTGAGAGGCTTAGCAGGGTGCTGGTCCAGGGATGTGGACGGATCCTGACTTCATGGTTGCGATCTCTCCCTAGCCTGGACTGGCGCTGTGACGTCTGGAGAGAGCGAGCTTCAGCAAGCTATCTGCTGAAAAAGGGTCACAGGAGTGCAGAACGAAGCGTACTCCTGTGATCCACAGTAGAAGTACAGCCAAACAAGCTTTGGCTGTACTTCTCCTTTAAGGTAAACCTGTCACACAGTTAGACAAGTCAAACTGAGCAAATTATGAAAACCATACAAAGCAAAGGGTACTTTCTGTAAAACGAAAAGGTGATGAAGTAAACTGAACTTTTAGAAAATCTCAACTTTGCCTTTTAAAGCGGAAGTAAACCCATCCATAAAACATGCCGGAAATGTAACACTCTGGTTGGTTGTGCTGTCCATCAAACTGTCGAACCATCCAATGGCTGGTGTCATAACTGATCACATGTGCAGCATCATGGCAGTTGTAGATTAAAGGGGTTGTAAAGGTAAAAATGTTTTCACCTTAATGCATTCTATGCATTAAGGTGAAAAAACTTGACAATACCGTCGCCCCCAGCCCCCCCGTTTTACTTACCTGACGCCTCGAATCTTCGCTGCTCGTTCTCGTCATCTTCATTGCAGCTCAGCCTGGTCGCTGATTGGCTGCAGTGGATGGATTGAAAGCAGCGCAGCCATTGGCTCGCGCTGCTGTCAATCACATCCGATGACGCGGCGCGCCGGGGGGGCGGGGCCGAGTGATACAGCGAGCGGCTATAGCCGCCGGCTGTATCACGGGAGCGCGCCCGCAAGCACTCACCACCATGCAAGGGAGCTCGCATTAAGGTGGTGAATGCTTGCGGGGAGGAGCTGAAACAGCCGTCGAGGGACCCCAGAAGACCAGGTTCGGGGCCACTCTGTGCAGAACGAGCTGCACAGTGAAGGTAAGTATAACATGTTTGTTATTTTTAAAAAAAAAAAAAATTTAACTTTACAACCCCTTTAAACAGAGGCAAAGATGGCAGCTTCCTTGGCTGAAAACAATAGGAGGGTTTACTTCTACTTTAAAGGAGAAGTAGGACCAAAAGTAGGCAGCGGAAGTGGAAGTGTGTACTTGGCAAAACTAAGTACCCGCTCACCCCGAAAAAAATTACCTGCCAAATGTGGCAGGGGAGGAGGGCTTACAAGGAGCTTTTTTGCATGCAGCCATACACTATTAAATGTATAGATTCCCATAGAATCACGTCTCTCCCTTGAGAATTGGTAAATGTCTTACATATTATGTATGGTACAGCACAGTAAGCAGATTCAGGATTGTTTAAGTAATACCCAATAGAGGAAGCACAGTACATTTTAGTTTTTACTCAACCACATAAAACACTTTGGACAACTCTTCTTTCTTTTAGCTAAAGGAAATGCTCAATTTGAACAAAAAGCACTAAATATGGTTTAAATCACACTAATAACCCAAAAAAGATGTTTTTTATCAAAATTACAAAACGTAGTTTGATGATAGATTAAAAAAAAAATTACAAAATGTACCGTAGAGATATATTTTTTTTTTTTTTTAAGATCAAAGCTGGGCCACAAAGAATCAAATTTAACTCCATTCTGTGAACAATAAATTTTTAGAGCAACCTGATTTCTTGGAAGAAAATTCTTCTAACATCTGCATCTGTTATAGACCAAAGTCACCATGTGCAACAAAAAACGGTTTCAAATATGCGCCCCACATTTTATAGGTTTATAAATTCTATCTTTTTTTTTTTTTTTTTAACTATTTTTAACCTGTACAGTACTGAAGTAAGAAGATTTAAACAACTGCAGTGCAATCAGAGTGTAATGCTTTCCTGACCTGTTTGGCAAGGGATGAGACACTTTCCAGAGCTGAATGAGGAAACTAAAAGAAATGAATGCAAGGTTCCATTAACCACTTGCTGTCCAGGCCAATGCTGACATTTCAAAATCATGTTAACTTTTTTTGTTTTGCTAGAAAATTAATTACTTAGAACCTACAAACATATTTTTTTTGAAAGCAGAGGCCCGGGAGAATAAAATGTTGGATGTTGCAATATTTTATGCAATACAATATTTGTGTAGTCATTTTTCAAAAGATAATTTTTAGGATAAAATAAGCCCAGGTTCACACCTATGCGAATTAGATGTGCGTTTCCCCGCATCTAATTCGCACAGTAGGAGAATGTGACTGGTTCCCTATGGAGCCGGTTCACATATCTCCGGGGCGGCTGCGGAGCGCACTGCACAAAAACGCTGTGCGTCTTTGGCTCCGTTTCAGGGCCGAATTCAGGCATAGAATCGGCCCTGATTCGTCCCTGAAACAGGGACGCACAGCGCTCCCATGCGATCCGCAGCCCTGTATAGTGTGAAACCCGGGCTTAATGAAAATTAATGCATCCAAGTAAATAGATACCCAACATTTCACTTAAAGGCTGGGTTCACACATGTCTGGTGCAAACTGTATATCCGTTTACTCTGTGAATAGAAAAAGCATTTGTTCGGTAGTTCATGTGCGCTTCTGATGTGGTTCTGATGCGAGGCTCAGGACCTGATTTTTGACACTGCTGCGAATTCAGTGCTGGCCAATACATAGTAGATAAAGGGTGTCCACTCCCGTAGTAGAAGAGCAACCTGTGCTGAAATCCTGAACTGAATCCTGAACACATGTGCGATTCGGAAGCGTTCCCATACAACTCCATGAGCCTGGAATTCTCATCTAAACCCCACCGCAGTGCTCAGAAAACACACATTACACTTAATAAATTTGTACTGCAGACGCACCGCCGCATACAGCGTAACCGTGCCCGCAGACTCGGTGTCGCTGGTCACCTGGCAATCGTGTCACGGAGCCGCAGAACGGGGAAGTGCCTATGTAAACAAGGCATTTCCCCATTCTGCCTTGTGTCATGACAGAGATCACCGCTCCCTGACATCAGGAGCAGTGATCGCTGTCATGTGAGTTGAAGCCCATCCCCCCACAGTTAGAATCACTCCCTAGGACACAAGTAACCTCTTCATCGCCCCCTAGTGTTTAACCCCTTCCCTGCCATTGTCATTTACACAGTAATCAGTGCATTTTTATAGCACTGATCGCTGTATAAATGACAATGGTCCCAAAATAGTGTAAAAAGTGTCCGATGTGTCCGACATAATGTCGCAGTCACAATAAAAATCGCCACCATTACTAATAAAAAAAATTAATAATAAAAATGCCATAAAACTATCCCCTATTTTGTAGACGCTATAACTTTTGCGCAAACCAATATTGCGATTTTTTTTACCAAAAATATGTAGAAGAATACATATTGGCCTAAACTGAGGAAAAAAATTAATTTTTTTATATATTTTTGGGGGATATTTATTATAGCAAAAAGTAAAAAATATTGCTTTTTTTCAAAATCGTTGCTCTTTCTTTGTTTATAGCGCAAAAAATAAAAACCACAGAGGTGATCAAATACCACCGAAAGAAAGCTCTATTTGTGGGAAATAAAGGACATCAATTTTGTTTGGGTGCAACGTCTCACGACAATTGTGCAATTGTCAGTTAAAGCGACGCAGTGCCGAATCACAAAAAGTGCTCTGGTCAGGATGGGGGTAAAATCTTCTGGGGTTGAAGCGGTTAATGAAGGTACAACATTTAGCAACTCAAATGGTTGATGATTAAAACAGACACATTGAAGTATGCAGGCATCCGGGGTAAAGCTGTCCACATAAGCCATCCTCCGCACCGCCAGTTCTCACCGCTGTCAGTCTGCAATCGTGACAGGGAAGACTACCCTGCAGTAGATGTGCCTAATTTAATCATCAACCATGCGAGTTGCTAAATGTTGTACCTTCAGTAAATGTAACCATATTGCTACACTTAGAGGCGCCTCTCTCCTCTTTTATACCCAGATGTGATATGACACTACTTAAATATCAAGACATCGCTTGGTTATCAAGTCAAAGTTTATGAAAAAATTTTGCTTGTATTGCAAAACACTCTCAAACCAAGTTACTCTCAAACCAAGGTTTTACTGTGTATATATTTATTATATACACACACACACTGAGTGGGAAGTGGTTAAAGATGTCTGTGTGTCACAGGTTTGATAACACCTCTCAAAGTAATCTGCACTTAGCGAAGCTCAAATCAAGAATCCTTTAAGCGCAGCCGCTCACATGTATTCAATCACTGAATGATTACCTGTGAGCGATTGACCCTACGTCCAGGGATGATCATTTGCAGGTACAGTGGAAAGAAAAGGTCTACACACTGCTGTTTTGCCACTAAACAACATTTTCAGGTTGTCTTTAATTGAATTGCACAGGGTATATGTCCTTTATTTGTCCTGTATTTTCTTTCCACTGTAAATGCTCAATGAATGATTACATGCAAGCAGTACAAATCGCTGCAGGAGCTTTCAGCTTCCCATTATTTTCATTGGGACTTCCCATCCACAGCTAATCGCAGGGAATCACAGCTGGGTCCTCCTGCATCTAATCGCAAACTACCCCATTTGCAAGTGTCCTTAAAACAGAAGTCTCACTTCAATTTTTATTATTGATTGCTGTTCCCTAGGAGACAAATGTAATACTTTGAAACAAATGAAAGAAATAGAACATGCACAGACTCCCCAAATTTCAGTCCATATGGTTTGCAGCCTAGAATTCAATAAGTCGATTAAAAAGGAACAAAAGTCTTTTAGCAGGCAAAAGGAAGGACAACAGTAGGCAACTCCACCATAGAAGGCAGGAATCGATCTCTGGACACAAGGGGGTGCCAACTAAGTGCAGTATTTATGACAACTTTAATACAGCAGCCAAAAGCAAACTCAAATAAATCCACAGAAATGTGATTGTCACTATATTAGGGCTTTTACAGGAGTTGATCACCTGAGAGAGGCACATCAGCAGCAGGCGTGGTGGAGAAAGCCGCAGAACCGCTTGTCAGCAGTTATCAATACTGCACACTCCTCTCCCTCCAAGGCCAAGGTCAGACATGCCACCCCCCTTCAAAGCTCCATACACTAGTCCAAGCCAAGCTCCTCATAAGACATGAAGGGGAAGGTTTCAGGCAGGGTGTATGTAATAAACAAAGGATAGGGGTCAGGGGTGTGTAATGTACAACCCCAAATCCATAAAAAAATGGGATGCTGTGTTAGAGCCCTTGCACACTGGGCGGTTTGCAGGCGCCATTGCGCTAATAATAGCGCCTGCAAACCGCCCCGAAAGTGCCGCTACTTTCATTCCAGTGTGCAAGCCCCGAGGGCTTGCACACTGGAGCGATGCGCTGGCAGGACGGTAAAAAAAGTCCTGCTAGCAGCATCTTCGGAGCGGTGAAGGAGCGGTGTGTATACCGCTCCTTTACTGCTCCTGCCCATTGAAATCAATGGGACGGCGCGGCTATACCGCCGGCAAAGCGCCTCTGCAGAGGCGCTTTGCGGTGGTATTTAACCCTTTCTCGGCCGCTAGCGGGGGGGGTTAAAACCGCCCCGCTAGCGGCCGCATACCGACGGTAAAACGCCGCTAATAATAGCGGCGTTTTACCGCCGACGCCACCCCCCGCCCCAGTGTGCAAGGGCTCTAAAACTTACATAAAAACAGATTTGCAAGTCTAGTAAACCCATATTTTATTCATAATATAAAACATATCAAATGTTTAACCACTTGCTTACTGGGCACTTAAACCCCCCTCCTATCCAGACCAATTTTCAGCTTTCAGCACCGACACATTTTGAATGACAATTGCGCGGTCATACAACACTGTTCCCCACAAATAGAGCTTTCTTTTGGTGGTATTTGATCACCTCTGCGGTTTATATTTTTTGTTAAAAAAATGTAAAAAGACTGAATTTAAAAAAAAAAAAAAATATTTTTATATTTTGTTATAAAAAAAATTAAAACAGGTAATTTTTCTCCTTCATTGATGTACGCTGATGAGGCGGCACTGATAGGCGGCAGTGATGGGCACTGATGGGTGGCATTGATGGGCACTGATCTGTTACACTGATGGGCAGCACTGCTAGGTGGCACTGATTGGCACTACTGGTGGGCATTGATAGCTGGCACTTGTGGGCACTGTTAGATGGGACTTTGGGCACTATTAGGTGGCACTGTGGGCACTATTAGGTGGCACTGTTAAGAAGCACAGATGAGGCAGATGTGCCTCTTCCTCTTCGGGACCTTTGTTCCGCTCATCTGAGCCGGTGATCGGCTTTTTTTCTACTCACGCTATCAGCGTGAGTAGAAAAAAAAAACGATTACCGATCTTTTGTTTACATCATGTGATCAGCTGTCATTGGCTGACAGCTGATCACATGGTAAGGGGCCAGGACCGGCCCCTTACTTGGATCGGTGATCAGCCGAGTCTCAGTGATTCGGTGATCACAGGGCGCACGCAGAGCGCATGCACAGGGGAGGCCGTCATATGACGGCCTCCTGGGAATTCAGGTCCGCGCTGTGGCTGTCATTCGGCCATAGCGTGGATGGCAGGTGGTTAAACTGAGAAAATGTACTAGTTTAGAAAAACAGTTAGGTAGGAGTCAGGACACCCTAGTTAAAATATTAAGGGTTTGAAAGCTGCTCTGACTTCTTCACCCACAATTCAGCACAGCCACAGCAGCAGTAGCAGTCATAAACCCTACACCACTCCAGTCAGAAAATACAACTCATCTGACACAGCCCAGGCAACGTTGGTTGCAGAGTCTGCACACAATACAGCAGGTGGCCCAAGCATCCTTTCCCACAGACCCATTATTACTGTACTACTCAGATGAGTACCGAATCCTTCTCCTCCTGTCTCTTCTTCTGTGAGCAGTTCAACAGGATGCAGCATCAAAACATTCTTGCAACATGTGGCAGGTAGGCACCAGGATGGCATGGTGGTCACAATGTTGGGAACAGGAAGTGCCTATTCCTTATAGCACTCTTGATTCTGCTGTTTACTGAATGGCAGATCCTCCCTTGTTGACCACTGTGAATCCACAGTGACCCGTCATGGCAGAGCAACATTGCCCACAACTAGTATGGCTGCCAGGGGTGTACAGCACTTGAAGCCTTGCCCAGGACCGAATCTTTGCAAGAAAATGGCAAGCGGTGCAGTGTCCCTGGGACTCCAGCAGGAGTTGTGAAGTTTGTGGTCCTATGCCCAAAACTAGTTACACCAATGTATATAGCGATTTGTGGTCCTGTAGGCAACCAGTCACTGAACTGGAATGAAAATCTCTTCATCAATGCCAAGCGCAAATTTTTGGACCATCAAATGACCTTGCAATTGTTCCAAATGGATCAGCTTAGAAACAGAAGATACATACTTGGAACAGTTTTACAGGACCTTAACCTATAAATGTTTATACCATTTGGATAATATATATATATATACCGTATATAAATCTTGTGATCCCCAGAGTCAATTTTATCACTATGGAAAATTTTCTGAGATGTGCGTTGACATTGTCTGATAGCTTTCCGCAATGTCTTGTGGCTGGTGGAACTAAAACATAATTACATTCCATCCCAGAACATTTAATATAGAAGGAATTCAACTTGAATAAATTGTATGGCTTCTAAAAACGGCAACCTCAAACTGTAATGCCAGCCTGGAAAGTCAATCAGAGTTCTAGGTCCATGGACAGCTCGGAAACACCCAGGAGAGAACTGCATATGAAGGAAGCTGAATTAAAACCATAACTTAGGGCTAATCTACAAAACAGAGCATTTTCCCAAATTGAAATGCTTTCTAATTGAATCAGTTATTCCTTTTCCACAGTTACAGGAACATACACACCCAAAAAAACATCCTACTTTTTGACAGTTTTTCCAACAAAAATAAACTATGTACTATAATCTGCCATTCGGTTAGCTTTAGGAAGCAGAGCCTGCCAACTCTATACTACTTTTAAGGCTCCATTCACACTAGTGACTGGTGTGATCTCAGATGCATCTTGAGTTGCACAGAATGGCATGAGCATGGAAATAGCATTGTTTACCACGGGGGCTGTTCACATTTGTTTATTACAGGTGCATATATACTGTTTCTGACAGTGTGAATTTGATTTAAATCAAGTCGATTTAAATTACATTATCATGATTTAAATCACTAGTAAATAGGCTTCATTTAAATCATAATTTTTAAAGAGCAACTGTCATCTCAGTCCCCCAGCGGTTCCTCCTCTGACCTGCTATTGGCTCACCGACGGTCCCATTCGCTTTAATGGGATGGCTGGTGATGTGGCAGTGACACAACAAGGTGAGGGACGTGGGGGCAGCAGGTGAGTGGATGCCCGCTAACAGGCGCTGCCATGATGGTTCTGAAATGACAGGTGCTCTTTAAAAGTAAGGACTTATTCTTGCTGGTAGTTAGAATCTTTAAAGTGGTTGTAAACTCTCCCCCCACAACTTTGTCCCATGTAAATCAGCATAAAAAACCCTAATGAACATTTGACAATGAATTGTAGATATCTCCTTACTTGCTTAGTATTGTTGTAATCCTTTCTGTTCTTTAGAATGACGTCACTAAGCATGCCCATATCTCCCCTGATTTACGGCACACTCTGTGTGCTTGTCAGTCTATTATCAGGACTTCCTACTGCACAACACTGAAATCCCACAAGACTGCATAATCACTCAGAGCTTCCTACTACACCCCATGTGACCATGTCCTGGGCATCGGACAGCATTACTGCAGTCTTATCAGCTGAAGCTGATAAGACTGACATAGGCAAACACTAGATAATCGGCACAAGTAAATACTATGAAATAAAAGAAATCAGCTATGAGCAGGGAAGCAGGGTTGCCATAGAAACGATGGATTGAGAAGGAGGCTTGGTTAACAGTACAGTAAGTGCTCAACGTTAGGGCGGAAATACACTCTACTGTGGACTCAGAAAACAATACATAAGATGGCGGTGCCTTACCCCTGGAAACAAGTTTTCTAAAGTTTCTTCAAAAACAGTAAGTAGTATACGATTTGGGCTGGATTACAGTGGCTATAGTTTGATAATTACTTATTATAATGGACGAAATGAAAAGAAGCATCAGAGTGGGAGAGTTCACTTCTTCGAATATTTGCAAACAAAATGAAGGTTTCCTATTTAGAATAATAAGCTGTCAGGTTAGGCCCCTTTCATACTTGTACCACTTGTCCTACGACTTGGGACTGCAAAGTCGCATGACAAGTCGTTCCCATGATTTCCAATGACAACCATTCATATTAGTACGACTTCAAGTCGTGCCGACTTCAAAGTAGTCCCTGCACTACTTTGGTCTGACTTTGGCATGCAACTTGTGCTCTGATTATCTTGAAGGGGAACTCCAAGCCAAATGTAAAACATAAAACAGCATGGGTTCCCTCTCCAAGAGAATACCAGGCCCTTCAGTCTGGTATGAATTTTAAGGGGAACCCCCAAAATCCATACCAGACCCTTATCTAAGCACAAAGCCAGGCAGGTAAGGAAAGGGCTCCTGAACCGTACCCATGCCCTCAACATGGAGGGGTGGGTGCTTTGGGGCAGGGGGGCCTCTTCCGACAACCCTGGCCGTTGGTTGTCAGGGTCTGCGGGAATCTGCGTTTTATTTTTGACACTTTTTTTTTTTAGGTGAATGGGTAGGGGTACAATGTACCCGATACTCATTCACATAGGGTGGGGGGCTGGGATCTGGGGGCCCCCTTTTTAAAGGGGTCTTCAAGATTGCGATAAGCTCCCCGCCCGCAGACCCCAGCAACCAACGGCCAGGGTTGTCAGGAAGAGGCCCTTGTCCTCATCAACATGGGGACAAGGTGCTTTGGGTGGGGGATACAGGGCTCCCCCCTGCCCCAAAGCTCGCTCGTCCCCACCCCCTTTCCTGACCTGCCGGGCTGTGTGCTCAGATAAGGGTCCGTTATGGATTTTGGGGGGGACTCCACGCAGATTTTTTTGCGTGGGGGTTCCCCTTAAAATCCATACCAGACCAAAGGGCCTGGTATGATCATGGAGGGGGAACCCATGCAGTTTTTTATTTACATTTTGTGCATTTTTTGTGCGTGGAGTTCACCCTAAAGATTCATACCAGACAGTGCCTGGTATTGTCAGGGATCAAAGTCGAATCCCTGTTCATTGAAGTCGGATGCATGTCGTGTCATACAAGTGTGAAAGTGGCCTAAGTAAAACAGCGATATCAGAACCGATTCAATCACAGTTTGAGTGTACATAGATTTGCAAAGCAATGGGATAAAGGAATATTCCTGAACTTTGTAATCTCATGGTTACTGTGAAATTGTGTTAATGCATCAATGCAGCGCATGTTGTTATCTCAGCTTGCAGAGCTTGGATTCATTGAATGAGTTTACCAAAAAATATAAATATTGCAGAATATGCAGCATCATGCTACATAACTAAGCTCCATTTCACGCTGAATAAACTAAATTATTACTGTATCTTAAATAGAAAACGATCTTTAGATTTTTACTCCAAAAGCATTTTATTAAAATAAATTTAAAATAAATTTGATAAAAAAAAAAAAAAAAAAAAAATCAGATTTTTTTTAATTCTATTTAAAAAAATCATAATTTTTTATCCACCCTGGTTTCTGCTAATGGAGTTCGACTAAAATAAAAGGTATAATATGTGCCTAAGACATATCTAATTGGTGCAAAGGTTATTAAAGTGGAACCCATGCAATGCAGCTCAGAACTGAGTACTGAAGAAGTTAATGTTTTCTACTACACCCTTTATAGGTAAGTCTCATCTAGTGCAGCATGCTAATTCTTAATGAAATCCCAATGAAACTTTCCTTTTCCAGGAAATATCTGTGGCTTTTCAATCAACATGTACCCAAACTTGATAAGCAACTTATAACGTGTAGCCAAGTTTAGTGCTAATCAAAGTAAACAAACCCAGGTGCTTCCAGCATAAACCACAAAGTTCCAGAAAAGTAAACAGAATATCAGGAAAGTGGCCAACATTCTAGAAACAGCAAGAAATGTCAGATTAGCACATTCACAGAGAAGTAGCAAAGAATCTCATGAAACATCCAGCTGTCTGCTGCTTGGACTAACTGTAGTATCAACTTGTCATTGATGCCTCTAGGTCACACCTCTTCCTACAGCATACCAGGGTGGATAAAAATCAATGATTAAAAAAAAAATAATAAAAATAATCAGATTATTTTGATTTAAATCAGATTTTTTTTAATTTAAATTGGATTTCTTTGATTTTTATTAAATTTATTTTAATAAAATGCTTTTGGAGTAAAAATCTATCCAAAGATAGTTTTCTATTTAAGGTATTAATAATTTAGCTTTTTTCAGCATGAGGCTGTATATTCTGCAATTTTTACATTTTTGGTAAACTCATTCAATGAACCCAAGCTCTGCAAGCTGAGATAATATGCACTGCATTGATGTATTTACACAATTTCACAGTAACCATGAGATAAAATAAATTTCAGGAATATTCCATTATCCCATTGTTTTGCAAATCTATGTATACTACAAACTGTATGATTGAATTGGTTCTGATATCGCTGTATTACTAACCTGACAGCTTATTATTCTAAGTAGGAAACCAAGCATTTTGTTTGCAAATATTAAAGATTCTAACTACCAGCAAGAGTAAGTCCTTACATTTAAAGAGCAACTGTCATTTCAGATCCAACATGGCAGCGCCTGTTAGCGGCTGCGCCACGTCCCTCACCTTGTTGTGTCACTGCCACATCACCAGCCATCCCATTAAAGAGAATAGGACTGTCAGTGAGTCAACAGCGAGTCAGAGGAGGAGCCACTGCGGGACAGAGATGACAGTTGCTTTTTAAAAATTATGATTCAAATTGAGTATATTTAAATCAAGCCTTTTTACTAGTGATTTAAATCAAATCCACCCTGCAGCATATAGATTCATTTTATGTACAGCCGTGGCCAAAAGTTTTGTGAATGACACAAATATTAATTTTCATAAAGTCTGCTGCCTCCGTTTTTATGATGCCAATTTGCATATACTCCATAATGTTATGAAGAGCGATCACATGAATTGCAATTAATTGCAGTCCAACTTTGCCATGAAAATGAACTTAATCCCATAAAAAACATTTCCACTGCATTTGTGAAAAAGGCTTCAGGGTGCCCAAGAAAGTCCAGCAAGTGCCAGGGCCGTCTCCTACAGTTGATTCAGCTGTGGGATCAGGGCACCACCAGTGCAGAGCTTGCTCAGAAATGGCAGCAGGCAGGTGTGAGTGTATCTACATGCACAGTGAGGAGAAGACTTTTGGAGGATGGCCTGGTGCCAAGAAGGGCAGGAAAGAAGACACTTCTCTCCAGGAAAAACATCAGGGACAGACTGATATTCTGTAAAAAGTACATGGACTGGACTGTTGAGGACTGGGGTAAAGTCATTTTCTCTGATGAATCCCCTTTCCGATTGATTGAGGCATCCGGAAAAAAACTTTGTTTGGAGAAGAAAAGGTGAGCTCTACCATCAGTCCTGTGTCATGCCAACAGTAAAGCATCCTGAGACCATTCATGTGTGGGGTTGCTTCTCAAGGGAGTGGGCTCACTCACAATTTTGCCTAAGAACACAGCCATGAATAAAGAATGATACAAAAACATTCTCCGAGAGCAACTTCTCCCAACCATCCAAGAACATTTTGGTGACAATGCCTTCTCCAGCATGATGGAGCACCTTGCCATAAGGCAAAAGTGATAACTAAGTGGCTTGGGAAACAAAACATCGAAATTTTGTGTCCATGGCCAGGAAAATCCCCAGACCTTAAAGCGGATACTGCAGCTGCTGACTTTTAGTAAATTGACACTTACCTGTCCAGGGTGCCTACGATGTTAGCACGGCAACCGATCTTCCGATCAACTGTTGGGTGTAGCCTTAGCCGCCTTGGGTTCCCAAACTGCGCACGTGCGAAGCGCACTGCACTTTCTAATTGGCCCAGTGGCAGAGTAAGGCAGCCGAACTTCTGAGAGACGCCCCCGCAGCCCCGTCTCCCGGAAGTGGGGAAAGGGACCTGTCAAAAACAGGTCCCCAATCCCCCCTGGCACCGGAAGAGGGGGGGGGGGGAGAGACGAACAAGCAGAAGTTACACTTTTGGGTGGAACTCCGCTTTAATCCCATTAAGAACTTGTGGTCAATCCTCAAAAGGCGGGTGAACAAAAAACATATTCTGACAAACTCCAAGCATTGATTATGCAAGAATGAGCTGCCATCAGTCAGGATGAGGCCCAGAAGTTGATTGACAGCATGCCAGAGCGAATTGCAGAGGTCTTAAAAAAGAAGGGTCAACACTGCAAATATTGACTCTTTGCATAAACTTTATGTAATTGTCAATAAAAACCTCTGACACTTATGAAATGCTTGTAGTTACACTTCAGCATACCATAGTAACATCTGACAAAAAGATCTAAAAACACTGAAGCAGCAGACTGTGAAAATTTATATTTGTGTCAGTCTCAAAACTTTTGGCCACGGCTGTAGTAAGAAGGGGATACATTCATAAACTTTTTTTTTTTTACACAAAAAAAGGTGCAACAGTGGAGAGGTTACCCACAGCAAGGAAAAAAAGAAATCAATCATTTACAGTTGAAATCTTTAGAATTCTGGCAGATCATGTCACTGCTGATGTGCATGAAGACTGAACAAAACTGAAAGCGGTATTAAACCCAAAAGCAAACACTATATTGCAGCTTACCAATTCTTAGATGTGATGGCTGCATTCGTTTCACTTTTTAGGTTTTTCTTACTTATTCTTCACCTGGTGATCTGGCCATTTCAACAGAACAAGCTGTTCCACAGATGTAGAAAGTTACAGGGTTGAGACAAACCATTTAATACTGACAGGAATGCATACAATGATCATGTTATTTCTTCATATAAAACCATGATCAATGATCAGTTTTATTTACATAAAAGAAAAAAAAATGTTTGCTGTAACTTCTTTAAACTACTACTTTAAATCTGCTAGTACAGCTAACTCTCCTCTCCCCCCAGACTGACAATGCTGCTGTCCAAAGGTGCCCCCTGTGGTCCTTCATCCAGAGTGGGGCACTCTAATACAGGACGTGTGTTACTGGACAGATCACCAGGGGAAGACAGAGGGGGAAAAGCCTAATTGCTGCAATATATTACATTTTGGATTTGAGTTTATTATTGCTTACACAAAACTGAAGTAGAAATGATTAGATCTCCTTTAAAAACTTCTGGGGTAAAAGCTGAGGGCTGTGTTTCCCTGGCTCATGAAAAATAAACTCTGGGAATCTGAGTTCATATCTAAACTACCCCCCTCCCCACATGTTGGAGTAAAGGCACTATTAGTGGGGTAAAATGACTGTAAGGCCCCTTTCATACTGGGGTGGGGGGCGGCTTCGGCGGTAAAGCGCCGCTACTGTTAGCAGCGCTTTACAGTCAGTATTCGGCCGCTAGCGAAAACATTTTTTGTTTTATTTAATCAAAACAGGATAGAACCTCTGTCAGTTTTTTTTTTTTTGTTAATGTTGGAGTCTTCACCATGCAGATTTTCCTACATTTCCTGTCCAGACAAAAAGTACAGGGAAATCTCCCCAGTAGGTATGCAGCTACAAAGCCCTTTTTTTCTTTAAGATGGAGTAAGGTTAGAATCAGACACATCATCATTACTGTGTCACTTTCTATTACAATGACAACAGCTCCCTCCCGCTTCTTATTCTGACATCAGAGGATGTCAGCGGGAGAGGAAGTAAGGTCAAATCTCTCTATTGGGATCAGGGACAGCAAAAATAAATAAATAAAAAACATTTGATAAAAATATTTGGGAAAAAAAGTTTTAGCTGGAGTTGGGCCCCACTGAACTTTCATTTTAAATCAGCTAAATACATTTAATATGGTTGTAATGCATGAAAGTAAAAAATGATCAGTATGCAGCTCCCCCCCGCAGCCCCCCTAATACTTACCTGAGCCCGATCGTGAAGCAATGTGCAAGAGAGCAGCTGCTCTCCTGGGTCTCTGCCTCCTCATTGGCTGAGAGACAGCAAAGGGAGTCGATGGAAGCCAGTAAAGAAGGAGCTCAGGCGGGGCCAAACCCTGTTCTGTGTCTCTTTTGGACACACAGAGAGGGGCTTGGGAGCACGCATGCATGAGTGCCCCCATAGCAAGTGGATTGCTATGGGGGCACTCAGCAGGGGGGGGGGAGCCCAGAGCACTGGCGAGAGATCCTCGATAAGGGGGATCAGGCTGCTCTGTACATAACCATTGCACAGAGCAGGTAAGCATGACATATTTGTTTTTTAACCTTTAAAGTGGTTGTAAAGCAGAAGGTTTTTTTTTTTAACTTAATGCATGCTATGCATTAAGATAAACAATCTTCTGTGTGCAACTGCCCCCCTAATACTTACCTGAGCTCCATCTCCATCTAGCGATGTGCACAAGTGCCTCAGCCATCCGGGACTCTCCCTCCTGAGACACAGTAGCAGCACCATTGGCTCCCGCTGCTGTCAAAGTCAGTTAGCCAATCAGGAAAGAGAGGGGGTGGGGCCAAACCACGGCTCTGTGTCTGAATAGACACATGGAGCTGCGGCTCCGGCTTTGGTGCCCCCTTAGCAAGCTACTTGCAGTGGGGGCACTCAACAGGAGGGAGGGGCCAGGAGCACTGAAGAGGGACCCGAGAAGAGGAGGATCTGGGCTGCTCTGTGCAAAACCATTTCACAGCGCAGGTAAATATGACGTTTATTATTTTTAAAGAAAAAAAACGAGACTTTACAATCACTTTAAGGTACCACAAAACAAAAATGTGTAAAAAGTCATATGGTTTGTTTTGTTCTAGAAAGCAACCGCAGCCTGAGTAGAAAAGCCTGCCCGCTGTCAGCATGCTGTGAAGAAGAACCCTTGCTTTCAGTGAGGAACCAGTGGTCTGTCTACAGAAGTCTGACATATCCTCTCCAAGCAGAAGTTAGCGTGAGAAGCTCTCAATAGCAGCTGTTGGACAAGTTACGAAACATGGTTTCCCCTCCTGCCTCGTAGTGGTCAATCACTAACCATATACTGTATACCCTCTCAGGAAAAGCAAACGTGATGCATATCAATTAAGATTGTTGTTGACTGATCAGTCGCTAACCACAAATATCAAAGCCACAAAATCTCTGCGCTTAGGACAGAGGACAAAGAAGAGAAAAAGAAGAAGGAAGAGGAGGGGGATGTAAGAAGCAGGGGGGGGGTGTACCCCAATAAAGAGAGAGGAAGGATGAGGGAAAAGGGGTCAGTGAGGGGAGATAGCCAGAAAAGAGAGAAGCTAAGGTGTGCTGCCTCCTCTAGTTAAGCCCTCAAAGGGAGCTAACGTGTATGAGAGAATGTAAATGGAGGTATGGCGCTCCCTAGTGGGGGGTATATAAGTGATACAGTATATTGTGATGCAGTAAATGCTTAGTATGTACCATACACAAAGGGTGAAGAGTGCAATAACTCATACATGGATTAAAACCCTAAAACATTGTTTAAATTGGTGAGACCAAAAAAAATAAATATATAAAATGTGGTGAGAACACCCCTATATTACATTCACATGTATTAATAAGTGTAAGATAGTGGCAAATAGTGACCACTAGGTGCTACTACTATATAAACTGTGCAGCTTATGTGATGAGTTCAACGTGTTTCAAAGGTAAGTGACAAATGCAATCCAATCGAAAAAATTATCAACGAAAAAATTAATATAAAATAATAAAGGAAAATACAAAATGCAAAAAGTCTGTTCAAAGGTGGTGCGTTTCCAAAATGTAAATATCAGGACAAAGTTCCAAGAGCTTTAGTGACTGTAGTGCTCACAGAGGAGAGTATCCGTGACTTCTGTGCTCCCCCTTTTGGCTCCCCACTCACCAGCTCCCAATACCCCTGCAGGGGTGACAGACACGTTAACCACTTCCCGCCCGCCCTATAGCGGATTGACGTCCGGGAAGTGGTTGTGTTATCCTGACTGGACGTCATATGACGTCCAGCAGGATAACATGCCGCAGCGCGCCCCCGGGGGCGCGCATCGCGGCGAGCGGTGGAGCGGTGTGTCAGTCTGACACACCGCTACACTGATCTTGGTAAAAAGCCTCCGGCGGAGGCTCTTTACCACGTGATCAGCCGTGTCCAATCACGGCTGATCACGCTGTCAATAGGAAGAGCCGTTGATCGGCTCTTCCTCACTCGCGTCTGACAGACGCGAGTAGAGGAGAGCCGATCGGCGGCTCTCCTGGCAGGGGGGGTCTGCGCTGATTGTTTATCAGCGCAGCCCTCCCTCAGATCACCCCACTGGACTACCAGGGATGCCACTAGGACCACCAGGGAAGGGGCAACGTGGATGGCCAGGTATGTACCCCATGGCCATCCACATGTGCCCAATCTGTGCCAATCAGTGCCCACAAACGGGCACTGATTGGCACTATTATGTCCATGATATGCCCAGATCTGCCCAGCAATGCTCTATCAGTGCCACCTGTCATTGCCCATCAGTGCCACCTGTCATTGCCCATCAGTGCCACCTGTCAGTGCCCTTCTGTGCCCACCTATCAGTGCCCATCAGTGCCACACATCAGTGCAACACATACGTACCCATCAGTACCACCCATATATACCAATCAATGCCACCTACGAGTGCCCATCAGTGCCGCCTGTGTGCCCATCGGTGCCACCTATGAGTGCCCATCAGTGCCGCATACCAGTGCCACCTATCAGTGCCGCATACCAGTGCCACCTATCAGTGCCCATCAGTGCCGCCTATCAGTGCCCATCATCAGTGCCCGTTAGTGCCACCTCATCAGTGCCACCTCATCGGTGCCCATCAGTGCCGCCGTATCAGTGCCCATCTGTGCCGCCGTATCAGTGCCCATTATTGAAGGAGAAAGCGTACTTATTTACAAAAAAATTTAACAGAAACAAAGAAAAACTTGTTTTTTTTCGAAATTTTCGGTCTTTTTTTATTTGTTGCGCAAAAAATAAAAACCGCAGAGGTGATCAAATACCACCAAAAGAAAGCTCTATTTGTGGGAACAAAATGATAAAAAATTTGTTTGGGTACAGTGTAGCATGACCGCGCAATTGTCATTCAAATTGCAACAGCGCTGAAAGGTGAAAATTGGGCTGGGCGGGAAGGTGTCTAAGTGCCTGGTATTGAAATGGTTAAGATCCCAATGCCGTCCTCTTGGTAGGTATCCCGTGGTTGCTGAGATATGGTATCCTCTCTCCCAGGAATTCCAGGTCACTTCTCCATACCACGTCCAAGAAGGGGATCGCCAGAGAACTCCTCATAAGAAAAGATGCCACCTCATAGTGTAGTATGATTAAAAACTTTATTAAAATAATACTCCCCAAACGGGAGAAGAAAAAACCCACAAAACACTACACTATGGGTGAAGCCGAAAACCAGGAAGTGCTTTCCCGCAGCATGCGGTCCAGCTGCGTTCCAAGCTCTCTTGCTCCGTACCCGGAAATGACGTAAGTGCGTAGCTCCATCTTACGCGTTTCGTCATCGACGTTGTCAAAGGCGGCGCCATCTTACTACACCTCACAGGTTATATGGTGAGCGGACATGCTGGGTCCTCCCTTCTCCCATCGCTATAGGAACTGTGATTGGATATTCAATCATAAGCCCTCCCTCCAGGTGCAACCCCATTGGAAGAAACCCAGTCCAGATCCTTATGCAATTATCACGGACCCGTGCATCTCCGCTGACCCTTACATAGATTGGCAGACATATTTCACGCAGAGTAATATTAACATCATACATCTATTAATATGTAATACACGTTAAATTTGGTTAAAATATCCAGGTAAGTGTATCACATAGGCAAAATTCTCAGTGGTGAATTACGGTACTGCATGTTCACCATCTTGCAAACCCAGTACCTATCTTGTAAAGGTGAAATAGAATAGAACGTAAAACTGAGTCCCATTAAAGGTCTATTTACATATAGAAGTAAAAGAGAAAGTTTTGAGTGTTCATTACTGTCCTTTATGGATACCAGCCTCAGATCTCCAAGCATCAAAAGAGAAAAAAATTTTTTTACATCTGAGACATAAAAACTAATACAGGCCGGTGTTTCTAAAACCATCCAGGCCACCCAAATGTAAGTACAAAGGATATAAATAAAAAGATGGTTTGCAAGCATCCCTATGTTAGGCCGATGTATTCCTAGGTACAAGTGTTACATAGGCATTTATAACTGCAGGGCACTAATTCACATGGGTAATATACCACATACAGAAGCCTCCCAGTAGTACACTCTCCCCCCCAAACCCAGATACTACTTAGTAAACCTTCTCCAATATAGTACCAGCAACCCCGAGGGGGGCTCTTCATTACGTTCTGGGGTGCTAGAAAATACTGGGATTTAAAATACATAATATCATCCCAGGGAGATCTGAGGCTGGTATCCATAAAGGACAGTAATGAACACTCAAAACTTTCTCTTTTACTTCTATATGTAAATAATTCACCACTGAGGATTTTGCGATGTGATACAATTACCTGGATATTTTAACCGAATTTAACGTGTATTACATATTAATAGATGTATGATGTTAATATTACTCTGCGTGAAATATGTCTGCCAATCTATGTAAGGGTCAGCGGAGATGCACGGGTCCGTGATAATTGCATAAGGATCTGGACTGGGTTTCTTCCAATGGGGTTGCACCTGGAGGGAGGGCTTATGATTGAATATCCAATCACAGTTCTTATAGCGATGGGAAAAGGGAGGACCCAGCATGTCCGCTCACCATATAACCTGTGAGGTGTAGTAAGATGGCGCCGCCTTTGACGTCGATGACGAAACGCGCAAGGCGGAGCTACGCACTTACGTCATTTCCGGGTACGGAGCGAGAGAGCTTGGAACGCAGCTGGACTGCACGCTGCGGGAAAGCACTTCCTGGTTTTCGGCTTCACCCATAGTGTAGTGTTTTGTGGATTTTTTTCTTCTCCCGTTTGGGGAGTATTATTTTAATAAAGTTTTTAATCATACTACACTATGAGGTGGCATCTTTTCTTATGAGGAGTTCTCTGGCGATCCCCTTCTTGGACGTGGTATGGAGAAGTGACCTGGAATTCCTGGGAGAGAGGATACCATATCTCAGCAACCACGGGATACCTACCAAGAGGACGGCATTGGGATCTTAAAGTGTCTGTCACCCCTGCAGGGGTATTGGAAGCTGGTGAGTGGGGAGCCAAAAGGGGGAGCACAGAAGTCACGGATACTCTCCTCTGTGAGCACTACAGTCACTAAAGCTCTTGGAACTTTGTCCTGATATTTACATTTTGGAAACGCACCACCTTTGAACAGACTTTTTGCATTTTGTATTTTCCTTTATTATTTTATATTAATTTTTTCGTTGATAATTTTTTCGATTGGATTGCATTTGTCACTTACCTTTGAAACACGTTGAACTCATCACATAAGCTGCACAGTTTATATAGTAGTAGCACCTAGTGGTCACTATTTGCCACTATCTTACACTTATTAATACATGTGAATGTAATATAGGGGTGTTCTCACCACATTTTATATATTTATTTTTTTTGGTCTCACCAATTTAAACAATGTTTTAGGGTTTTAATCCATGTATGAGTTATTGCACTCTTCACCCTTTGTGTATGGTACATACTAAGCATTTACTGCATCACAATATACTGTATCACTTATATACCCCCCACTAGGGAGCGCCATACCTCCATTTACATTCTCGCTAACCACAAATACCCTCTTTAGCACAGCTGAATATGAAAGTAATCAAAAACAGAAGGAAAGGTGGTTTCAAGCTAGGTCAGTCCAATGTAGGCAAGGGGAACAGGCAGAGAATATTGTAGTAGTGGATCAGGAGGTCACAGTTATGTTGCTACTATTTTGAGTACTATTCTTACACCTTGCTAAAAATCATCAGCTAATGTTAATGTGTAGAAAAAAATAGTTTTTGGGAAATGAGTGTTTCAAACTGCCAACATCCTAAATATACATTGAGAGAACATGCATCAAAGTGCAAATGGGACCGCCCCCCTTGGACTTATTAGGTAGAAAGTCTAAGGCTCGGTTCACACATGGGCGGCACGACTTGCAGGTCGCCTCAGCGAGGCGACCTGCAAACGACTGCGGGGCGACTTGCGAGACGACTTCTGCATAGAAGTCTATGCAAGTCGCCCCAAGTCGCCCCCAAAGTAATACAGGAACCTTTTTCTAAGTCGGAGCGACTTGCGTCGCTCCAATTAGAACGGTTCCATAGCACAGAACGGGAGGCGACTTGTCAGGCGACTAGGTCGCCTGACAAGTCGCCCCAGTGTGAACCGAGCCTAACAGAAGTAATTGTATTGGTAAAAGGCAACACAATGCCACTTTTATTGGAGTGCAAAACATGATAAAATTGTAAATATAGCCTCATAGGCAAGGTAGTATACAATGCACAATGTATACAAAATAGAACAGAATGTACATACAGTGCCTTGAAAAAGTATTCATACCCCTTGAAATTTTCCACATTTTGTCATGTTACAACCAAAAACATAAATGTATTTTATTGGGATTTTATGTGATAGACCAACACAAAATGGCACATAATTGTCATTTGGAAGGAAAATGATAAATGGTTTTCCAAATTTTTTACAAATAAATATCTGAAAAGTGTGGTGTGCATTTGTATTCAGCCCTCTTTACTCTGATACCCCTAACTAAAATCTAGTGGAACTAATTGCCTTCAGAAATCACCTAATTAGTAAATAGAGTCCACCTGTGTGTAATTTTATTTCATTATAAATACAGCTGTTCTGTGAAGCCCTCAGAGGTTTGTTAGAGAACATTAGTGAACAAACAGCATCATGAAGGCCAAGGAACATACCAGACAGGTCAGGGATAAGGTTGTGGATAAGTTTAAAGCAGGGTTAGGTAATAAAAAAAATATCCCAAGCTTTGAACATCTCACGGAGCAGCGTTCAATCCATCCGAAAAGGGAAACAGTATGGCACAACTCAAACCTACCAAGACATGGCCGTCCATTAATCAGAGCATTAAATGGAGATGTTTATGAAAGAGTGACAAGAAGAAAGACCATTGCTGAAAGAAAGCCATAGGAAGTCCCATTTGCAGTTTGCGAGAACCCATGTGGAGGACACAGCAAAAATGTGGAAGAAGGTGCTCTGGTCAAATCAAACCAAGATTAAACTTTTTGGCCTAAAAGCAAAACACTATGTGACCAAAAACTAACCCTGCACATCACCCTGAACACACTATTCCCATCGTGAAACATGGTGGTGGAAGCATAATGTTGTGGGGATGCTTTTCTTCAGGGACAGGGAAGGGAAGCTGGTCAGAGTTGATGGGAAGATGGATGGAGCTTTTAGATCAAAGCACATTCATGTTTTAGAATGGCCCAGTCAAAGTCCAGACCTAAACTCAAACGAGAATCTGTGGCAAGACCTGAAAATTGCTGTTCACAGACACTCTCCATCCAATCTGACAGAGCTCGGGCTATTTTGCAAAGAAGGCTCCCTCAGTGAGATACTCTCTATATAAAGCATTCACACCCGGCAGGTCTGTCTCTGCACAGGTCTGGCACTGCCGCTGTGGTGGAATGTCTGCATCAGTTGTTGAAAGGAATACACTACTCCAGTCTGCGTTCCTGTCTCATTGCCATGACATGCTATGTGCCTTTATGTAATGACTTTGAAGAAGTGTATGTTAATATGCCTCCCCCTTTTTGGCTTTAGATATTGCTATCTCTATTGCTGGTGTAGCCTACAGGGAATTTCTTGTGGATGTCTGCAAGCCACTCATCCAGGGATACACACCCATCCACCTGTTTCCATATGGATCGTCTCAGTCATTGTGGGATTTCCCACTGATTTTACTGTTTGTCCCTTTTTTGTTTCTGTTTTGTGAACCTCTTTATGGGAGTATCCATACAGCCATGAATATATTATAATTTACTTTGTGAAATTATTTGTCCTGTTTACATTATGTATTACAGTGTGACTATTATGTGATTATGCTTATATTTCAGAAAGAGAAACAAAGTCACCCAGAATATAATCTCCCTTGATGAAGGACTATACATTAATAATTCTGAAACATGTTGGGATATATGCAAGAAATCCCTATGGACTGACCACAGCATGACTCTGGCAATGCTTGGGCAAACTTGCTCTTATTGGGTTTGATTATATATATATTATATATGTAATATGTACATTCTGTTCTATTTTGTATACCTTGTGCATTTTATACTACCTTGCCTAGAAGACTATGTTTACAATTATTTTATCATGTTTTGTACTTACAATGCCACTTTTACTGTTGCCTTTTACCAATACAATTACTTCTATTAGACTTTCTGCCTAAAAAGTCCAAGGGGGCTGCCCCATTTGCACTTTGATGCATGTTCTCTCAATGTTAATGTGTAGCTCAACACAGAAAACCTCTTCCTCTATCAGTCACAATGATTCACCGGCGGCCAAAAATTGATTATTAATGGCTTTTAAAAAAGGTATAGAACATTTGGATTTGCACATTATGGAAAATGTTCCATCAAAACTAAATTACATGTTAACCCTACCAGTTACGATTTTCCTTTAGGACTTTGCTCCAAGTGTAACCCTTTAATGCTGGCATTCCTTTTAGAAGTTGGTAACATGGAGCATCCAACACGTTTATAAACCCCGAGTTGAACATTAGCCACATGTAGTCAGCAGATCATTATTTTCTACCCTGTCCTTGCATTACCATTGTTACCGACTGATCAACATCCAAGATTCCTACAGAAAATAGATGTGGTCTGATAGGAAAAAAAACAGAAGCCAGTCTGTCTCTGAACACGAAGGACTGTAACATCATATTGCTCTAACGATTGACTTTCATGACAATAATGAGTTTCAGACATTTGAAAGGCATGTGTTTAAGTCAAGTTTAACAGCTCATATAAACACAACACTACATGGTGAAATTCTAAATAGCCTAAGACTTTGGATAGTCATGGATGAATGCCTTGGAATTGGGTGGACTACAACTCATCCACCAAATATGGGCTAAACGTGTTTACATTCAGCACAAACATGGCTAATAGCAATACTATTATTATACAGGATTTATATAGCGCCGACAGTTTACGCAGTGCTTTACAACATGGGGGCAGACAGTACAGTTACAATACAATTCAATACAGGGGGGGGGGGGGGGATCAGAGCCCTGCTCGTTAGAGCTTACAATACTACTTGTATAATAAAAACATGTAACACATCGATTCATTTTGTTTCTTTTTCTATTCAGTAAAACGTATGGAGACTTTCACCGTCTGTTTAAAGCAGTGATAAACCCAAAACAAAACTGTAACATATTGCAGCTTACCAATTCTTAGATATAGTGGTTGCATTAATTTGTGTTTTTAGGCTTTTATCCTAAACTTTCACCTTCAACCACTTCAATACCGGGCACTTTCACCTCCTTCCTGCCCAGACCAGTTTTCAGCTTTTAGCGCTGTCACATTTTGAATGACAATTGCGCGGTCATACAACGCTGTACCTAAATTACATTTTTATCATTTTTTTCAGAACAGAGAGAGCTTTCTTTTGGCGTTATTTAATCATCACTGGGGTTTTTATTCTTTGCTACACAAAACGGAAATAAAAGAAAATGTTAAGAAAAAAAAAAAACACTTTTTTTTAAAGTTTCTGTTATAAAATTTTGCAAATAAATAATTTTTCTTCTTCATCGATAAGCTGTACTAATGGGGGGGGTTCTAGGAGGACATCCATGGACACCCTTCTGGAATGACAAAGTGCTGTAGCCGTCTTTCAGAGAGTAACTTTTTTTTAGAGAGTAACTGAAAAAATAGCATATAAAAAAAAATATACAAATGCTACATAATTGTTACACAATGTTATTAAAATTACATTTCTTTTTCAGACTGCAGCACTGTAATTTGCTTTAGGATTCAAATGCAATATGGCTACCTAGAGGCGTTCTGTACACATTTGGTGTATGGAACACCCCCCAGAAATGTAATTTTGTGCTTCTGGGATTGGCTTGCTGAACTCTGCGCTAAGATACAAATCAGACTTTATGCATTCTCTGCAACAAAAAATTCATTTTTGGTGAGATACTACCAAAGGGTTAATCACATCTGAAGGGATTCAGACCCTGCAATTTTCTTCTTTAGAACCTTGCAAGTGCATCAGCTGATTGATAATGAAAGTCAATCCCATTCAGATTCACTTTGCATAGGGACATGATGTGACAAACAAACAGGGCAACGGAACTTAGGAATCTGCAGAAAAGTTTAGTAAAATCCTTGAAAGACAGGAAAGAAAGTCTAAAAAAAAAAAAAAAAAAAAAAGAAAACAAATGCAGCCACCACATTTAGGGAATTGCAAATTGCAATATATCACATTTTTGTCACCAATCCTCCCTCTCCTCTGACGATACTTGTTCACAAATTTACTATCACTTCTGGCTCAGCATAGCTTGCTGGCAAAACCTCTGCCCTCACAAATCTACATAATTTCTTTTTAAAAATAGGCCATATCCTGGTCTACTATACCTCCCTTCCCCTGGTCTCCAAAGTTATTACAATTGTCCCAACACCGTGGGCTCTCACAACCATACCATTGGAATTCACATGGATCTTCCAAACCCATCCTACCTAAGCAGGAACATGGATCTCTGTGTTCTCCCAGTCACAGCAATCTCCACAAAGTTAGTAAGCACTCCCTAGGGACACACTTAATCCTTTGATCTCCCCTGGTGTTAACCACTTCCCAGCCAGTGTCATCAGTACAGCTACAGTGCATATTATTTAGCACTGATCACTGTATTAGTGTCACTGGTCCCCAAAAAAGTGTCAGTTAGTATCCGATTTGTCCGCCGCAATCCGACTGAAAAAAAAAAAAAAAAAAAAAAATCGCTGTTTGCCCCCATTACCAGTAAAACAATAAACACAAATTCCATAAAAATATCCCATCATTTGGATCATTTGGAGATGCTATAACTTTTGCGCAAACCTATAACTACACACTTATTGGGATTTTTTTACCAAAAATATTTAGCACAATATATATTGCCCTAAATTGATGAAGAAATGTGATTTTTTTTTTTCAATTTTATCGGATATGTATTATAGCAGAAAGTAAAAAATATTGTTTTATTTGAGAATTTTTGCTCTTTTTTTGTTTTAGCGCAAAAAATTAAAACTGCAGAGGTGATCAAATACCACCAGAAGAAATCTCTATTTGTGGGGAAAAAAATTACATCAATTTTATTTTGGGTACAGCGTTGCACGACCACGCAATTATCAGTTAAAATAACGCAGTGCTGTATCGCAAAAAATTGCCTGGTCATGAATGGGGTAAGAAGAAGCCCCATCCTTTGGATGTACTAGGGAGTCCGCTCCCAGGTACTCGACATGATGTTTTTTTTGGCATTTGTGAGATATATTTGGCAGAAGGATAGCGTCTAATTTATATGTTTGTTGCAGAATCATCTGGCCAAAAATTGGGTGATTGAATTAGCCTTTTCTACTTATCCTCATATGGGATCTCTAATGGCTTCCAGGACACCTCCCTTTGGGTGGCTTTAGATCTCACTGATGGGGACAGACATCATGTTCATCTTACAAATGCACTGGTGGAAGATTTCAGTGCCTCAGTTTTGGGGCTTTTTTGGTATCTTTCTTGCTTCAATGTAAGTGTTATTACTGTTTTAAAACAATGTATAAATATGCCATTTGGAGTAATGTTTTTCAAAATTGTTATGAGAATATATATTATTGGCATATTTCTCTCTTTTACAGCAACTAGAGTGCACTTAAGAGAATCCCTAAAGAAGCTGTCAAGCGAAACGCATCGAGAGTAGAGCTTTTTTTCTGTACTGGCATTGGTGCATGTCATGGATATCCATGGCTGCATCTATGCTATAATATAGAGATATTAGCATATCTTGATAGGGGATGCACTTTAATACCTACACATACTGTTTGTTTGTTGGGGGATATTTGCTGTCATGTCTATTTTTGTGTTTTAGACTTCTATAATAAAATTCACACATTTTACATCACATTGTCAGTATTATTCCACGTGGAGGTTTTGGCACCTTAAAAGTCCCACTATCCTACCAATTTTTGTTCTTTTTCAGGATGTGGAGCCAATCAAATGACATACGTTATTCATTTATACTCACTGAACCCATACCTGGCTCAAACCTTTAATAGTATACTTAAAGTAAAACTCTTTGAAGAATAATCTCTCATAGCCATCATTAGAATGCTTCCTAAGCCTAATATTGATGACTCATCTTGGTCCACCTTTTGATCACTTATCAATATTGAAATCAAACTGCTGGCATAAATAGCCAAGTGGCTGAAAAATGGATTGTGCCAACTTGTTGGCAGAAATCAAATGGGCTTTGTGCCTAGATGGCAGGCAGCATTTAACTCGCTTTCCTGGAACCATTTGTTTCATATCCTTGAACAATGAATGGGTTTTGGGCAAACATTTCTCAAATAGATTACAGCACTATACTCCCACCCTTGAGCTTACATTAAAATGTCAGTTTCTGCTTCACTAAGGTGCCTACTATTAGGGGAAAGCGCCAAGGGTGCCCCCTTTGTCTCACTCCTTTTGTGTTTGTGATCATGTCCCTAGCCATGCTAATTAAAGAAAACTGGGGCATCACAGGAGTGGAGGTTGCAGGACATGTCCATAAGTTAAATTAGAGCTAAGGGTAGAGCTGGACGATTTTCTCAAAAAAAAAAAAAAAAATTTGCGAACAAAAAAAAAAAAAAAAACAAACACTTGATTAACGATTCGAATTGAGTTTTTTTTTTGGACACCGCGCCAGTCCTGAGGAGCTGCGGGCAGGAGTTTTTAGGCGAGTCCGCGGCGTCCGGTCCCGCAGACTGGGCCGAAGCCACGGTCTCACCTAAAAACTCCTGCTCGCAGCTCTTCGGAACCGGCACAGTGTCAGCGCCGGTCCTGGTGAAAAAAAAAAAAAAATCTAAAAAAAAAAAAAAATCTAAAAAAAAAAAAAATCTAAAAAAAAAAAAAATCTAAAAAAAAAAAAAATCTAAAAAAAAAAAAAATCTAAAAAAAAAAAAAATCGATTTGCTGAACATTTGAATCGATTTGAGCTCTCAACTTGATTCAAGATTCAAATCGATTTTTTCCCCAGCTCTTGCTAAAGGCAAAACTTTTTTTTCATTTTGGATAGAGTAAGGGAAGGTTATAAACCCTGTCAATTTTTTTTTTGCCATGTGTCCCATTGCAGAGAATTCCCTTCACTTCCTGTCCCATAACTAAACAGGGAGTGAGAGGAAATCCCTGCAAATTAAAGAAAATGTCTTGGGGACCCCCAGGTCACCAGAACTAGTGTCCCCATTGGAAGATTTTCTCTCTATTACTCTTCTGGGGGACAACCCAAAAGGTGGCATTTTCTTTTACTTTCACTAATAATGGTAAACAGGACAAATAGAGAGAGTGGATCTCTTTAAGGCTTAATGTACACGGGACGTTTTTACAACCTCTACTGAACAATTTAACTTGACATATAGTAACCGACGTTTAAAACGTCAGTTTTGCCTTATTTACATGCCGCGTTTAGCTTTTAGTTATTTTTTTCCCCCCCAAAATAGACAAAATTGAAAAACGTCTGTAAACGAAATGCAGCTAAACGTGAGTTACCGCGTTTAGTGTTTGAAATGCCTGTAAACTCCGCTTCTGAACGCATTTTTTTTGCGTTCCAAAAAATGCCTCTAAACTCAACTGCCTAGAAACGTCTGTAAACTACCCTGTGTACATGGACAGATAAGATAACAGAGGAGAGTTCAGGTGCAGTTGAAAAAAACTCCCAAATGCTCCTAAACGTCCGTTTACCAGCAGCAGTGTACATGAGGCCTAACTGGCAAGACTTCTAATTCCCCTGCACTCTATTCAAAACTAAAAAAGAAAGTTTTGCCTTTAGTTATACTTTACCCCAATTGCAGATGAGGTCCCCACATTACTAATAAACCCTATTTCTCTCCTGAACCAGTCCTTCATATTAAAAAAAGAATGTCACAGCATCTCTGGGTTTCGGGTTAATGAGTCTAAATCAAAGGCGCTTAAAGTGGTCAGAAGTTTTTTTTATCTTAATGCATTTTATGCATTAAAGCGGACCTTCAGTCATTTTTTTTCAACTTTCCATCTATTAAATCTTCTGCCCTTGTTGTTTTACCTTTGGATAGTAAAACATTTTTTTTCTGCCAGTAAATCCCTTATACAGCCCAGTTCCTGGTTCTTGTCTAGTAAAAAAGCCTAGGCTTATGACATCATGCACAGCTCTCTCTCTCATGAGAGTTTGCCAGGAAGGGAGGGGGGATGGGTCATAAGAGGACCAATGAGAGCTGCAGATCTGGGAGGTGTGCCTCTGTGTAAATCCAGGAAGTAAACAGGGAGCAGCTTCAGCTGCCCACAGTTAAAATGGTTGCAGCCAGACTCAGTCGAGTCTGGTTATATGCCCTCAGGCTATATGCCCTCAGGCAATATGCCCTGCACTACTCGGCAATATGCCCTGCACTACTCGGCAATATGCCCTGCACTACTCGGCAATATACCCAGAAATATACCCGGCAATACTCTGAAATATACCCGGCAATACTCTGAAATATACCCGGCAATACTCTGAAATATACCCGGCAATACTCTGAAATATACCCGGCAATACTCTGAAATATACCCGGCAATACTCTGAAATATACCCGGCAATACTCTGAAATATACCCGGCAATACTCTGAAATATACCCGGCAATACTCTTAAATATACCCGGCAATACTCTTAAATATACCCAGCAATACCCTGAAATATACCCGGCAATACCCTACAATACACCGCAATTTTTAACCAGTTCCTGCCCGCCGTCATATGGCGTCCTTGACTTTGAGCGGGGATATCTGAATGATGGGTGCAGCTACAGGTATCATTCAGATATCTCCTTTTTCAGCCGGCAATTTCCTACACCATAAGAATGATCATAGCGGCTGTTCCACTGCTTGATCGTTCTTATGGGAGGCGAGAGGGGACGCCCCCACCTTCCCCCCACCCTCCGATGCTTCTACCGACTCACCGCTACGATGGAAGCCATTATCTTTTTTTTTTTTTTTTTTTTTAATTTCAGGCTTCCCAGCCTAGAGGTGAGATGTGGGGTCTTATTGACCCCATATCTCACTGTAAAGAGGACCTGTCATGCCATATTCCTATTACAAGGATGTTTACATTCCTTTTTTGGGGGGAAAAAGTGTCAAACTAAAATAAATAAAGTAAAATGAACAATAAAAAAAAATAAAAAAATTTTAAAGCGCCCCTGTCCATGTGCTCGCATGCAGAAGCAAACACATACGTAAGTCCCGCCCACATATGAAAATGGTGTTCAAACCACACGTGAGGTATCACTGTGAACGTTGGAGCGAGAGCAATAATTTTGGCCCTAGACCTCCTCTGTAATTCAAAACATGTAACCAGTAAAAAATTTTAAAGCATCACCTATGGAGATTTATAAGTAGCGAAGTTTGGCACTATTCCACGAGCGTGTGCAATTTTGAAGGGTGACATATTAGGTATCTATTTACTCGGCATAACTTCATCTTCCACATTATGCAAAAACATTGGGCTAACTCTACTGTTTAAAGCACAAAACTTTAAAAAAAAAAAAAAAGCGTTCGAAAAATTGCTGCGCAAATACCATGGGAGATAAAAAGTTGCAACAACCGCCATTGTATTCTCTAGGGTCTTTGCTAAAAAAAAATATACATATATAATGTTTTGGGGTTCTATGTAATTTTCTAGCAAATAAATGATGATTTTTACATGTAGGAGAGAAATGTAAGAATTGGCCTGGGTGCTCCAGAACACCTGGAGGTGCTCCCTGCATGTTGGGCCTCTGTATATGCCCACGCTGTGTAAAAGTCTCACACATGTGGTATCGCCATACTTGGGAGTAATAGCAGAATGTGTTTTGGGGTGTAATTTGTGGTATGCATATGCTGTATGTGAGAAATAACCTTCTAATATGACAAAAAAAAAAAAAAGAAAAAAAAATCTTGATTTTGCAAAGAATTGTGGGAAAAGATGACAATTTCAAAAAACTCATCATGCATCTTTTCAAATACCTTGTCTTCTTTCCAAAAAGGGGTCATTTGGGGGGTATTTGTACTTTTCTGGCATGTTATGGTCTCAAGAAATTAGATAGGCCGTCAGTACTTCAGGTGTGATCAATTTTCAGATATTGGCACCATAGCTTTTGGACTCTCTAACATTCACAAAGACCAAATAATATACACCAATTTGTACTTATTTTTACCAAAGATATGTAGCAGTATAAATTTTGGCCAAAATTTATGTAGAAAAAAATTACTAATTTGCTAAATTTTATAACAGAAACAAAGAAAAATTCATTTTTTTACCAAATTTTCAGTCTTTTTTCTTATATAGCGCAAAAATGTGATTAAATACCACCAAAAGAAAGCTCTATTTGTGTGAAAAAAGGGACAAAAATTTCATATAGATACAGTGTTACATGGCTGAGTAATTGTCATTGAAAATGTGAGAGCACCAAAAGCTGAAAATTGGTCTGGTTATTAAAGGGGGTTTAAGAGCCCAGTGGTCAAGTGGTTAAAGCTTGGGATATTATTTTATAACCTAACGCCGCTTTAAACTTCTCCACAACTTTATCCCTGATACATCTGGTGTGTTCCTTGGCCTTCATGGTGCTGTTTGTTCACTAAGGTTCTCTAACAAACCTCTGAGAGCTTCACAGAATAGCTGTATTTATACTGAGATTAAATTACAGTGTTGTATGACTGAGTAATTGTCATTCAAAATGTGAGAGCACCGAAAGCTGAAAATTGGACTGGTTAGGAAGGGGGTTTAAGTGCCCAGTGGTCAAGTGGTTAAACACTGAAGGAAAACCAGCAACCTATGGAAATATTCCAGCCCTTACAAATAAACATTTTGCTTTTAATCCCCCTTCAACTTTACAAAATTTGAACAAAAATATAAATTACACCCGCATGCCCCAGGCATGATCACTCATATCTATTCCCATGTTCTGTTTAACCACTTACGGACCACCCGCCTTCGTTTTAAGTACTACTTTGAAGAGGAATATGGTTGCTATGGCAGCAGCTAGCTGCCATAACCTCGGTATCCTCTTCTTCAGCGGGCGGTCCGCTTTCAGATAAAAGCGGTCTCTGCGGCAGATTTCCCACAAGATCAATTTTATCGGCGGCGGGAGAGGGGGCCCCCTCCCGCCGCACTCCGGCGCTAACCAGAGCCGTCGGTAGTGGCGATCGAGTTCTTCTCCCTGTTAGGCATGGAGACGAGTGAGGGGAAGATGGCCCCCACCTGTCTCCATATCATTGCAGGGCGGAAGCGTCAAAACATCAATTCCTCCCATAGCTCTTAAAAGGGACATTGAGGTCCTGTCATGCTTTTTTTCTATTACAAGGGATATCTACATTCTCTGTAATAGAAATAAAAGTGACACCATTTTTTTCTTTTTTTTTAAGAACAGCATAAAAATAAAAAATGGTAAAATAAATAAGAAAAAAAAAAATTAAAAACGCACCCCGTCACGCCGAGCTCGCGCACAGAAGGGAACGCATACGTGAGTAGCGCCCGCATATGAAAACAGTGTTCAAACCACACATGTGAGGTATCTCCTCGATCGTTAGAGCAAGAGCAATAATTCTAGCCCTAGACCTCCTCTGTAACTCGAAAATGCAACCTGTAGAATTTTTTAAACGTCCCCTATGGAGATTTTTAAGGGTAAAAGTTTGTCGCCATTCTATGAGAGGGCGCAATTTTTTTCAGCTATTACATTTAGGCATTGACTGAATTTAAATGTATTGACAACCTAAAAAAAAAAACAGTATAAAAACCACTGGAGAAGGTTTACTGTATGAGGAGATAGATGCACAGGTTCATTTGAAGCCAGGATTGGGAGAACTTACATATATCAATCGTAACTTGTCTGCAAATTGATTTTTCCCACAGATGGCGGAAATCTAAAAGCAGAGACCATAACAGTTATACTTTTAATTTCACTAACCTCTTCAAATATTTGCACTACAGTCAACAAAATGCTTTGGTTATTTGGGGGAGCCAAATGAGCCAAGTTCCAATTAAATTACGAATCTGGAGACAGATGTTGAAACAAGTATGCATGGCGATTAGATGCCAATATTAAAAAAAAAACTCCTTGTGAAAAAAGGTTCTCGTATGACTGGTATGAATTCTATTATAGAATAACCCCAATTAAGTTTTTAAAAAATTGAGGCATTTTGTATCAAAATATATACATTACCTGTGGCAAAACTGGCAAAATATACAATATTGTAAACTATACAGGGATAATACATTTGATGCAAAAGACGTTATTAAGCACTGTACTATGTACATATTCATTACTTAAAGTGATTCTAAAGCTTTCATTTAAAATAAACATGTTATACTTACCTGCTCTGTGCCATAGTTTTGCACAGAGTGGACCGGATCCTCCTCTTCTAGGGTCCCACGCCTGCTCTCATGGCCCCTCCCTCCCGTTGGGTTCCCCCACAGCAAGTAGCTTGCTATGGGGTCGTTCCCCAAGGCCGAGCCGCTGCTCTGTTTCCATTCACACATGGAGCCACAACTTGGCTCTGTCCCTCCGTCTCCAGATTGGCTCACTGGCTGTGACTGACAGCAGTGGGAGCCAATGGCTCTCACTGCTGCCAATAACCAATCAGGAATGTGAGTCCCCAGAGAGGCAAGGCTCTCCTGGACATCGCTGGATCGAGATTGGGCTCAGGAAAGTATTAGGGGGGCTGCTGCACACAGGTTTTTTTTACCTAGAATACATGAAGGTAAGAAAACCTTGTGCCTTTACAACCGCTTTAAATTATGTTTGGAGGCCTCAATTATTGGTGTTATAAATTAAATCAAACACTGATTTGAGTTCTCACTATCTCAAATATCAGCTTGTGTACCATGGATGACATCTCATTCACCCAAATTCTTCTTACAACCATTGTCCCACATGCTTTTCACACCTGCTTACTAAGAAAACCAATATCTATTATAATTAAGGATGAGCTCAGGCGTGTTCGAAAAAAGCATGTGCAGAGCCTGCCAGGAAGTCGCTACTGCGGAGCGCTAATCACAAGCGGTGAGACATTTCCCGATCACTGCAGCCGCGCATTGGGACAACGTCTCACTGCCTGTGATTAGCGCTCCGCAGTAGCGACTTCCTGGCGGGCTCTGCATGTACTGTTTGCGAACACGCCTAAGCTCATCCTTAATTATAATTAGCATTTTCCTAATACCAGATTTATCCTTCAAGACAGACATGACATTATTCCAGTGACCCCAAACCATTAGATCATGTACCACATGGGGCTGCCTATTGTCTTCTGCCTCACGTACAGTAATAAAAGTAAAGCCCTGGCTTTATTAGTGAAACAGCATCCAGCAAACAAAAAATTCCCCCCCCACCCACACAAAAAAAAGGAAACAAAAAAAAAAATTTAAAAAAAGGAAGATGCAATTCCACACACAGTAGAGTACATAATGCTCAAGACACAACATAATGAACAACTGTACAACTACAGCATACGTAACATTTACACAAACTATGGTGAATGTAAACCTGTCACGAACAATGATAATCCACTGATCAAGAAGAATTAATTTATGAAACTGAATGTGATGGTGAACAATAGGCAATAAGGATGAGCTCTGGCATGTTCGCACACTCCATGTCCAGAGCCTGCCAGGAAGTCGGCACTGCATTGCGCTAATCACATGCAGTGAGACATTGTCCCGATGTGCAGCGGCGGAGATCGGGAAACGTCTCACTGCCTGTGATTAGCGCAACGCAGTGCCAACTTCCTGGCAGGCTCTGGACATGGAGTGTGTGAACATGCCGGAGCCCATCCTTAATAAGCAACATCAAATACAATGATATGGATAGGTTTGCTCAGGCCTGCAGCACACCACTCAGCGCCAAATGGATAAGTTAATGTTTCTAAACAGAGCTAGAACTACAAACTGGAAGATAAAAGGTATAAAAAGACTTACAGTATCTAAACTGAGTGCTTAAAAAGACAGCAGCCGTTTAAAATTATAACATGAAAATGTCCATAATAGCATACATAAACTATAGGGGTAAACATACACTATAAAACAGCGCTAATGTTGAGCAAAACTATATGAGAAATCATGCGGCCAACTACGCATAAAACATCAGACAGAGAAGTAGAGAGTCCGTGAAGTGGTCAGAGGAATGTCCATAAGTGACAATACAGCCGTATCCAAGTGTGCGCCTTCCACCGGTCAATGAAATTTCACCCTGTGTTGACACTCTCCCCCTAGGGGGTCAGACTCACCAGATCTGCAAATCATAAAAGCCTCCAAGAGCAAAAAGATCTCCTCAACACCTCTCTCTCAATGATTTGCAGATCTGGTGAGTCTGACCCCCTAGGGGGAGAGTGTCAACACAGGGTGAAATTTCATTGACCGGTGGAAGGCGCACACTTGGATACAGCTGTATTGTCACTTATGGACATTCCTCTGACCACTTCACGGACTCTCTACTTCTCTGTCTGATGTTTTATGCGTAGTTGGCCGCATGATTTCTCATATAGTTTTGCTCAACATTAGCGCTGTTTTATAGTGTATGTTTACCCCTATAGTTTATGTATGCTATTATGGACAACATCAAATACAAGGCTGAACCTACAAATATATTCCCCTTTCACACTGGCAGAGTCCGCCAGCAGATCTGCCCACTTTGCAGGGTATCTCTCCGCTGAGCAGGTGGATGACAGGTCTGTGTTCGCTCTGCAGATGCAGCCCGCACTCTCTATGGGCGGTCGGATCTAAACGAACTGCGTGTCTGTTTCCATCCCACTGTCATTCGATCCGCCAGACGGATGATTTTAGCAGACAGGATCGGATCTGCAGCCCATTTCTACAGGGACGTGTGCATTGGGAATAGCGCGTTGGCCGTCTGTTGAAGAGACATGCTGGAAAGCTTTTGTCGATCACCCGCTGATCAGTGTATTCTGCCATCAGTGGGTCCCACTTTCCCTGCTGGGGAATATCTCACCTCATTTGTGTGGATGGAGGAATTCATGGGCTGGACAGAAACAAATTGAA
Organism: Aquarana catesbeiana; assembly: GCF_042186555.1. Classification (NCBI taxonomy): domain Eukaryota; kingdom Metazoa; phylum Chordata; class Amphibia; order Anura; family Ranidae; genus Aquarana; species Aquarana catesbeiana. Next base: position 664,374,391 of record NC_133324.1, on the reverse strand, counting down.
CGGTCTATGGCCAGCTTTAGGGCTGGTTCACACTTCAGTTGAGAGCTACAGTTTTATGTATATGCAAAACGCAGCTCTCCGCAAGGACACACATACACAATGGATTCTGGGATGTCCCGCTCACATTTCCTTGCAGCTGTCAGCACAGAAATGAATGGAATGTCACTCTGTCACATGCCAATAAAGTTTAGAAAAAAAGAAATCTTGCCCTGTGTTGTAAACACTATCCCCTTTGGTGGGTGCTGCAGGAAAAAAAAGGGAATCTCCCCTAAATGTTAGATTCTGCAGCAGATGAAAGTGGAGTCACCAACCTGCTTGTGATCAGATCAGCCTGCTGGGGGTGTCAGGCTGACTCTGCTAAACAAGTAAGCAGATGACTTGCAGCTCATAATCATCATGGATCTGGAGCTCACACAGCATTACAGCCGGAAAGTTTCCATCAGCTGCCTATTCCAGAAGTGGGAGATCAGTAACGGCCAACAGATTCTGGGTGCAGTGGACTGAACTTCTACGAGCAATGACTGCGGCTCCATATCAGACAGTTGGGAGCTAAGGGGTTAAATGTTCTGATTAGAGCCGATCCCTTCCCCAGGTTGATGGTGTCTATGATCCCCGGCGGTATACACCCTGCCATGCAGCACCCCTCTGCGCCCAGTACACGTGGCTGAGCCCTTCTGGCTCTCACCAGGAACATCTCCCCATCGTACACCGGGCACACACACCGCTCATTAGATCTATCTCATTGAATAACATGTTTCTCACCTCCTCACCTCTTTCCGTGCCTTCCCAGCAAGACCGTCTCTGGATGATGACGTCACACGGCATGCGGCGGCTTTGCAGCCTGACCCCCTCCTTCTATGTCCTAACTCAGCCATGTCTATGTAGTGGGCACACTGACAGACATACGAACACCGTGTACAGGCTTGTGTTCAACTGGATGAAAGTTCTGTCATAGAACAGAGGTGACTGTACTAATGAAGTATGTCATTGAGTGTCTACACATCTCAGTCACCTACAGGTATACTTCATATAAAGCCTAAATGAATGTCTCCTAAACGTGCACCATTTAGGAGATATTCTAGTGAGCGGCAGCTGGTGATATCACTGGCGCATGCGCTCTGAGGGAACAGTACAGCATGTTTGCCAACATTGTAAAAAAATTTTTTAGGGACACTTTTTTGGCTTTAGGTGGAGTCTTATTATAATTAGGGGGTGGGGCATTCATTTGTAGCCGTGGCACAGGGGGAAAGTAAAGATGTGCCGCACAAATGGGTGTGGTTTATGTGAGATAGTGGGCGTGGTTCAAAGGGGGTGTGGTTAGAGTCTGAGATGAATGAGGGAAAGGGGGGGGAAGAGGGATGGAGGGACAGCAGCCCCAGATCCTACACAACAATGGAAATATGTGTATTCTAGAAAGTTTAACAATCAGCAGATAAAGATACTCCAAACACCTGGTGTTAGCGCTTCAGTCATCCCGGCACCATGATTGTTATGATTGGTGTTGAAGTGCATTATTTCTATTATTACATTGTAATATAAAATGAAATCATTCACCATATAATTCATCAACTCACCATAATGCCGAATCAGTGGGATCCCTGAGCGTGTCACTTGCCACGTCGCCTGCCGCCAGCCATCCGTCCTTGCATCAGGTGCCCCCAGCAGAGTCCGTCCTTGCATCAGGTGTCCCAGTAGAGTCTGTCCTTGCATCAGGTGCCCCCAGCGGAGCTCCCCCTTACATCAGGTGTCCCCAGCGGAGCCCCCCTTACATCAGATGTCCCCAGCGGAGTACCTCCTTACATCAGATGTCCCCAGCGGAGCCCCTCCTTACATCAGATGTCCCCAGCAGAGCCCCCCCTTACATCAGGTGTCCTCAGCGGAGCCCCCCTTACATCAGATCTTCCCAGCGGAGCCCCCTTACATCAGATGTCCCCAGCGGAACCCCCCTAACATCAGATGTCCCCAGCAGAGCCCCCCCTTACATCAAGTGTCCTCAGCGGAGCCCCCCTTACATCAGATCTTCCCAGCGGAGCCCCCCCTTACATCAGATGTCCCCAGCGGAACCCCCATAACATCAGATGTCCCCAGCAGAGCCCCCCCTTACATCAGGTGTCCTCAGCGGAGCCCCCCTTACATCAGATCTTCCCAGCGGAGCCCCCCCTTACATCAGATGTCCCCAGCGGAACCCCCCTAACATCAGATGTCCCCAGCGGAGCCCCCTTACATCAGATGTCCCCAGCGGTGCCCCCTTTACATCAGATGTCCCCAGCGGTGCCCCCTTACATCAGATGTCCCCAGTGGTGCCCCCCTTACATCAGGTGTGCCCATTGGAGCCCCCCTTACATCAGATGTCCCCATCGGAGCCCCCCTTACATCAGATGTCCCCATCGGAGCCCCCCTTACATCAGGTGTCACCAGCGGAGCCCCCCTTACATCAGATGTCCCCAGTGGAGCCCCCTTACATCAGGTGTCACCAGCGGAGCCCCCCTTACATCAGATGTCCCCAGTGGAGCCCCCTTACATCAGGTGTCACCAGCAGAGCCCCCCCTTACATCAGGTGTCCTCAGCGGAGCCCCCCTTACATCAGATCTTCCCAGCGGAGCCCCCTTACATCAGATGTCCCCAGCGGAACCCCCCTAACATCAGATGTCCCCAGCAGAGCCCCCCCTTACATCAAGTGTCCTCAGCGGAGCCCCCCTTACATCAGATCTTCCCAGCGGAGCCCCCCCTTACATCAGATGTCCCCAGCGGAACCCCCATAACATCAGATGTCCCCAGCAGAGCCCCCCCTTACATCAGGTGTCCTCAGCGGAGCCCCCCTTACATCAGATCTTCCCAGCGGAGCCCCCCCTTACATCAGATGTCCCCAGCGGAACCCCCCTAACATCAGATGTCCCCAGCGGAGCCCCCTTACATCAGATGTCCCCAGCGGTGCCCCCTTTACATCAGATGTCCCCAGCGGTGCCCCCTTACATCAGATGTCCCCAGTGGTGCCCCCCTTACATCAGGTGTGCCCATTGGAGCCCCCCTTACATCAGATGTCCCCATCGGAGCCCCCCTTACATCAGATGTCCCCATCGGAGCCCCCCTTACATCAGGTGTCACCAGCGGAGCCCCCCTTACATCAGATGTCCCCAGTGGAGCCCCCTTACATCAGGTGTCACCAGCGGAGCCCCCCTTACATCAGATGTCCCCAGCGGTGCACTCCCCCCTTACCTCAGGTGTCCTAGTAGGTCTCCGCCGCCATTGCAGAACAGAAGGGGTATACAAAATAGTGTCTCCCTCCACCGGCCGCATGGTTACAATAGAACCCCAGCCCCTTTCCATAACAGACCGGCAGCATGGTGGGGGGGTAGGCGAGGCGGGGCGGCGACGCAGGAGCTCCGTCTAGCCACCCAGCTGTGTTCCTGGTCTTCTTAAAAATGGCGGCCGGCAGAGACAATGTCTCCCTCGGCCGCGGACCTCTAGCGGCGGCAGGTGGCGAAAAATCCTGAAAAAACTGATTTCTCGGGAAACAATAAAATCGGGAAAAGAATCTAAATCCCGGGAATGTCCCGGGAAATCCGGGACAGTTGGTAAATATGGTACAGGCATGCTCTGTGCTGTGGCCGGAACTCTTGCGCGCATGTGTGAGAGTGATGTCATCGCACCTCGGCCATTCAAACAGCTGCAGCCTGTGAACCCGGAAGTAAGACTGGGTGAAGATAGAAGACTGCAACACCAGGGACAGCGCACCGCTGGAGGGCCTCGTTTCAAGGTAAGTCTTTCATAACGTGCTAGTATGCACAGTCACGTCATACACATCACTTCTAGGTCAGCAAGAAGGAGAGCAGATGCATGTTCACTCGGCTCCCTCCCCACTATCCAGCAGCACCCATCCAGCAGATGGGCAAGTGAGAACCTAGGATGCATGGCTGTGGCACGGGCATGCACTGCTCCACTATTACATACTGCTCACTGACTGCCCCACCACTACATATTGATAGGATATAGGAGTTCACTACTCTAAGACAATTACCCCTCCTAGGATCAGCTGTCTCCACAATCAGATTGGGTTCCGGCTGTGTTTGCAACAGAGACATAGGAACAAAACGATGCTGGATAGCTGCACTTCAATATTCATCTTTATTTTATAAAAACAGAGTGCAGAGCATGACAAGTGGATACAGACCAACTGCACAGCTAACACATTTCACATTGGATATGGTGCTTAATCATAGCTTGCCCCTACATACTGCTCACCGACTGCCCCGCCACTACATACTGCTCACTGACTGCTCCACCACTACATACTGCTCACTGACTGCCCAACCACTACATACTGCTCACTGACTGCTCCACCACTACATACTGCTCAGTGAATGCCTCACCACTACATATTGCTCACTGACTGCCTCACCACTACATATTGCTCACTGACTGCCTCACCACTACATACTGCTCACTGACTGCCCCACCACTAAATACTGCTCACTGACTGCATCACCACTACATATTGCTCACTGACTGCCTCACCACTACATATTGCTCATTGACTGCCCCACCACTACATACTGCTCACTGACTGCCCCACCGCTAAATACTGCTCACTGACTGCCCCACCGCTAAATACTGCTCACTGACTGCCCCACCACTACATACTGCTCACTGACTGCCCCACCACTACATACTGCTCACTGACTGCCCGTCACTACATATTACTCACTGACTGCCCCGCCACTACATACTGATAGGATATAGGAGTTCACGGCTCTAAGACAATTACCCCTCCTAGGATCAGCTATTTCCACAATCAGATTGGGTGCTGGCTGTGTTTGCAACAGAGATATAGGAACAAAATGATGCTGGATAGCCGCACTCCAATAATCACCTTTATTTTGTAAAAACAGAGTGCAAAGCATAACAAGTAGATACAGACCAACTGCACAGCTAACGCGTTTCACATCGGATA